>NC_092670.1:26821788-27138037 GCF_964355755.1 Antedon mediterranea
GAAGAAAATTTGGCACGTAGAAGCGCTGTACGCGCTCTTTGTATAACTTTTACGAAAAAGATGAAAATACTACTTTTTACTTCAACTGGCCATATGTTAACGTCACAACATCCAATAGGCTTGATTTTTGTATGAATTCACATCTACATTTCATCAGCTTTCATAATAAATTATAATCATCAAGGTAACTTTTAATTCTGAAAAGCTGTAAGATATTCAAATTCACGGTGAAGGTGAAATTACACGACCTATGTTAATCAAGTTTTTACGCGTGATGAAGTCATCAAAATAAAAGTAGTGGCAAGTCATAAGAAAGTCAATTAATTGAGCAATCACATACTGAAAATTGAGCGAAAACCGGGCACAAAATAACAGAGATGCGTTCTATTGAATGTGAAAAAGAATGACAAAAGAGAAAAATAACTTAATTTTAAATTCAAGTGGCCATTTGATGACGTAAAAACATTTTGTACGTAAAATGTGTACATGAATTCATATCTACAACTCAACGGCTTCCAGAAAAAGTTAAAAAAATTGGGGGTCATCGTGCATTTTGAATTATTTTCATTTTTAAAATGCCTTATTTTTCACCATTTTCAACACTTTGATGCAATTAATTTGCGCATTTTGTCATTTTGAACCTCTTCGTATAGCGTTATTTTATATCGGAACTGACTCAAATTTGGTGAATGTACTAAAGATGGTGAGTAGAATGCGGTTTGTAAAAAAAATCGTATTTTTTACGCTTTTTAAGTATCACGCGCGCAAAAATTTTTTTTTTGCGCAGTAATTTTTTAAAAACACGCAAATGGCCTAATTCATGCTCTAAATTGATCAAAACTTAATTTTGAGGTTTTTAAATTTTTAAAGCGCGATTTCACGCGCATAACCCTACGTGTGCATGCGTTTTTATTTGATAATATTTTTACACTTGACCTGAAGTTTACGTTTAGTGAATTACATTAATATGTGATAATTAATTATGGAGATATGATTGATAATGTGATTTCACAAAATGGCGTATAAATTACGTCACGGTTGAGTGATCACGCTGAAAAGCTTATTAGAACTAAGTTAAAGTATATGAAAGACATTGTGAAATTTTGGTAATCATTGACATTAAACTTTTTGAGATATCTGTTAGATTACACAAAATCTGTACAGAAAGTAATAAATAATAACAAAGATTTCATACAATAACAATAGGTGATCATTTTATTCTAAATGATCACCTAATTATAACTATAACAATTATAATAAATAACAATTATTATAATAATGACAATATTAACTATAGTAATGATTACAACAATTTTAAATGTAAATATGTGTTTGTATGATGTAATGTTTAAGCAGATATTAGCCCTTGATGGCATTTGCAGCAATATAGAAATTGAATTGAATTGAACTTCCTTAAGGAATACAGTGTTGAAAACATTTAGCATACACTTTGCACGTATGTGTATCCCAAGAGAGAGAGAGACTCTGGATTTTCAACATAATTTCCCTCAATAACAAGTGGAATGTGATTAAAGTCAAATATAAGCTCTTTGGTTTTTTAGAATTGTTACACAAATAATTAGTATTAACCAATCTAAAACCCTTGATACTTCTTCTCTATACAAATTCATCTCTTCAGACCAGTCAAACACATATCATCCGCAAAGGTTACATGAATTAACATTACATCTTAAATCACTAACATATATTAAAAATAAAAGTGGTGATAACACACATGTTCCCGTATTTGAGTCAATACCAGTTCTACCAGTAACAAAATTGCTTATACATGAACATAAATAAGGATTTACATTCATTGTTATCAGCTGTATCACCCACTAATGTAACAATCAACCACTATTACGTAACAAACATCAACCACTAATGTAACATTAACCACCAACGTAACAAACATCAACCACTAACGTAACATTAACCACTAATGTAACAAAAATCACCCACTAATGTAACATTAACCACTAACATAACAAACATCAACCACTAATGTAACATTAACCACTAAGGCCCTGTTCAGACCCATGGCGTTAGACCGTTTTAGCGTACAACGTTACTATCAAGGTCACGTTACAAACCGCAGAGAAAAAAACGAGGTGTTCAGACCCATAGCGTACGATTATCGTTACAACGGAAGTACGTCATCCAGGTTGTTTCTAGTTGCATATTCATGTGCTCTTACCCACGTGTTTTCATCATTATTTCCACTGTATATAGGCCTAGATCTCAGCCCTACAATTATGACAAAATTTGCCGTAAATAAAACATACCTCAGCATTTATTTAAGAAAAATATAGTAAAGCCAAATTTCTGTTTCTATTGTTTTTATTTTGTAGTAAAAAACATTTTCCCCAGGCTCTTGTGTTACGAAAATAAAGCAGGCCTCGTAATGATGAAGAAAAATATGATTGTGATTAGTCTATCCAGTCCAGTCAAAGATATATATTCTTTGGTCCAGTCGGTTGAAAATAACCCTTAACTTGCTAATAAAAGGGACACAGCTCCCCTTGTTTGTTTACTGATTTTTTTAGGAGTTAGGGGGTTTTCAGCATTAAACTTGTCCAGTCTAGTCTGCCTTGTATGAATGAGTGACTTGATGTCCCACGCTAGTTTTTAGCTTGAATGAAATGCGTGAATGGCTCTAGGCCTTAGCTAGGCCTAAAAGCGGATGGGATCGTAGTCCCTATGTTTAAATACAAGGTGCATGTATTTATGTCATTTGTTAGAAAATATAATGGTAATCAGTTGATAATAGTTTGTAGCCTTTGTAACAGTTGTATTTGTAGTGTAGTTAGGCCTTATTTATTCTGGCCTTTTTGCTATTGAAATCCATCTCACACATTGACGATACAAGATGTCAGCCTAGGTCAAACCTTGTTTCGCGTCATAACAGGAAACGTTCTGATTGGATACAACGTTGACTTACAGTAGCGTCGTACGCTAAAACGGTACTATCAACCGTTTTCCACTACAACGCTACAACCGTTGTACGCTCCCCAACTGTTCAGACACACATTCTTTTAGCGTCGTACGCTAAAACGGTCTAACGCCATGGGTCTGAACAGGGCCTAACGTAACAAAAATCAACCACTAATGTAACATTAACCACTAACATAACAAACATCAACCACTAATTTAACATTAACCACTAACATAACAAACATCAACCACTAATGTAACATTAACCACTAACGTAACAAACATCAACCACTAACGTAACATTAACCACTAATGTAACAAAAATCACCCACTAATGTAACATTAACCACTAACATAACAAACATCAACCACTAATGTAACATTAACCACTAACGTAACAAAAATCAACCACTAACGTAACAATCCATTAACCACGATCGTAGCAACAGTTTAACCACTAACAACAACTAACTAACAATCTTCATTAACCATTAAAGTAACAGAATTTAACCACTAACATAACAACAGTAGAAAATGTTGAGAAATCTTAGACTTTAAAAACTCTTTTTCATATTTTTTTTTTTGAAAGTTGGAAATCTAGGAATTGAGTTCAGTCATTTCATGTTTGTCTGTTCGTCAGCTCTCTTTGACTAGATAAATAATGGTGTTACATTTAACTACTGTATATTAAATTTAAATTATTAAATTAAAATTAAGTTAAGGACGACCATACCTCTCGTTAAGGATCGCGTCTTATAATTGACTATTTCTCGTTAGTGACCTCTCCTAAGAAACAGCTTCTTTTAACGACCACTACCTCTCATAAATGACCACCTCTTTTAAAGGACCACCTTTTGTAAGTGACCATATCATCTCAAAAGTGTACGCTTATCATAATCGACCACCTTTCGTAAGTGACTACCTCTTCTAAAGGACCACCATGTCTAGTAAGGGACCTCTTACAAGAGGTGGTGGTTCTTTATAATAGGTGGTTCCTTACGAGAGGTAGTGGTTGTTAATATAGGTGGTCGATTATGAGAAGCGTTCCTTTACAAGAGGTGGTCACTTACGAGAGGTGGTCGATTTATAAGACACAGTCCCTTACAGAAGTGGTGGTCGTTTAAGAGAGGTGGTCACTTATGAGAGGTGTTTGATAATGAGAAGCAGTCCCTTAAGAGAGGTGGTGGTAATGAGTGTGGTTGCTTACGATGTATGGCCGTTTTATGAAGGTGACTGCTTTTGAGTAAAGAGATGCATTTGCACAAATTTAAACATAGGTTTGTAAAAAACACATGATTAAAACTGAAATTCAAAAAAGTCTAAAATTTCCAACTTACAAGACTTTAGTGGTTAGATGCTGTTACATTAGTGGTTAATGAAGTTTGTTACATTAGTGGTTGATTTTTGTTACGTTAGTGGTTAATGAAGTTTGTTACGTTAGTGGTTGATGTTTGTTACGTTTGTGGTTAATGTTACATTAGTGGTTGATTTTTGTTACGTTAGTGGTTAATGTTACATTAGTGGTTGATTTTTGTTACGTTAGTGGTTAATGTTACATTAGTGGTTGATGTTTGTTACGTTAGTGGTTAATGTTACATTAGTGGTTGATTTTTGTTACGTTAGTGGTTAATGTTACATTAGTGGTTGATTTTTGTTACGTTAGTGGTTAATGTTACATTAGTGGTTGATGTTTGTTACGTTGGTGGTTAATGTTACATTAGTGGTTGATGTTTGTTATGTTAGTGGTTAATGTTACATTAGTGGTTGATTTTTGTTACGTTAGTGGTTAATGTTACATTAGTGGTTGATGTTTGTTACGTTGGTGGGTAATGTTACATTAGTGGTTGATGTTTGTTATGTTAGTGGTTAATGTTAAATTAGTGGTTGATGTTTGTTACATTAGTGGTTAATGTTACATTAGTGGTTGATGTTTGTTACGTTGGTGGTTAATGTTACATTAGTGGTTGATTTTTGTAACGTTAGTGGTTAATGTTACATTAGTGGTTGATGTTTGTTACGTTGGTGGTTAATGTTACATTAGTGGTTGATGTTTGTTACGTTGGTGGTTAATGTTACATTAGGGGTTGATGTTTTTTACATTAGTGGTTAATGTTACATTAGTGGTTGATGTTTTTTATGGTAGTAGTGGTTAATATTACATTAGTGGTTGATGTTTGTTACGTTGGTGGTTAATGTTACATTAGTGGTTAATGTTTGTTACATTAGTGGTTAATGTTACATTAGTGGTTGATGTTTGTTACATTGGTGGTTAATGTTACATTAGTGGTTGATGTTTGTTACGTAAGTGATTAATGTTACATTAGTGGTTGATGTTTGTTATGGTAGTGGTTAATATTACATTAGTGGTTGATGTTTGTTATGTTGGTGGTTAATGTTACATTAGTGGTTAATGTTTGTTACATTAGTGGTTAATGTTACATTAGTGGTTTATGTTTGTTACATTGGTGGTTAATGTTACATTAGTGGTTGATGTTTGTTACATAAGTGGTTAATGTTACATTAGTGGTTGATGTTTGTTATGGTAGTGGTTAATATTACATTAGTGATTGATGTTTGTTACGTTGGTGATTAATGTTACATTAGTGGTTAATGTTTGTTACATTAGTGGTTAATGTTACATTAGTGGTTGATGTTTGTTACATTGGTGGTTAATGTTACATTAGTGGTTGATGTTTGTTACGTAAGTGGTTAATGTTACGTTAGTGGTTGATGTTTGTTACATTAGTGGTTAATGTTTGTTACATTAGTGGTTAATGTTACATTAGGGGTTGATGTTTGTTACATTAGTGGTTAATGTTACATTAGTGATTGATTGTTACATTAGTGGTTGATACATCAGCTTCCTCAATAGTACACTTGGCCGAATAGTATTGAAAGCAGAACTGTAGACAATAAACAATGATCTTGCATAACACTTTGCCTTATAATCTAAGTGCTCATAGATTGGTTGTAATGTAAGAGACACAAAGTAGCATCCTCTACACTTCTGTTTGAACAATAAGCAAATTGGGATGGGTCCGCTTGATACTTTGTTTCTTTAATTAAAATCTTTATAGAAAGTGCAAATTAGACATATTTTTATGCTTCAAAATAACAATTTGAGTTTAAATTTCCTGGAATTGTTTAGGTACTATCATATTTAATTTTTTTATTTTAATGTTTTTTTTAATGTTTTTATTTTATTACAAACCATCTTAAAAAAAAATATTATTTACACTTTAATTAGACCCAAAATACTTCAAATTTGGTTAGAAGCATAAAACTTGATATGGCAACTTGTATAAAAAATTCGCAACTTTTAAGCTTTAACACCATTTAAACTTTGACCTAAGACCCTGACCGATTCTTCAGAACTCGTAAACCATACATTCTAGAAACACGAAAATAATGGCATATGATGCTCTTAGGTCCAAAAATGCAGATCGTTAAAAACCATGTACTGTGTATCTATTGACTCTGATTCAATCACCTCACGATGTGTTGCAACATGTACGTACACGAGGTGTAAAGTGTTGGAAAATTAAACTTATATGCCTAGTTTGTGTCATTTATTATCGTAGAATATCTTATTTTAAACGTCAATTGAATTTATCAAGCAGAAAAGCAAGTATACAATATTTGTTAGATAAAAATGTACCAAAGGAATTTAATAAGCTTGTTTATGGCAGCCGATACAAAATAGTGGTTTTTCGTTTTGTGATTCGATTCATTTCTTTTTGTATCGTCAAATTGACAAGACAAGTTGCTCTATATTTATAAAGAAGTATTAGATATGTCGCAATATGTTGCCTTTGTTTACTTAATTGTAAACAAGGCAGAAATAGTTACACTAGGTTAGGCTGTCTACTAGACGGTGTCTGTATGTCCATTTAAACAGGTGTTTTGCCCGCCAATATGCCAAAACAAGAGTGCATTCAGTGCAGGGGCCCGCGTTCGACTGTGAACTGGGAACGCCACATGCGATGCATTAACTGCCGTACGTGTAACCAAGACGATCCTTGCGTCGTTTGTGTCTGCTGGCTTATTACCGACTGCACATAGACTCCCTACACAAAGTGGTCCCGTCAAATGCATTCATTCAGACGCATCTCGAATGGTTGCTGGTGAAAGGCAGGTTGAATAGGAATACCAATTCGAAAATCTTTGCCGGACGTCCGTATAGTGACAGACGCATCCGAGACTTCGTGCCTCCAGGCATTTGGACGGTTGAGGAGGCGCTCTCACATCAACTTCCTAGAACTCTGGGCAGTCGAAAGGACTCTAAAGGCCCTCCGACCTCACGTGGCTGGACGTCACGTCTTTATACACTCCGACAATTCATGGTGGTAGCATATTTAAATCGTCAGGGGGCACGAAGTCCCCGACGTTATGCTATCACCTATGGACACTGATGTTGATGTGCATAGACAACAACATCACACTCTCGGCTGCCCACATTTCGGGCAGCCTCAACGTTGTTGCGGACGCCCTGTCCCGACAAACACTATGTCCCACAGAATGGTACCTTCTACCCAGCATCGCTACACTTATATTCGACCACTCCGGGCGGCCTCATATAGATCTGTTTGCGACGTCAGACAACACACAGCTCCTGACCTTTTGCACACGGTTCCGGGATGCTCGTGCATGGGCGGTGGATGCCCTGTCCATACCTTGGGACGGACTAAGGGAATATGCATTTCTACTAATACCAACTGTTCTGACGAACATTCAGCGCCATCCTTGCCGGGTCCTTCTGATCGCCCCGGGCTGGACGCAACCTGTTTTACGATCATCCCCTGCATCGAGAGGATCTGCTGACGCAGGGCCGAGCTCTGTTCTCTCTACAGAACCTACAATCTCTGCGCTGTATGGCCATAGTCGGGGATCAGCTCCGAGACTCAGGCATTTCAGATGGCCCTGCTGCCCTCCCGGCGAAATCTAGTCTGGAATCTACTCTTACCGTCTACAATCCCATAGCAAAAAAAAATAATAGATTTAAGTAGTCGTAAGTAGAAATAGCTCTATTTTTAGTAGCCCTAATAGTTTTTAAGTAGACCTTTTTATCTCGCCTACTAAGGATTTTAACTCAATGAGTCAACGATGGAATGACTACTTCCCAGCTATTTAAAATAGATAGTTGATTAATAGTTACTGGCTATTAATTATTTGTTAACAGTCTATTGATAGGTCATTGGTAGCCCTAGTATAGCTATTATAAGTAGACAGTTGATAGATATGATACTCATAGATTTCTAATAGCTATCTGGTAGTCCATATCTATCTATTGTATAAAATAGATAGTTTATTAACATTTACTGGCTATTGTCAGTTTGTTTATGTCTATTAATAGGTTGCTGGTTGCCCTTGGTATAGCTATTGTAAGTAGATAGATGTATACAACTGTGTTACTCACAGATTAAAAATAGTGAAAAATCTATCTAAGGGTATGTTCAGACTCAAGGCGTACGGTAATCCGTGGCGTTAAAAGTCAAGGTGTTCAGACACAACGATTAGCATTCCAAACGTCTTGTGTTTAAAGCGGAAGTTCCGTCATACCGAAACGGCCAATGGGATACATACACACAATAAAACAACAACAGAGCTGAGAGTGACACGCGCGAAAGTTTACAACATAATACAATATATAATATAATGTTACCTTCAAATGTAATGGTTTTTTTGCCGATTTTTTTGCAAATCCTTACAGAAGATAGTAATTTCGAACATAATTATTACACGGACAATGACTTTGCCATTATTTGTATGATTTTAATTAATTTTGTGAAATCATGTCGCCGACGCCAACTTCGTCAGGAAGAATTTTGCAGTTTAGATGCAATTTCTTTAAAAACAGCCATCTTGTTGCCGGCGCTAGCTTTCCAATTCCTAATTTCTATCTTGTCTATAAATTCAGGACTGCCCCATAATGAAATCAAATCAGCCACTTCTGTACTTTTCCATGTAAAATGTTTCATTTTAATTCGAATGTTGCTGTTGATCTAGGCTAGCTCGAGGAATAGCTATATTGTTTTGCTATTAAAAAAAACCTCGCGAATAGACTGCTGCTAATTGCGGTCGTGTCTTTTCATTGGCTGACGTTGACCGGAGGTTGAAATCACTGATGCATCAATGGATTAGCCTTATGAAATCTACCCTCTCCCGCTGGAGTTATTAACGCCACTGGCGCGGAGTAACAGCTCCCTAACGCTAATCCGCGGCATGGTTCAGACACAAAAATATGTACGCCGCGTACATAACTCCACCGTAACTCCATGAGTCTGAACATACCCTGATACTATTAGTGAGGATTTTGAATTATGGTAATGAGGTAAAACCTATTAGGACCTATCTAAAATCTGCCTAAAATCTAATTATTAGTAGGTACCTTAATAGGTAATAGAGCTATATCTATTAAGGCGATAACTTATAAGGCTAATAGATATAGAGCTATATCTACTAAGACTTTTTGTTATGGGATAGTTGATTAAAGCATTTCTTTACATGTTGCAGGCGGCTATTTCAGGCTATAGGTCCGCCATTGAGGCCGGTGACACCAAATCTTGAAGACGGCTTCACTATATCGTCATCCTCCGTTATCACGGAATGTTCAGAGAACGACCTCCAGTCAAGGTCGTGATTCCTCGATGGGATGTTAACGTCGTCCTAGCCGCTCTTACACGCCCACCATTTGAGCCTATGAGAAAGGCTACTCTTTATAACCTCTTGCTGAAGACATAACCATTACACCAAATTCTACACATGCTTGTAGTGAAATTAGCTTAATCACACACAGCATTAAGACACAAAAATAAAATTTCTTGTCCAAAAAACTTCATTTTTGTATAAGAGGCAAAAGTTATAATTTGTGATATGGTATTTGATTTAAGTTACGGGCGCTTTTTCTTATACAAGTAATTTTTAAAAACCCATTAAAAAAAAACAAGATGCATAATGAAGACACCAAAAAAAAGATATGTTCAGGGGAAAATCTTATTACGAGAATTTCTATATAATATAAAGTATTTATATCAATTAGCACAAAAAAAAAAAGATGACTTGTAAAATTATTACTTAAAAAAATATCTTCTGCAGGAACTGAACTAGCGATCTCAACTTTGGATACAAAACCGTTACACCAAACTCACAGGGTTCTAGTGCAATTAGCCTAATCAAACTGAACACTAACACACAAACAAAAATATAGTCTGCAGATCGGATATTGCGCTCCTCTACTTTTTCTGCTATATACATATAGTATGTAGTTTTTAGAGTACTCCCCAGTTCGAAACGGTACATTTTTATTGTGACGTACTATTAGCATTTGATGGGATATTAATTATGTAGAATAGAAGAATGAATGTAGGCGGAGGTATGCACTCTTGGAGTTCTGTTTTCTAGTATGTAATGTCTTGATAATATTATTGATAAAATTTGAAGTTTGATGTTGTTTGTTCGTTATTTTTACAATTTAGTGCCCAAAACACCATCTTTGTTGAGCTTTGCCATTGCGATCCCCATGTTTAATTATCGTCTATCCCCACTCGTCATCCCTATCTCGATCGAGTTTTTAAGCGAAGTGTGGTATCTTCCTACTACACACTTAACTAAAGGATATAGACATAGTAAAGAAACACCTTGCTTTGTGTTGTGGTATGTTTGTAACTAAATAAGTATAGTCAAAGTTGAAAAGTTTGTTTTTATATTATCTGTATAACTTTGCTAATCTTTGATTATAACATTTTATCCTGTTGTTGCTATCAATGGATTAAAAAAAATATAACAGTCTCTAGATTTTGATCAACTTTCCTCTGTATCTGTTGAAATAATAATTTTGCTTGATTTACTTTACTATTTCATACTTTCATTCTTTTTTATTAAACAAGTTCACCATGTTGAGCCTGTAAAAACCAACATAAAGTCAGATGTGTATCCACAAGAACCATATCACAACCCAGATGGTGCTGGGGAAAATGGAAAAGCAGTTATCATCCCACCAGAAAAAGAGGAGCTTCAGAAAGAGATGTTTAAGATCAACCAGTTTAACCTGATGGCAAGTGACATGATCTCTTTAAACAGGTCACTTCCAGATGTTCGAATGGATGGGTAAGAAGACTTGACTGCTTTTAGATAGATATAAAATAGAACTACTGTATTTACGGCTATTGATTTGTTATAAACTATCCCTTCACTTTAAAATTATGTAGGCTAAAAAATTAAAGCAATAGTGGATATGGAACTTTAGACTTTACTTTTTACTGTTCAGACTTATTACTTACAATAAAATAAAGACGCTAAAGAAAAATTGTGCCGTGTGAATTAGATGATGCGCGCAAACACATAACGAAAGTATAAAATGCCAAACTATATTATATTGGGTGTTTTTCGTGATGTATTAATTATTTGATACATATAGAGATAAAATAAAAAAGTGGACAAAAATCGAATGAAAAACACATTGCTGCTGTTCATTCATTTACATTTTATTTTTATTTCACTGGTTTTGACATTTTGCAATTTTTGTTGTATTTTGTATGGGAGATTTGTTACCTACTATACTGGCTACTTTTGTAATTAATTTGTGGTGTACCAGTAACCCACACGGTTTTTCTGCCTTTAAATTAATTAACTTGGCATGATTAAGTATAATAAAAGCGCACTCTTCATGGCCCCTGACAAATTATTTAAAAAACACAAAACAGATTGTCAAGAATACAATTCGGAACTATTTACGGCCATTGAATTGTTATACGTGGAGTATTCCTTTACTTTGAAATATCTGTAAGCTACAAAATGAAAGCAATACTGGATTTCACCAGAAAGTGACAACATGCATGAGCGGTACAGACTTCTGAGAGTAAAACATTTTTTATGATAAAATATGAATTTGTAGGTTATCGAATTAAGATGTGAAGTATTGGAATAATAACAATGGTTATGGACTCAACACAAAAAGTAGTCGAAATTGATGAGTCGATGATGAGCTTGGACACAAACATTTTGGGTGTATTTTTCGGAAACACGACACTCGTCATTTGGTTTTATTTGTGGTTTTCTTTTTATTTACATTTTTGTTTATTTCATGGGTTTTTTATATTCCCCTTACCCAACAACAAACTCCCATAAAATGCCAAAACGTTATTAATTATTTATTTTGTGGAAACACCTATATTTGTGTGTATTTTGTTTGTTCATTTACATTTTTTTTCATGTGTGTTTTTTCATATCTTTTTTGCTAGTTTTGTAATTACATTGTGGTTTAATTTTGATTTTTAGCTTTAAACGGTGATACTTAATAATTACACATGTCGCGGATTGAACTCGAAGCTACTAAGCATTGATATCAATGGTCACAGCGATTTGCTCACTGAGCCAAACCGTGATCTACAAAATACATTTTGTTTCCAGGATAGGTGTAATTAATTAAAACTTCATCATTTGATACAGTTGACTAAAGACTGTTTATTTAGCGACCTGGCATGGTATTTGTAGATCCGGCCATGGCGGTACACAACAGAGGAGGTTGCGTAGTTTATACAGTGACATAACATGGTCGCTGAAACGTCAAATAACTGCCTTGTTTTAGTGTTTATCCTTAAAATTTAGGAAAGTGACAAACCCTATCGTGTGCGGCCCCTCAATAAACTTCAGTGTGCCAAATGTGAGCACGTACCTTTCAGTGGTTTTGGAGGAGATGCGTAAAATTACACGAAAAATTTAGTAGCAATAATATATTGATTATAATTATTATAAAATTCAAGTCTAGAGAGGGCAGCAAACTTCAAAACCAAGTTGTCAGTCAATTTTTTTTTTCTTTTTGTATGCCTGCTGCTACTACCCTTTGTTATTTAAATTAATCAGGATAATGTAATATAAAGAAAACTCAACACAATGTACAGGAATATGTTCCCTGAAAAAAATAATTGGAAACAAATGTTTTGTTGAATAGGTCACTTTATACTTTATAGTTGGAGGAAAATTATTTACTTGCTATGATGTTTACTTTTAGTGAAATCATTATTCTTTAGTTTAGTTATTAGATGATCATATAAAATAAAATGATCGCCATAGTTGCGCAACGTGACTTGCGCGTGTGATTTGATATGGTTGATCAAAGATAAAAAATCAAACGTAATTTTTGAATAATACTTTTTGAAAATTTTGTAGATATGAATTCATGTACATATTTGACGTCATCAAAATGGCCACTTGAATCTTTTTATCACATTCAATAGAGCGCATCTCCGTTATTTGAGCCAGATTTTCGCTCACATTTCAGTATGTGCTTGCTAAATTAATTATCTTTATCATGAGTTGCCACCATTTTCGTTTGATGATGGCTGACAGCTCATGAAATTTAGATATCGGATGTTGTGATGTTATGATATGGCCAGTTGAATTTAAAAAGTAGTTTTTTTACCTCTTTCATCACATTTATAACAATTTTAAACAGCGCGCACTGCGCATCTACATGCCAAATTTTCTTCCAAACCTTATATTTTTTTGCTCAATTCATTATCTTTCGAAATTGTGATCTTCAACTTTATTTTGACGTCATCATACCAAAAAAATAGAACATGGTGTGGTTCTCGTAATTTCACCTATGTTACACTGTATATAGATATACAGTACACTGTACCGTATAGAGTATATATTCTATGACACATAATACTTTAATAGGCACCAATCAACACCATAAAAGCATATATGCATGAGATATTAGGATTGCATAAATCAATATATTTAACGTACGTGCATGTTTTTAAAAAAAAATTTAATATCAGTAAAATTATAAAATGATCACCTATAATTCTTCAAAGTGACGAATTAAATTCTAGTTTAGATTTTATTAATCTTTATGTTTTGGAGGACAATACATCTTTGATGTTTATTTGTGAATGAAATTACTGATTTCAGATGTAAGAAAAAAGTGTATCCTCCTGTTGATAAACTTCCAGATACAAGTGTTGTCATTGTGTTTCATAACGAAGCTTGGAGCACCCTGTTAAGAACAGTACACAGCATCATAAATAGATCACCACGGCAACTTATCAAACAAATTGTACTTGTTGATGATGCAAGTGAAAGAGGTAGGATTTATTTGTTGTAATTGTCTTTTTGTCATTTTCTGTGTTTTTCTCATTTATTTTATCCAGTTTATTTTATTCAGTTTATTTTATCCGATTTATTTTAATTTATCCTGTTTGGTTGATTTTTATTTTATCTAGTTTATTTTTATATAAACAAAATGCATTGCATTTTGCTTATTTAACTGCGCTATCAAGGTATGTTCTATATAATGTCATAAAGAAGTGAAACCTTTACCATATAACATTACTTTGAATTACAGCTAACATTTAGGTTACAGGTCACTGTAAAATGGCATCCCAACACATATTTGACCAGTTTTTCATATAATACATTAAAAGAGTTTATGTTATTATTTACAGCCATCTTATACCTTCTATTCCATCAATTTGCTTTCATCAATCTCGCCCTCTAGTGTTGTTATCTCAATTCTAGATTAAAATTACAATGAACTTCATCCAGGAAAAAGGCTGAACATCTTAAAAGCAATTTGTACACTGTAAAATTTAGCTCTTTTTTATACTATAGTCTGTCAAAAAAGATACAGTACAAAATGATATTATTAAGAAAATAATATTGGTTTTTATGTGTACTAACAATCTGTACGCATAAAATTGTTCGCACGCACAGGGATTTTTGAAATGCGCAAAATGTCACAAATCGCGTAAAAAGTTGATTAGAAATTAATTTTGTGCATTTTGAAAATTTTAAATGCGCGTGCTCGCGTAACTTCTTGTAAAAGATGCCATTTTTAATCCACAGAAAGTTTGCCCTTGATATGACAATTAAATTTTCACAAATTGTCAAAACAAAATTACGATTGGTTTTTAATCTATGATCAATCATAAAAAATCATAAAAACCCGCCTAAGTCATTTTGCGCAACTCTGATGTGCACAACTTCATGTAAATGTCCATATGTTGGCAAAGTTATGAAATGTTTACCCATTTTTAAAGATATGTGATGCACAAAAAATGATGGAGAAAGACAGAAAAATTATATAAAGAAATAGATTATCCACATGACAAACGCCACGTGCACGTCATATGTTGGTATATTGCACACAGAAAAATATTATGGCATTATGACCTGAAATGAAGAATATGACATGTTAGTGCTGAATTCTGTCCATGTGTCATATAGTTATACAGAGTATAATCTGTATACATATTACATACAGTGTAGAATAGATGAAATTTCATGACCTGCCATTTAATCCAATTTTTAACATGGTATCAAAATGAAACATGAAGATACCAATTTTGAAAGGAAATTATCTCAGCAGCAACATATTAACATGTAGAAGAAATTTGAATCTGTAAAATATAGATCCGCGTTCTTTTAAATGTGATGAATTATGATGCAAAAGATAAAAATACGACTTTTTTTATTCAACTGGCCATAAGATGACGGCAAAACATCTGATTGGCAATATGTTCACATGAATTCGTATCTACAATCCAATAGCTTCCAGAAAACATTTTAATCATGATTATTACTTTTTATTCTGACGAGCTATAACAGATTGAAATTTACTGTAAAGATGAAAATAAGTGACCCACATTATTTAAATTTTTAGACGTCATAAAAATTATAATATTTTTTATTTATGCGAAAGACAGTTGCTTGACCTAGACAGTATTAAAATCTTGGGGCAAATGCAATACGAATCTATTGAATGTGATGAGCAATACCGAAAGAGACAAAAATCCTATATTTTACATTCTTGTGACCATACGATGATGTCATAACATTTAAGAGGTAAAATTCTCCATGAATTCATATCTACAACATAAATGCTTGCATATTAAGTAAAAAAAATTGGGGGTCACCGTTGATTCTGAGGAGCTATAATAGATTCAAAATAGGCATTCTTTTGACAATATTTTGTAGCTTTTTTAACTAAAATGCACGCAAATGTCTAAACCAACATGTTCGTATGACATCATTTTAATTTGAAATGATGTCAATCTTTTTTAAAATTAATTGGAAAAGCTGAAAAATCACAATTCAAGAGATGAAACATGATTTTCTTGCTCTTTGCATACCGTACAGGCAACAAATTTGCGGATAACCAAAAAAAAAGTTATGATCTCATACAATCAGAAGAAGTTATACGCCAAGGTGCGGATACAAATATTTACATTCATTCTAACAGAAAATTTGGTTTAAAGATGACCAGAAATACTATTAATTACTAATGTTTCAAACAAAAAACATATCTCTACACAACTTATCCCGATGCTTTAATGGTTTCATTATAGGAATTAAAACAAATCCTTTACTGTCTGATACTTTAAATTGTTTCAATTTTAAAGTACCAGTTATTGCTGTCTCCGAGGACGATCAAACATTTTAATAGAAATGTCGAGCTCAACAGTTCATTTCAGAATGCTAGAAGTAACTTACCATATTTATCCGCCCCGGGCATTTAATGTTCAGAAGGGTTTTTAGGAGGAGGGGAAGGCATCCTTTTTTTTAGGGTATAATATGGTATTGTATAATAAAATAAATACCAACTAGATATAAAAAAAATACAGCACAATTAATATCAAAAAGTGATAACATTTTGTCAAAATGCTTGGTAAATTGTAGATTATGGTAGTTAATGAAATGTGTTGTGATACAATTATTGTGTAAATGCATGTCATGCCACAATGACACATCAGTGGCGGATCTAGTGGGGGCTAGCCACCCCCCTTAATTTATGAATTCAAGAGTTTAAAAAGAAAACGCGATTTCCTCGTGTGAATACTGATGTCATCACTCTCCAAAAATACGACATTTTTCATTTCAGTTAATTACCGCCCTGGTCCATGTGTGCAAGCGTTAGCGTGGTAAATTTGTACCCCTGTACAAAGTGGAGTGTAATATTTTTTTTATATCATAATGGTATGCCGTATAAACGTTAAAAATAAACGAGAAACATGGTGTTCTTTTATTATTTCATAGGCATAAATTAAACATGAAAAAGTGTGTGGCGTATTTGATGTTTTATTGATTTGTGTTATAGACACAGCGATTACTGCAATCATTGTATACTAAATTACATTGAGTTATTCACCTGGCTGTAGGGTATATGTCTGAGGTTAACAGAACACAGTACACTAACACATGCACTATAAAGCCATTTTCGGAGTACCGCATTACAAAATGTTCATTTTGTTTGAAGTGTTTTTCAATCAAAGTTTATTATTAGTTCGTCAAAACAGATCCATACAGTATTTAGGATTTAAATTTACATTATTTAACATTTGTTATTAAATGTAATGGAAACAGTTGCTCTAGCCTAATAAACAGTGTGTAAGCATTTATTTTTTCACAATTTTTCCGCGGCTCAGGAGGGGGAAACGCCCTCCCAAACCCACCCCCACTCGGTGCTACTGCTACGCACCTTGTTTACCACTTTCATGCATCTTCCCCCCCCCCCCCCCTCGTTACAGATCCTAGATCCGCCACTGCACATCATTATCCTGAGACACAATTGCACTCATAATGGATCTTCTTTCTTTCATCTGTTTGTTTGTGACTCCAATTTGTCAACAGTCAACGCGGTCTTTTGCACATTGTTAAATGCCAATACATAGCTTCATTACTATTGTACAATAATGTCTAGCTTCTGATGCTTTTATTGGCAATGCATTCAGTACCTAAAACATGTCTAAGTTTCTAGTGGCATTGATAATAAATCTCCAGATATATATTGTTTTATTATCTTCACTGGGAACAGACGTGTGTATGTATAAAATTTTTCAGTTACTCAAAAATATTATGCAACAGTGTCATATGGAATGATGACAATGAATTGGTCTCTGAGTTGTCTCTGATACCTTTTATTACATGATTGTACTTGCACCCGGATAGAATGAGGTTTAATCCAGTTATTCTTATTATTATATTGTGTTGTATTTTTTAATATCCAGGGTATTATTATTTGATTATACATATTACCATTATTACACCAAAACAAAATAAACATCTTCCCCGAATAAATAAATGCCCGGGCCTTTTACTTCTAGCATTCTGAATTGTTGAGCTCGACATTTCTATCAAAATGTTTGGTCGTCCTTGGGGGTCAGCAATATTATAAGCAAAAGTACAATTACACACAGTAGAGGATTTGTTTTAATTCCGATAATGAAACCATTAAAGCATCAGTTATTGCATAACATTACTGTTGTGTAGAGATATGTTTTTTTTGTTTGAAACATTAGTAATAGTATTTCTGTTCATCTTTTAACCACATTTTCAATTACAATGAATGTAAATATGTATATTTCAAACAATTTGATACCAAATTTAAGTTTCTACGACCAGTACTTACAGAGATATGAAGATGTCCTGGTATGTGAGTCAAAGGTCAGAAATGGCATTTCTGATCATTTTTTACTAATATGCCCCATTAGACTGAATACAAATGCATGCCTTCTGAACATTTTCAGACCAAAATTGACTTGCTCATGCGACCAGTTGTTGTCGAGATACAAGTACCTTTTTTTTATTTGTTCATATAACCCTTGACCTTGACCCTTTGACCTTTTCTAATATTTTTCAAAATGTGTAACAAATAACAATATATATTTTGAACAATTTAAGACCAAATTCAATTGAAGTTACGGAGATGCATATATGCCCTGGGTTGTGGGTAAATGGTCAGAAATAGTATTTCTATGACTAAAATTTCCCATTAGACTGAATATAAATATAAACCTTCTGATCAATTTGAGACCAAAATTACCTTGCAGTGACTAGTGGTTGTCGAGATTTGGTGTTTTGTCTTATAACCTTTCACCCTGACCTTTTGACCTTTTGCCACATTTTCAAAATGTGTAACCAAGCCAAAAATGATTGTTTGGCCATCCTAAACCAATTTCAAGTCAAATTTTCTGGACCTCAAAGTGGATACGAAAGTTGATCTAGCTAACCCATAGAGTAATAAGCCATTCAAAAAGGGAGTCTTCCAATTTTAGATATGGAGTAAAACAGTTTGATTTTCAGTCTCCAACCTCGCGTGACAACAATTTTCAAAACATTAAATAAGCTTTACAAGATTCAAGATTCAAGACATTTTATTGGTCTACTTTAAAATGGAAATTTGGTTGCTTGCCATAATTAAGACAATAAAATAACAATAAAAAATACATCAAATTGGAATTTAAGGAAATGTTAAAATACTATTAATATGTTAAAATACTGTTAAAAAACTATTAAAATTTCAGATTCCAAAAATGCCATGCTCTGTAAAATTTAAAATAATAACAAATACATGTAGTTATCGACAAACATTAGAATTGTACATATTAATGCTATTTACAAACAAAGGACAGGATAGTTTTACATTATATTGGTTTTTGTGGGTCTGTCTAATGCCAGATCTATTAAAATTGTAACAGTAATGTAGTAGGATATTTTCAACTTTTCTTAAAATATACTTCTCGTAAATCAGTGAACATGGCGTTAAAATCTGTTTTAATGATACATTGTGCAATTTTACGTGGTATTTTACGTGGTATCTCTATTTTTTTCTTATCTTTTTCAGTATGATTACCATAAAAACATCTCATGCTAAAAGATAAAATACTTAAAATAATACTTTGATAAAGTAGGATTAAAATAGTGTTGTCAACTCTAATTTGCTTAAGCCTTCTGAGAAGGAAATCATAAAAGAGTTAGATTCCCACTTTACATTACAATGCATTACATCTCATTAATTATCACAATTAGATATGTGGTGCATATTTGTCCAATCCAATTGCAAGAATAATATATAAGGGGTGTTATAATAATTATAATGTATGTAAATTTCGAAACTGACATAACATTAGTCATTGATTAAAACAGTAAGGATTGTTTTTATTTTCAATTATTTTATTTCGAAAATACGTTGATTTAGCTTTTTTAACATTGCGCTTGACCTTGTTTCTTAATTTACAATACATATCATGATCTTCTTTGATTTTACTCTTTTTAAATTTATTAAAATATTGATCACGAGTTCGTATATCATTTAGAATATCTGTGTTAAACCATGGATCTGACCTTTGTTTCACCCTCATCTTTCTAAGGGGTGCCACACAATTTATGACGGAGCTAAGAGCTTCCTTAAATGACGACCATGCGTCGTTAACATTAACTTTAGATGTAACGTTTGTCCAATCTATTTCGGACAGTTTTGACAGGAATTCCTCTTTGTTGTACTGTTTAAATGATCTTGAGTAAATGGTCTTATGCGATGAGTATTTTGCTTTACAAGATTTGCGTGTGCAAAATATCAGCATATGATCACTTAGGCCTGTGTTTATAACACCGGAATTAGAAATTTTGTCTTGAGAATTACATAGGATATGGTCTAAACATGAGGATGAATTCCTGTCAAAACGAGTGTCTTCACTTATCAAGTTAGAGAATCCTAGTAATTCGAGAACGTTTTTATAATTCGTAGATTGAGTACAATCTCTGTTAGTATTTATGTTAAAATCACCATTTATGATGGTTTCAAGGTTGTTAATTTTATTTACAGTGTCTTCGAAAAAGTTTAGAAAATTGTTGACATTCTGTTCAGGAGGACGGTAATAGGTTCCAACAACGATTGGTTTTGTATCCGGGAGGTTGAGTTCAATCCATACTGATTCAACATTATTGTCCATTAAATCTTCTCTCTTGGTAAACGCTTTGTCCGTACGCACATACATACATACTCCACCTCCTCTACGAGAAGATCTATCATTGCGAACTAAGGTATATCTATCTATGTTTACTTCATTATCAGGAACAGTCTCATCTAGCCAAGATGGATATAACTGCTGCCTTTGATTTTAATGCGATTTCCCTTATTTCAGATATTTTGGGAATCAGCGATCGTACATTAAGTTGAAGAAAATGCATTCCTTGTTTGTTAATTGTTTTTGCGATGTCGTCCATGTCATCGTCTAGGGGATCAATCTGATTAGCGTCAGATACATCTTGGTTCTGATTTTCATGAAAGTCTGCATCATACCATGGGAGCGAGTTCCAGGAGCATATATCGCAAATATAAGAGGATGACTTACCGGCGCACTTTGTATGTATTGTTTTAATGTCGCATGCATTGCATCTGATGATTTTACTTCGCTTGTTAAATCCTCTACTGCATACGTCGCAATATGACTTTTGTTGAGGTCCAGGATTTAGGGAGACATCCCCAGCAATAATGATCAAGTAACTTAACGTTAAGTGGTGATGTTTTCTTAATATACGTTTTACAGGATATCTCGAAGAGCTTGCACCGTACATTTGCCAGAGTGGTGATCTCAAATCCAAGTTATCCTGCTTAATGTGGGTAGGTGCTGACCAGTTGCTTGCGATGTCAGGTCCGACTTCAGTGAAGTCTAAAGTCGGTTGACTTAGGGTGCATATTCTTACTATGATACATAGTAAATGGATGAATAATGTTCTAAATTGTACTTTATACTGCATGATGATGAGCAAAGTAGGAAATACGTTGTTTTATGTTAAAAATGTAAGCATTCAAAGGCAAGCGTTTCATCGGTTGTCACGATACAAAAAACAAAATTACAGTACGACCAACAGTAACTGTAAATATTATTGTTGTGATAATCCGCACTAGTTTGTTTTGTAAAAAAAATATCCAAACAGCCAATGATTTAGATGAGGAGAGTGAACCTAGGCCTAGTCAAAAGACTAAACGTAACGTACCGTATGGTGGTAAGCACAATGCTTGGCGTCCCTGGTTACCGGCGTTAGCAACAAACGTATAAAAAGGCGCGAAAGGCCTAGCTGATCAAAGTGAAGAAAATGATATAATCCTAACTCACAGCTTGTAAATTAAAACAGTTTTCTTCAATCAATATTTGTTGCTGTATCGATATGTCAGTTATTTAACTGTTGGTATATCCAAAAATCAAGAAAATGAATTTTAAAAGACAATCAGTGTAGAGGGAAAATTAACTACGTCTACACACACGTGTATGGATTTTATAAACGGTGGTAATTATGTCTACAAACGACCAAACAATCCTAGGCCTTGCAAGGCTAAAACGAATAGGCCTATTCTAATACAGTACTAACAGGCCTAGGCCTAACTAGGTTGCAGCAATACGAAACTTTGACAAGCAACTGGAACTAATATAATATGTAGGCTAATTATGTTTTTCCAACGATTCCACGTCTTGTAGGGATGTCCCCATTGATTAATCAAAATCATAAAAACGATCTACACAAAAGTATACTGCTGATGCATATCTCGGTGGTGTTTACAAACAAAACAGAGGCAAGACAACAGGTGGCTCTGTTGTATTTAACAGTAATAAACGATAGTTTAATAGTGCATACTATTGCATGCCATGTGACCCACAATCGTCTAATCAAATGACAGGAATTTATTTAGGTGTTAGATAATAGAAGATAGCATTCTATTGTATAATATAGTATTAATTATGTTTAATGTTAAATGAATAATAATAGATGGTAATTGATGGTAGCCACATTAACCTTACTCCATGCATTATATTAACTTTTCCTTTATATATGGGGTTTTGTTATAATTAATTAATAAACTATTTATAACTTAACATTTAATGTTTAGTTATATCAGCATAAATAACTCCACTGATTTCAGTGGACATGGAAGTTTTTGCTGTGTTCATAAAATCTAAGTCTGCATACATTAATCCTTGTGGGTCAACACACTTTGATCTTGAACCATGTGGTGAAACTTTTGACATGGCTAACTTTTTTGAATGTTTTTTTTAACATGAGGATGATCCTTATCTCGAGGCTTGTCAGAAATGTTCTCTTGCAGTTTCTTATTAGATTCATTTTCTGGTATGTTCTTTGAAATATCATCATTTCCATCAATTGCAGATTCTCTACTATGGTTAACATTTTTTTTCAGTTTTTTAGGTTTTGTGTCTGGTGCGTTTTTAGTTTTGATACTTGCAGGTAATGTAGAAGCCTTGTTCTTTTGTATACAAGCATATATATCTCCACTTGGGCTTTTCCAGTGATTAACTTGGTTTTCACTGGTTTCTGTTTTAATCGCTACTGTTGTGTTAACTCTCTTATCTGATGTCTGTTTGTGTATTTCTACAGGCGCATACATTGGAATCTCCTCATGTTCAGGTAATTTATTCTGATCAATATTTTGTTTTTCTGATAGGTTGTTAACTTTCTGAACTTTAGCGTACATAGGAAATACATCAAGAGTGTATTGCTGTTGATTATTAAGTGATCCTGATGTAGTTATATTTTTCATATTCAGTTTATCTTCAGTGATATTTGGTGTCTGTTTATATTTACAATATAAATGGAATCCAAAAAAGCCACAAATTGTAATGATTATGATTACTACTACAATTGCTATGGGTATATAAAAACTAGTTGTTTTCAAAGTTTTCTGAACTTTATCTTGGTGTTGATTAGTTGAATGAGTTGAATATGTTTGAGTAGCAACTGGTTGAGTCATAGGCATTGTTAATCCATCAACTACTTTAATTACTATTTTTCCTGAACCACTCTTTGAATCAAATGTTGCTCTACATTTTAACACCTTCCCATTATCTATCAAAGAAATGCTTGCAAAGCAACGTGTATTGCTTCTTTGTGAGTGTAAGAAAGATGATGATCCATTGTATTCCCAAGTAAATTCTATTAGACCAGCACATGTGTCACATGTTACTATGCATTGAAAACATCCCTCACTTCCAGAAATAATTGGCATTGTATTTTGCGTAAAAACAACTACCGGTAATGATGAAGTTTCTTCTTTAACAATATTCATTAGATTTGTTGAACATGATTCTGCTTGTCCACCTTCTAAGGATGATGCTATACATGTAAAATAATTATTTACATTTTTACTTGCCAGTATTGTTATATTAAGGTAACTTTTTTCTGTTGATTGAGGAAATGTTGCAGAGTTAAGGAATCCTTCAGAGTCAGATTTGTACCATGTAAGTCTTGTATCATGATTGCCTGCTCCTATCATACATGAAAGTGCAATTCTTTCAGTCAATGTAACTGTTTTCGGCAAATCCATGCATCTTGGCTCAGGAACTTTTTTGACAATAAGTTTTGCTGAACTTTGAATTCCTGTTTTCTGAAGAACAAGACAAAGAAAAATTCCTGCATCAATATGCTTCACATCAGTAATCCTCAAAGTTGTGGTAATATACTTACCATCACCAGGCTTAAATGTGAATGTTGTGTCAACTGTATACTTGTTATTGTTTATTTCCATTCTATTGCCATTAGAAATGTACTGTTCACTTGAATACCATCCAACAGTGTATGTAAGCTCTTCTTTTACATTTTTATTCATTTTGATTATACAGTTGAACGTTGCCTCCTCACCTGCAGAAGCTACTACATCTACAGGATCTTTAGTTATTACTGCACATTTTACAACTTGAAAATAATTCATCAGATAAAAAAACAAGAAAGTACAAATGAACTTTAGTTGAATCATCTTCCCACTGTTATTAAAAGTCTGGTTAGAGAGTTAGATCTCTTGTGTTATTATTCTTGTCAGAAAACATACATGAATGATTTTCAATACATATGAGCACTGTGCTATACAGTAATGTATTATACACAGAATGACTAGTAGCATTTAGACCATCCAGGAAACTTGTAAAGGAAATCAAGGTTTTAATATTTCCCAAGTGATTGTGTGTTATGTCTGGGTGATGAATTGTTATTGGTTACAGTATCAATGCATTGTCATTTGTTTATTGATATGAATAGTTTGTTTTTATACAATCAATAATTTTGTATTAGGCTACTGTAACACTACAGCCTCAAGTCTGGCACGACTCGCCGCGATTGAGATTTTAAGCCAGGTTTGAGTTTATTGAGCGGTCACACTATTCAAATTCTGTTGGGTTGTTCCCCGATCGAAAGCGGAAATCAGTTGGCTAGCTAAATTATGTGAGCCAAAAAGAACCAAACTCAAACAGAACTATATAAGAAGTACTGTAAATTAAGAAATGTAGTTCAAAGATCAGTCAAAAATGCAAAGTCTGAATTTTTCATTAACAAAATATCTCAATGTATTAATCTAATCCAAAAAAGTTATGGTCTACCTTAAGTAGCTTAGGTTACAAAAATAACTATAAACGTGATTCTAATCTAGTTCTCAAAAACGAAGGGGGTGAAATTTTACATGATCCCAAAGACATTGCAACTCGTTTTAACAATTATTTTGCGGATATTGCTAACAACCTTAAAAAAAACCTTCCTCCTAAGAAAAATTTATATAACCCACATTCAGCAAAATTTAAAAACTATTATGATAAAAACCTAAAAGATTTAAACTTGAGCCTGTTAGTGATGATTTTGTACACGCTAAATTAATTAGATTAAATGTTAGTAAAGGTGCTGGCCCTGATGAAATTCCTGCTCGTTTCTTACGAGATGGGGCAGGTTTTCTCAAGCTTCCACTGACACATGTAATTAATGCATCAATTGTTAGTGATAATGTACCTGATGACTTTAAACTGGCTAAATTTAAGCCTATTTTTAAAAAGGGGGATCGTACAGACCCCAATAACTATCGACCTGTTAGCGTTTTATGCACTGCTTCTAAAGTTCTTGAAAGGGCAACGTATATCCAACTAGCCAATCATCTTTTGAATGCTATTGAATTGAATTGAAATATATATTTATACTGGGTAACCTCTTCAGTCAAAGACTGGTCTCCCAGAGGGCCCAGTTGGTGATCAGTGGCTGTGATGTACTAATACACCGGGGTAACCCCCTACTCGTCTCGAAAGATGTACTAGGTTCTTTAAAGTGCACACGAGCTAGATGTGTACACTGGACCTACGGTTTATAGTCCTTATCCGAGAAGACTCGTTCTACCACCAGAACCATGGAGTGAGTGAGCCTCGAACCCCTGCCGATGTTATGGCTACGTGATTACGGTTCCACTGTCTTAACCGCTCGGCCACTCACTCACTAAAATCTTAAAAACAACAATCTGATATATAGCCTACAATCTGGCTTCAGAGAAGGTTTCTCAACTGAGACCTGTCTCATTCATCTCATCGACCATGTTAAATAAAAAATGGCTAATGGTCAACTTACCGGGATGATTTTGTTGGACATACGTAAAGCCTTTGATTCAGTTAATCATGGTATTATATGTAAAAAATTGTATGATATAGGCTGGTTCCGGTCTTATTTATCAGACAGAAAACAATATGTTGCTGTTAAGAATGCAACATCGGGTCATAATAGCATAGAACATGGGGTGCCACAGGGTAGTATTCTGGGCCCTCTACTTTTCTTAGTGTATATTAATGACATTGTTACATCAATTAATCCTGAATGTAAACTTTTTCTTTATGCCGACGACTGTGCTATTTTGTATAGCGATCCAAATCCTAATATTATTGAAGCTAAATTGAACGATTGTTTAAATAACTGCAATGACTGGTTAGTTGACAATGGTCTCACGATGCACGCTGGAAAAACTGAGAGTATTATATTTGGTACTAAACAACGTCTAAACAATGTTAATTTTAAATTAAATGCATTAGGTCAAGACATTGTAGCCAGCAAAGTTATAAATTATCTAGGTGTAAAAATAGACCAACAGGCTTCTGGTGACCTAATAGCCAATTCTATAATTCATAAAATAAATAGCCGCCTTAAATTTTTGTACAGGCAAAATAAAAATCTAGATAAAGTTAGTAGAAAACTACTATGTTCAGCTTTACTCCAACCGCTCTTCGACTACGCTGCCCCAGCATGGTGTTACGATGTATCACAGCCTCTAAAAAATAAACTTCAAACTTCTCAAAATAAAATAGTTAGGTTTATTAATCAATCTAATGTTAGATCTCATGTTGGTCAGTCGGAACTTCAAGAATTAAGACTTTTAAATGTGGTAAATAGGGTTAATTTTTTAAGTTTATGCTATGTTTTTAAGATTTTTAATGACACTGCTCCATTGTACCTAAATGAGCATTTTACACTTATCAGGGATTTTCATGAGAGGGTGACCAGAAGTAGCACTATGTGTAATTTCCGTATCCCAATAATTAAAGGATGTGCTAGCAAAACGGAACAATCTTCCTCTTTATATCAAGAAATCGTCGAACATAACCTCTTTTAAACAGACTCTAAAATCATTGTATTTTTTAATTTTTTTAAAAATGCATTTTATACAAATTTTAAATATTATACTTTTATACTTTTAAATATTTCGTATTTGACATTTTGGATTTTAACTGTTAATCTAATCTCTTTTTTGTATAAGGATTCTGTGCAATTTGTTTCTCTGTGTTTCTGGACCCCAGTGGAAATAAGTTTTTAACTTTTTGGGATATCCTTTTAACTCGAGTCTGTTGTACTGATTTTTAATTGTTTACATGTTTTATTGTTTGTATCTGTGTTGACTCGTTAATAAAGAAATCAATCAATCAATCAATCAATCTGTAGTACATACTTAGAATTCACTAGGCCTATGCATTTTGTTGTTTATTGTAGATGATTTAAAATATATATGTAATCGACTGATGGTAAGCATAGGCATCCCATTCGATCCATGTTCGGTCACATTACAAAAATCTCAATTGCGGTGAGTCGCGCCAGGCTTGAGGCTGTAGTGTGACCGTAGCCTTGGTTTTCATTTACATACATTGTATTGAGAGTTTTTAAGTGCCAAATGATCAATTAATCAATCAATTAATCATGCTTTTACAATTTATTTTTATAACAAAGGTTGATGAAGATTGTGATATAAATTTAAATTGAGCTAACCTAAGTAAGTAAGCCTGCCCAGGCCTAGGCGTAAAAGAATGAACATATAACGGAAAATAAATACTGATTAATGATTCCTTAGTACATTAACAGAAGAATTTCCATCAACAATTATATACTTTACAGTAATAAAATTACTAATAATTCTAATAATAATAATTTATCTTCTTTATCGAGCCAAATCGCCATATTTTCAGGGCGTCGCACGTACCAGGTTACTCCTGTGAGTGACCAATCACAAACGGTCTTTCAGCGCATCTATTAAGGGCTCATCATCAGCCCGGGAACGGGAGGGGTCAGGGATTAATTGTTATTGTATATTGCACGCTCGAGCGTCGATGACCTGCTGCCCGGGGCGCTCTTTAATTGTTACTGTGTTTTGCATGCTCGATCCATTTTGGGAACGGCCGAGAAAAACCGATCTCAGGGTTTGGCAATTTCAAGGAAATTTATCTAAAAAACACCTTTTTCGCATAAAGGGGAATTAAAAGGTGCCTCACCTTGCGGTTTAAGAGGAGATAGAGGAACAAATTTTGGCTTAGTGCTATTATTTTATAGGCTATATATGTTTAACGTCAAACTAGGCCTATAGCTAGCGTATGATGTTCGTACGCTACCGCTCTTTACCAGCTAGGCCTACAAAACTAAGCCCAACTAAGCTACAGTAGTCCTAGAAACGTCTACGAGAGAACTTTTGACGCAAGCTACTACGGTAGTGCATTGTTTAATGGTTTAATAAGTTGCATTAATTATTTTTACAAAACGTCAAAATTGCAGGTCAGTCTAGACATCGAGAGAAAAAGTACAGGAAGTAACTCCGATCTGCACACTGCGAACATGCATCAGAGAGTGTGTTTTACAAGTATGACGTCATGAGCTCAGATATGCATCATGAATATTCATGATATATGCACGCCTTTATATAATAATAATGCCTCCGGGCCAACTAGACTAGTGCAGTGAGAGGTGCCATTTTATCATGAAAATTATGTCGGAGAGTATACATTTCCAACGTTACTTTTTAAATATTTTTTTTAATAAAGCATATTTGATTTTACAATTACGGTACTAAAATAATGGATGCATGTATTTATATAATTCATAATATATGAATCAAAAGGCAAAGTTGGAATATTGCACACAGAAAAAGATTATGGCATAATATGACCTGAACTTTTTTAAAATTTAATTTAATTTTATTAAATCGAAACCAACAGCGATAATTACCGCTGCTAACATGTTTGATACAAACAAAGCCAGGACTGTTTAAAGCACCTTGATTGGTCCTAACATTGATCAAGGGCTTCTCTTGTCCAGTGCCCCTTGACCAAAGGAAAGGCATAATCCAATACGTTTGAGGCAGATAGTAAATGCAGGGCTGCCATAAGAGTCAGCAGTGCTGATTTCAAATGCCTAACGGGACCCCAGCTCCATATACAGCACCCAATATTACCAGATGGTCTCCCATCCAAGCTCTAATCAGGTCCAACGTTGCTTAATTTCGGTGATCTGACCAGCGGTGGCGCCAGGATTTTCCCAACGAGGGGGCTAAGCGAGCGAAGCCAGCATTACTAGGCTGGGAGCAATGCGTCCTGCGTCATTTGAGGCCCTTTAATCAGATTTAGGGTAGCCACTTTTTCCCTTTTTTATAATGCATAAATATAACACTGCATGCAAAAAAAAAATGATGCGCGATGAATGTTTTAATCCATATTTTTCAATTTAAAAAATAACTGTTCAAAATATGCCTATAGTTTCTGAGTAAATTGTAGCATAGAAAAAGTAATCTACGCGAACGTAAAACATACCCACAGACGAAGAGGTAGGCCTATATTGTTTATCGCAGAGGCGTAGGCTGGTTGCCGTCTGGGGTGCAAAAATTGTAAATGCGAGGCTTGGGCTGATCTGTAAGAAAATTTTGAAAAATAGAGCTGCTAGGTCCCCGGAAGTTGAAATTATACATATTAATGATACTCTGAAACGAAATTACAAGTCTACAGAACCAGACAATGTAGGTTGGGATGGAGCTAAACAAATTTAGAGAAATAGAGTTAGAGGTACCGGAAATTGAACTTCAAAACATGAAACAAAATATACAATTCCATATCATGGTTGTGACTGAGCTATAGACATTTTTGAAAAATAGAGCCGTTAGGTCCTGGAAAATGCACTTATTGTACTTCGGAATATGACCAGCTTTATGGTTGGGGCTGAGCTAAGAAAATGTTTAAAACTAGAGCTGCAGGTCTTAAAAAAATTGCATCTCCTGGTCAATGGAACGTCGCAGTTTTCTGGGCGCTGAAGCTAAGAAGTGAACGCGAACAATTTTTACTGTAATATATTCCCCGACAAAAAGTACCAGTGTTCCCCGACGTGGGCTAGGCCCCCCAACGAGGGGGCTAGATCCCCCAACGAGGGGGCTAGATCCCCCAACGAGGGGGCTAGATCCCCCGCAGTACTGCAATGATGAAAATAATTGAACCAAGTTGTTCATGCTTATGAACATGATGGTGTCATCAAAATATAAAAGATGGTAAATCATCCAAAAGATAATTGATTGACCTAGACAATATCCAAATATTGAAGAAATTTAAATACGCATAAACAGAGATGCGCTCTATTAAATGTGATGAGCTATGACGAAAGAGACAAAAATCCTATATTTTATATTTGGGTGGCCATACGATGACCTCACAATGTTAGCCATATTGATGCATGATCCGATATCTACAACTCATCAATTTCTAGAATATGTAATAAAAATTAATTTTCCTGTGTACTTTAGAAACTATGACTGTGTTAAAAACAGACATAATTTTGATGAATTTTGGAACTTTTTCATCAAAAACCGCAATAATTATCTAATTTGACGTGCTCGTAAGACATGATTTTAAGTCGAAATGGTTTCAAATTTTGTAACATTACTAGAAAAGGATAAAAATACATAAGTCATACAAAACATGTCTTTAAAGCTACGTGCGGACCGCGCACATTAAAATTTGCACGCACGCGGTTCTTTTTGAGATGCGCAAAATGTCATGATTTGTGTAGAAAGTTGATTATAAATTAATTTTGCGCATTTTAAAATTTTAAATGCGTGTGCACGCGTAACTTTGTGTAAAACATGCCATTTTTATTCAACAGAAAGTTGGCCCTTGATATCTATATATAAAATATGGTTAATTCTGACATAGGCTAGCACAATGCAAAAACTTTGGTACAAATCTCCGCCTTGGATACCTACATTATCTATCTCAGATGTACTGCGAAACGTAGATTTGATAACATTAGTTTCACATTGACGCTATTGTTCCATATTTCTATCTTAGGAAGATATTATAAAGAGTTTTTTAACCCAATTTATGATTTCAACAGTAGATTTTCAACTCAATTTCAATTCTTCGCGGGTCAAAGTAATTTCCGGGTTCACCTTGCAACAACCTGGTTTCAACTATTTTCTCTCTTTTATACACAAGGGAGCAGTTAAAATAATAGATTTGACCCTAAAGGTGACTGGAAACAGGCACTTTCCATCAATCAATACAGTGTCCCTTTGGAAGAAGGATGAAAAAAACCGATAGTAGGACTGGAGCTTAAGTTGCATAGCCATTTCAGTTTTTAGTTTATTTTAGGAACGGACCGCACGTGTGTGAAGGTACAGTAGTTAAAAAATTAAAATTATACTGCAAATTAATAAAGATAAAATTAAATATACGCCATAAAGAATTGGAATATATTGTGGGAAATAGTATTATAAAATTACATAGGGAGATTTGATGATAAGACATTTTGTTTAAAATCGAGTGAAATCCTGATAGTTGATTGAATAAGCTGGCAGGAATAACTGTAGGCTATCTGTGTCCCGTTAGGACCGAGATGTCTGCCCATGTTGCAAGCCGTAATGTCTTCTTTCTTGGGCCCACTCTGTCACGGCACGGCAGTTAGTTTCAAAAGATGTTTAAATTAAATAATGTATTAATAATTATTAGGATGGTATTTATTTGAATAAACGCCTCTCCAATAAAACTTTGAATAATAATCATTATACTCTTTGTAGTAGAATTCATCGCACTGTTATCTACAATTTACCAAGCATTTGTTATTCTTTTTTACCACTTTTCATCTATTAGAGGATTTCATTTGATTATAAATGTTACCATATTATTAAAACTAAAAAAATTAACATATATCCCTCGAAAAAAAGCACCTCCCTCAAATGAACTCCGCCTCCCCAAAGGGCCCTACCAAACAATAAACACTATACTTTAAAATGTTATTAAAGCCCCATTCCCTACGTTTTTTAGATCTAATTTAAGATCACAAACTATATTTAATGTAAAAATAATACTATATGGTCCTATTGCGATAACTTTTTTCGTCTTTAAACGGTTAAAAATGTGAAAAATACATCGATTCTAATAATTATAGCGGCCCGCTATAAATCCCAAAATGCATTGCGCGCGGATTGATATTTTTGTTTTTCACCTGTAATTCGCCCACTTTTCGATCGATCGTGAAGCCAAAACAAATGGAAGACTCCTAACTTTTCAGCAAAAATATAGGGGTTTTCCCCAATTTGTATCAACGGAGTCTGGCAAAAATAGAAAGACAATTAATGCAGCAACTATACAACGTCAGGCTAGGTATATAGCTAGCGTACGATGTTCGTACGTTATCGATGTTTACCAGCTAGGCCTACAAAACTAAGCCTAGCTAGGCTAGGCCTAAGACCGTCCACGAGAGGTCGATCGCCGCGAGCTACTTAGGTAGTGCATTGTTTCTCACTTTTTATCATAATTTACCATAAAACGTACATTTAAGACAAGGAATGACATGGTTTAATGTTTTTAAAGTGATATATATGTATTATTTTCCAAAAAACGTCCAAAATTGCAGGGAAGGGGTCTTTAATCATCTAAAACACTGTGAAACAGAGTAGTTTAGTTTTACGAATGTCAAGCATTTTCAATAATGGTAACCGACAGAAAACTTACAAGGAGAACATTTTTATCATTCCGAGAACCATCGTCTACACTTCCTAGAGGGGAGCGAGCGAAGCGAACTCACCCTTTAGTAACTAAAATTTTCACAAAGTGTCAATAAAAAATTATGTTTAGTTTTTAATGCTTGCGTAAGTCATGTTGCGCAACTCTGACGTCATTTAAAATAGGAGGTGCTCAACTTCACGTAAATGTCCATATGTTGACAAAAAATGTGACGTTTTTGAGATAAGCGAGACACAAAAATGACAGAAAGAAAGAAGAATAATACAGAAAAAAAAAGATGATGAAACAGGACAGTTACAAGGAGTTACGAAAATAAAAGACGCTAAAGAAAAATTGTGCTGTATGAATTAGATGATGTGCGCAAACACATAATAAAAGTATAAAATGACAAACTATATTATTTTGGGTGTTTTTCGTGGTGCATTAATTATTTTGTACGTATATAAAATAAAAAGTATACAAAAATCAAATGAAAAACACATTATGCGGAAACACGAATTGTTAAATTTATTCATTTACCGTACATTTTATGGTTTTTGATATTTTGCAATTTTTTTTGTATTGGAGATTTGTTACGTACTTGCTACTTTTGTAATTAAATTGTGGTCTGCCAGAAACCCGTGCTCCGCCCGGTTTGTCCACCTTAATAATAATTCGCATGGCATGATTAAGTATAATAAAAGCATACTTTTCCCGGCCACAATATTTCTCTTTCGTACATAAGTTGGGGCCCCCTTAATGAGACGTCACAAAATAAACATGAATATTCATTAATCATGTCCATAAGGTGTGACGTAAGAAATGAGCTAACTACAATTCGCTAAAAAAAAAAATCACTTCCCCGCCCCTGACAAATTATAAAAAAAAAAAAATTGTCAACAATACAATTCGAAACTATTTACAGCCATTGATTTTGTTATACACGGAGTATTCGTCAGACTTTGACATCTGTAAGCTACAAAATGAAAGCAATACTGGATTTGGGGTGCGCCTCAGAAAGTGACAACATGCATGAGCGGGACAGACTTCAGCATGCACGTTGAAGTCTGTCAATCAGTCGGCAATGATTAAAACATTTTAATGATAAAATATGAATTGGCAAGTTATCGAATAAGATGGATTGGAATAATAATAATGCTTACGGACTCGGAAATCAACACAAAAAGTAGTCGAAATTAGATGATGCGCTCGGACACAAACATTTTGGGTGTATTTTTCATTGATATTTAATATTTAGTGGAAACACAACACCAATTTGGATTCGTTTTATTTGCGCGTTTGTTTTGTTGTTGTTAATTTACATTTTTTTATTTCATGTTTTTTATATTTTGCAATATTTCTGTGTGAGGTTTCATATCTTTTTTGCTAGTTTTGTAATTAATTGTGGTCTAGTTTTGATTTTTAGCTTTAAGCGGTGATATTCATTAATTACACGGATTCCAACTCGAACGTACTAAACAGTGATATCTATGGCCACGGCATTTTACTCACTGGGGCAAACAGTGATTTACAAAAATCGTTCTGTTCAAAGAATAGGTGTAATTGATTAAAACTTCAACAACGCGATCATCCGATACGGTTGACTGGCTGCCAAGACTAAACAGTGTTTTAATTTGGTGGCCCTGCATGGTATTTTTAGATCCTTTGTAGCCTATCGTGTGCGGCCCATCAATAAACATCAGTGTGCCAAATGTGAGCACATACCGTTCAGTGTTTTTGGAGGAGATACGCAAAATATGCGAAAAATTTAGTAGCATGAATATATAGATATTTGTATTGGTCGAGAAGCAATAACACTGTTCTCTTACATGTACCATTATTGTGTATGACTGAATATAATCCCATGCTCAAGTATAATCCCACCACCTAATTTTGGTCACAAGGCATTAGTAATGCAATTCGACACCCAAATTTGAAAGGTTAAGCTACCTTGTATACAATCAAAACAAGTAATAAAGGTGTGATAACTTAAATTTTGATCTGAAAAAGAAAAATCTCTGCTGTTTTTTTTTATCTATATTATAATCCCATCATTGTCCACAAATTTTGTACCCATTATTACTTGATCATGGTACTCGCATTGAGTTCATATTAAAATCTCTAATTTCTAAGAGTTGTGTCAGTGAAGACTCAAGCCTCAGGTTTTGATTAACACACTGTTACTAGTGTTAGTGATAAAACTTTTAATTGGCACATGCTAACTATATTGTTTAGTTTAGTTGTTTAGTTTATACACGTCATAAGTTTATTGTACTATTATTTTAGAATACATCTGTTTATTTAGCATTAGTTCACAGTCTTCTAATCTCTGCATACTGTGTTATTTCTGTAGTTGGTTGTGTTATACTATTTCCACAATTCAGTAAATCCAAGTCAGCATACTGTAACCCCTCAATGTTTAATGTCCTTGCTTCTAATGGAGTAGACAGGGTAGCTGATTTAGTTTTCACTTCTGGTTCCATTGTAACAATAGGGCTTGGGGTTTCTGCTTTGTTTTTTATATCAACATTTATATATGTGGTTTCCTTTGCTTCTTTATTTTCTCTGGTATTGTGTGCTTCATTTAAAGCTCTCATTTCAACTAAGTTTTTCTTCATTCTTCTTTGATCCAAAGATAGTGCTTTAGACAATGGCTTCATTGTTAATCTAGGCTTGACTTTTTGAGTTTGAGATCGATTTATACCGCCATACATGATATTTTCCAGATCTGTCATTTGCAAAGATGTTTGCACTTCATGAACACTATTCTTGATAGTATCTTGTTCTAAAGTGGATGCCCGATGTTTAAAGTTTAGTGTATGAATTTTATCTGGACGTGTTGAAATGGAAATTTCAGCAGAAGTTTCTTCGATTGGAACATTGTCATAAAGACTAATTCGTTGATTTTGGTATTCTGATTGGTCATTGCAAGTGTTAATTTCATCATTAATTTCTACTAGGCCTACTGGTTTTAAATCAATTGTACAGTTATTGGTAATATTTTTTCCTTCAATGTCTGGTTTTATACAATTATCTTTTTCATTCTTATTTATATTTCTTTGTTTCTTTATACAATAGAGAAGAATTGTTACAAGACATACCATTAAAAGGAAAAGACTCATAACAATCACAATATAAAGGAAAGCAGAGTTAGTTCCAAATATGGGATTTGGTGTATCATCCGTAGGACTAGAAGTAGTAAATAATACATTTACTATTGTTTCTGTACTCATCCTAAGCTGTGAAGAATCCGTACCACTCCTACCTCCATGTTCGACTGTACAATTAACTGCCTCTCCAGCATTGAATGTTGATACATTGCCAAAGCACTGGATAAAGTCATGAAACCGTGGTAGTGGATTATCCAACAAAGAGGACCATGTATATTTCATTTCTACATCTTTTAGATTTTCTTTCACAAGACACTCAAAACATGCCACATCACCAGGACTTATTGGATTCTGTTGTTGAACACTAACATTCAAATATGAGGTCAATGTCTTTGTGACTCTAGACGTGCAAGACACAAAATCAGACTTATTCTTGTTAACATGAGTGGCCTTGCATTTGAATGTCCGTCCTTTATCACCTGCTTGAACTGTAAATGTGTAATTCAAAGTGAACTTTCTTCCAACCACTTTCTGATTACCTTCAACTAACCTCAATTGATTGTCTTCCACTATCCGTGACCACCAGTTTAGCTCAATAGAATGTGATAGTTGCTTTGCTGTACATGCAATTGTAACATTTTCTCCAATTATCACTTCTGTTGGTATCTTGCTACAACGAGGTCTGGGAATTGATTTTACAACTGTAATGTGTGCAGATGTTGCCACAGATAGATGGTCGTCAGAACGTAAATAACACATCAATATGCCTGCATCAGTTAGTTTAGCTTTTCTAATTTTCAGAATGCTAGTTTTATAATAATACAGTGTATCTTCTACAATGGTTACATTGATTGAATATCGTTTCTTTTCAAAGTATAAGTCATTTCCAAGAGCAATAAATATGCTGTCTCTCTCCCATGCTAGTTGGTATTGTTTTTCAGTTTCTTCCAGTTTGACAATGCAGATAAAGTTTGTAGTCTCGTCCTCTGTTATTTCAGTATCTTCTATACCATGAGTTATCTCTGCACATTTAACATTCTCAAATACATACAAAATTGAAATAGTTAACATCCAAACCTTACCAAACTTTTTCTGCAGCCACATATCTTTAAAAAAGAACAAATTACAACATAATATACTGTTGGTGAAAGACTTTATATTATTATACATTACTTACTTACTAACTCACTAAAGATATTATATTTGTTTCAACTGTTTCAAATTCAGTAGTTCTACTCAATATTAACTACAGTGAAGTAAGGTAGTAGTAACCATAACCTATTATGCAATTATTTTAAAGTTTCTTTCTGTCTCTGAATTTAATTATAATACCTACTTGTTATATTGTTGAAACTATTCCCCAACTTCAAACAGTGCTTTAAAGTTGTACAAATTGGTTAATGATTATTTCACAGTAATGTAAGTCTGTGCTAATTCCTGAAAGATGATGTAATTGTTTGGATAACTTTCACTAGCTTCCTGGCTTTGATTTTGATAACTGTTAATACAATGAGATTTACAGCACACTGAGGAAGTTAGGATGAACACCCATGGGTACCAACCATCAGACAATCAAATCATAGTTATTCTTCAAATATAAATAGAAATAATTGTCAGCTGAGAGGAGGCTTTAAAGTTGTAATTTTTTCACACAATTGTTTAACCATCAGGCCTGAAAACACAATTGTTTATATGTTGCCCAACCTGACTCACCTAGAATTTGTAAAAACTGTCCTGGGCTACCTACTTTTAGGCCCTATTGATGTTTAAATTATTATTGATAAAAAGTAAAACAGACACTTTACAACTCTACGGTTACACTGTGCTTATCGGGAAATCAAATACTTCAGTTTCTGTAAAAATCAGTGAACTAGTGCCATACATGTCTTTTTAAAAAAATGATTAAAGTGTATCAAACATTTTTTTAAATCCTGAATAATATTTTTTTATTCGATGTATAAAGTATTATGAACACAGCATCATAATTGTATATCATCTTGATAAAACACAGTCATACATCAGCATATATTTAGAATATATATTTATTGATAAATAACTTACAAACATCATCAAATTAATTGATCAAAGTAGTTTACTACAGCACACAGAATACCATAATGTAAATGTGCACTGGATATTTTGCTTTCAACTTTTAAAGTATGGCCCACTCTGATATGCTTGAGAATCAGGTGTGTTCTTGAAAATAAACTTCATAAAGAACATGTATGATTGATTTTTGTATTTCACCAAAAGAAAATCTGATCACGAGTTTCTTGGACAGACCACAGTTGATGGTCCCATGCATCGTCAGTATTTGACGACTACACTGAATCTTTTTGTATGGAATGGAAGACGTGTGTCATTTAAATCAATAGTTTCAAGCCCTAAGATTAAAAAGGTTTCACATTTATACATTGCCGATTACAATATAAAAGATCTATGGTTAGGCTTAAGCCTGGCTTTAATCTAAGACCTGGAGAAAGTCTCAGTTAAGCCTGCCGACTAGGCTATTTGATACATTATCCACATAGCCAGTCGGCAAATTGGGAGTCGGCAAACTGCAGTCGGCAAACTGGGAGTCGGCAAACTGGCCTAGATCCATCAATAGGCTGCAGAATCACCACACACACACATACTGACACAACCCATCGCTTGTCACACCACAGGGGAACGTTTTGAGTGTGATATGGTTGAGTGATTCCATCGCGTCATCACATACGTCATACTTCTAGCTACTTCGTGGGTCTCAATAGACAAGTCTCACAAAGCGCGAACATTTCTAGTAAACACACTTTTTAAATAAATTTAAAAAAAATATGAATGTCATTTTTTTTCAGTGGCTGGATCTCAATGGAGATACAAAAAAAGGCGAAAAGCTAAATCAAAACGATAAAGTAAAACAGCCAGAAAAGTTGGCAGAGCTTTCGGGCAACATTAGCCCTTCATCAGTGCAATTGGACAAAGATAGATATATAAAGTCAGGCAAGTGCTGCCTGAGTGGACAGGAATAAAAGAAATAAAACAAAAGAGGCACAGGCTGATGAATAGAGGGTGGAGTTAGTATTGGGTAGAAAACAAAGAAGATAGCTTGGTATATCGTAAACAATTTTGGAATAAAATTTTTTAAAACAGCTTAAATGGTGGTTAATATTGAAACTTAAATTTAGGTAGTAATTTTACCAATCTGGGAGTATGTTCCTAATGTTACGTCCAAAAGGTTTTGTCGTTTAAATTGATATGCCCTCATCTTTCAGTATTTTATTCATAAAGCAGGATTTCCGAAGAGATACTTTTATATATATATATAAACACATCAGGCACAGAAGGACATTAATTCTAAACCGCCCGGTGATATACTGAAATTTAAATAATTAATTTGAAACGATAAAGATAAGGAAATCCGTGAGAATGAGAAAATCTGTGAGAATAAAAAAAAGTCCCCCCAACGTAGACTCGAACCCGGAATATCTGCTTGATATGCAGATGTCCTAACTATTAGACCACTGGGGCTTTCATGGTATTGTTCAAACGCGATTAGATAGCGACTCTTCCACATTCTCGGCGTAGTACAGCGGAACAACACTAGTCCCTCAATTGTATGCACGCACACCAGATCAAATTGCTAAGCCTTCATCTTTCAGCATTTTATTTTTTGAAGCGGAATCTTCGAAGAGATATATATATAAATAATAATAATAATGTGTTTATATATATAAAAATGTGAAATTCAGCCATATCTTTTAGCATTTAAATGATCATCAAGATCGTTTGTAAGTAAATTATGAATTAGCGCCCACACACTTGAAATTGAAAAGGAAAGATATGCTTTCTCCGGATACCACCGGAATTACGTCTGCCAAATGTCAGCATGTACTACCATTCAGCGGTTTCAGAGGAATACGTACAATTACACAACCAATTTAATAGCATTAATATATATAGATAACATCTGTTTATTATTCATTCCATGCCAGTAGTTGTATATAATTGAAAGAAATCCTTTTGATATTCTTATAAATATTTAAATGTTTTATTCATTGTAGTGACATTGTAGATTAATTTACTCCTGGATCCCATCAATTCTAACTTGATTTAAACAAATATACACTTCTCTTGCTTATATAGTGGTATTTCTATATATTTGTGTATGTAATGAAATTATTGTTATCCAGTTCCTAGTCAATTATCAAACCATAGTTTGAAACAACTATTATACATTTATTTTTGACAAAAAGTTTTTGATGATATTCCAACTTCCCCACTATACCCAAACTGCCAAATAAACTAAACATTAGAGGACGAATACAATATGAATGCAAATCAGCTTTGATGGATAACAATACCTATCAATAAACTGTAAAAGCACTATCCTTTATTCACATTTCCAAAATTACAAATAATTTTCTGATGAGTGCTTGTCTCACGAATCTGAAATCTGTAATACTGTAAATGCATTTCACTGGTTTTTTTGTTGTCTTTTTTACATTTATTGTCTCTATATAATTGTTTGTTAGCTTACAGTATACAGTATATTTCAACTACAATGTGGTGGTCTGAGCTGAAGGTGGAGGTTCCCATCCGTCATCTTTATAATATATATCATTTTCAGTTTGAAGTACAGAGATATCAAAATTGTTTGGTAAAAAATTAATATCAAGATGATTAACAACCATGTCACCTTTTACTTCATTCTCTACACTAACGTTCTTGTAATATTCCATGCGTGCACTTAGATTTTGTTCAGATGGCTGTTTTTGATGGCCTGTTCGTAAGCAAATTATTAAAATACAGATGCTAAGCAGTAGAAAGATTGAACCACAAACTGCAGCAATTATGATAACCATTGTATCTACTGATGTAGATTCTTGTTTTTCTGATTTGGCAGTAGACATAGCTGGATTTGATGTGATTTCATTCCATGCTACACTGGTGATTTTAGGCATTATTGCAGTTGTTCTAATAGCTTGTGTTGCTACCTTCGATATTTGCTTCCGAGCTTTCGTTGTGGGTAAGCTTGTAGGTGTAGTCTGTGCTAAAGTTGTAATTGGAGTTGATAATGTTAGTTTAATTGATTTTCTTTCTTCTTGAGTACTTGTGGCCACTGTACAAATTAAGTTTAAACCATCGTAGCTAGCCTGAACATTGTGAATCGTCAAAGCACTACCATCAATATTATAACTGATTCCTGCATCTTGAAATGTCCATGCATACGATGTAACAGTGCCACTTGACACAAGGCAAATAAACGTTACATCTTGGCCTATAACTGCTATTTCAGGTGTTTGCATTATCAAAAGATTTAAAGGACTTTCAACCAATAAGTTTATCATACAAGCCTGAACATTATCTAATGTATTTGAAGTCTGACATATATAAGAAATAACACCTTCTGTATTAGGAACTGTCAGTACATAGTTCAGGCTTAAAGGATTGTTTGTATTTTGACTGTTAGTTGAAATGATATTTCCATCTATTGACCACATCATTTCTATTAGCGGATCTGCAGGGTCTGAATCACATCGCAATGTTATTATGTCATCAGGCTGCACAATCGTTTTCTCTGGTGTATAACACATTGGTGTGGGAACATAATTCGTAATGTACAGTCTTGTAGAGGCTTTGACATTAGTCTCTTGACCATTTAAAATAAAAGTACATTGATACGTTCCTAGATCATTTTCACCAACCTCTAGTATTAGCAATGTTTGTGTTATTGAAACATTTTGAGTAACAGATAATCCACTTAGTGCATACTTTATTGTATCACCGTTTGTCACAGAATCACTTGAAGCAATTTCAATATTGTCATTTTTAGTCCAATGTATGCCATGTGGAGTAATAGATTCATCAGAAGTTAATGTTAACGAACATTCAAGGAATCCACTCGAAGACATATTTACAGTCACATGATCTGGAAATGTTATTTCAGCAGAAAACACATTGTTTCCTATACCAAAAAGAACAAATAAGAATAGCCATGATGAACTCATCCTGTTTGTATTTTTCACAAAAATATTCACTTTATACATTTTCTGCTGAAAAACAAAAGTAATACTGGAGTTAGAGTTTGTATCAGATTAAACTTTAGCAAAATTTGGTTTATGATACAGAATTTAAGTACAACTTTAATGCAAGAAAAAACTAACTCGGAGAGTGCACTTATGTTGAAATTAAACAGAAGGAATAATTTTCTAGGATGGTATGTACAGTAAGGTAGTTACAAGGAAACTGTACTGTGACATGATACAAAAATATATGTTATATGGTTCAATTTTCTACAATTCAAAACAGCTTACCTTATATTTCTGGAAATATTTTGTGTTATTTTTTATACAATTCGAGAAAATTCTTGTGTCATGTTGGAATTGTCTGTATCACCTACACACTAGTACCAAGTTTGTTATACCTGAGTGGGCTTCAATAGAGGTAGTATTTAATCATGAATAGTCTATTATTCTGCTGATTGTGTTTACCTAGGCTATAGACTCCCCTATTCATAGTCGTAATCAGATGACTGTTGCTTTTACGCTTAGTACTTTTCTTTTTGTTGTACAGTTGAAAAGTTTTTTTAATACTTTGCAGGAACTATAAAACAATATGTACTTGAAATTGCTTTTTGAAGATCTAAAACTATAGTATTATCAAACCAAACAAAATCACTGACAATACATATAGCATGGCATAGATTATTTTTTTTAACAAATTAATGAAAAATTAGTACCCTTGTTGAGCCGTGAAATGTGCAAAAAGTCAAAGTGCAAACAACCGCAAACTAAAACACAATGATGTCCCGCCGGATGCAATTAGACATACTGTATTTTAGGTTCAAGGTAAGTAATTGAGTATTATGACCTGAACTGAAGAATATGATATGTTGTTAGGGCTGAATTCTGTCTATTTTGTGTCATATACTATATACAGTATGCACATTATAATCTTTATACATACTAGAGGGTGAGCTCACTTCTCTCGCTCCCCCTTTAGGAAGTGTAGACGATGGTTCTCGGAATGATAATGACTCGGGTAAAAAAGGTTTTAGGAGGACGTTCTCCTTGTATGATTTCTGTCGGTTACCATTATTGGAGATGCTTGACATTCGTAAAACTAAACCTACTCTGTTTCACAGTGTCTTAGATGATTAATAACATTTTAAAGTATAGTGTTTATTGTTTGGTAGGGCCCTTATAGAGCAGAGGTGGGGAGGCGGAGTTCATTTGAGGGTGGTGCTTATTCGAGGGATGTTGAATTTTTTAGTTTTAATAATATGGTAAATAGTATAATTGTGTTATTATAAATATAATACAATAGTATGTGTAATGTGGATGGGCGTTTATTAGATAGTTGGGTTTTATTGATGTTTTATTGGGGAGGCGTTTATTCAAATAAATACCATCCTAATAACGAATACATCATTTAATCTAAACATCTTTTGAAACTAACTTCCTTGACAGAGTGGGCCGTTTCAGCCCAAAAAAGAAGATGTTTTAGACGGCTTGCAACATTGGCAGACATCCCGGTCCTAATGGGACACAGATATCCTATACTAACAGTTATTCCTACCAGCTTACTCAATAAATCTTGGCTATCGGGATTTCCCTTGATTTTAAACAAAATGTCCTATCATCAGATCTCCCTATGTAATTTTATAATACTATTCCCCACAATAATATTCCGATGCTTTATGGCATATATTTAATTTGATCTTTATTAATTTTTACTTTTTAACTACTGTACCTTCACACGTGCGGTCCGTTCCGAAAATAAACAAAAAACTAAAATGGGTATAGCCACTAACGTAACGGCCAACTTAGTTGAAACCAGGTAGTTGTAAGTTGAACTCATCGTGAACCCGGAAATTACTTTGACCGGTACAATTGAAATTGAGTTGAAAATGTACCGATGAAATCAGGAATTTTGTTTAAAAACTCTTTATAATATCTTCCTAAGGTAGAAATATGAAACAATATCGTAATAGTGAAAACTAATGTTATCAAATTTACATTTCGCGGTACATCTGAGATAGATCAGGTAGGTATCCTAGGCAGAGATTTGTACCTATATGTCAGAATTACCCATAATTTATATACTGTAGATTACAAGCAGTGTAAAATAGGTGAAATTACGGGACCCGCCATTTATTCCAATTTTAAACATGGTGACAGTATGAAATTGAAACACTAAAGATAGAAAGTTCGGAAGGAAATTATCTTAGCAACAACATATTAACGTGTAGAATAAATTTGAATACGTATGTGATATAATATGAAAAAACAACATTTTTTATTCAACTGGCCATATGATGACATCACAACATGTGATTGGCAAATTGTTAACATGAATTCGTATCTACAATCCAATAGCTTCCAGAAAACGTTTTAATTATGATTATCACTTTTTATTCTAACGAGCTACAACAGATTGAAATTTACTATAAAGATAAAAATAAGTGACCCTATTTATTTACATTTTTAGACATGATGATGCATAAAAATTTAAATATTTTTAACTCATGCGAAAGATAGTTGATTACCCTAGACAATAGTAAAATCTCGGGGAAAAAGGGAATACGGATAAGCGTGATACGCTCTATTGAATGTGATGAGCAATCACGAAAGTGTGGCCATACGAACGTCCGAGAGGTAAATATTCTGCATGAATTCATATCTGCAACATATCTGCTTACATAAAGGTAAAGGAGGTATTTATATTTGTCCTCAAGCTTAACTGGAAATTGAGGAAATTCGGATTAGGCCCTCCACGAACCCACGGCAGCCACCAGTGCAGCGCCTACCAGATCAGCACATCGGGAGACGATCCCCCAGAGGTCCCAACTTGGGAAAGTCCATTCGCAGGAGATTTTGTCGTGAACCACATTCAATTCGTCGAAAGTCAACGCGCGGGGAATCGAAAATCAACACGCGTGTCGTTTACGTCTCTTATAATTAACTGAATATGTTACATATACAGTATACAGTATACAATATTTACAAATAAGTTGGCTTTGGTATTTTTAATTTTACATTCTTATTTTTTTTTATGGACACATCCTCAGTACAAAGAATTTTAAAAATATATACTGTATTTTAACTAAAATTCAGTATATAAAATAATTTAACTTAATTACATAATGTACAATAAACACATAATAGTATTGCCCTATAGAATTTACTCATTTTTTTTAGGCACAGGCCTAGGCCTAGGGCTTCTACTAGGCCCTAGCTAGCTACCATTTTAAAACCCCCCAAAAAAATAATAATAATAAAAAATAACTATTCCGAATCCGTCTTATGCTACATTACGCGAGTTAACATATTATTTCAGATGAAAAACATTGAGTTTTATATTGTTTTATCCATACGTAATTACACTGGCATTAAAGATATTTAACATTAAAATGTAGGCCGTTTATGAGCTATTTCGCCGATTTCTTATCGCTGGGAAATTCCCCACCATCGACATCGATCGATCGAAGAGTAGGCCTAGGCTAGAATAGAGGCCTAGCGTGCATGCCGGAACGGGTGGATTATTGCTATATAAATAACAAGTTTGAACAAAAGAGCTTACGACAATCTTAGGTAAATTTGTAACGTAGGCCTACTTGCTTGGCGAATCCATGCCTTTTAAATCATTTTAACATGTTCGTATTATCGGATCGTACAGTAAAACCAAATAAAACACCGCCTCAACAACCTCGTGCGATGTGCGATCTGTTGTTCTTTTTTGCAGCGGATCAACATTGGTAGAGTCCATTAATTATGAGGGTGTTTAAAAATGTAATAACTATTAAAAACGTGTCTCAACCACTGTGTAATCAAAGCGTTTATTTAGTTAAAACTTGGATCCTCCCAAAATTGATAATCGCGTATTCCGGTGACCACGTGATTGATTCACGGTTGGTTGCACGCTTCTTTTTTTTTCTACGTCCGGCGTGTAGTACCGTGTGTATATTATTGTTACGGTCAAAGGCAGTGCATACAAATAAAAATACAATAATAGACCACGGAGACTGCATGAATAGACATTGTTTCAACATCCTGCCTCACTTTTGTCTGGTTATTTATTGACTATTGTTGACCTGGGCTGAGCCTGGGTGTAACCGTAAATCAATTTGGCCAAAAATATGGGGAAATTTGAAAATGCGGTAAAAAAATCAAAATGCGGTAGAAAACGTCGAGATAGCGGTAGCGCGGTAGATGGGTACTAAAAGCGGTAGACTACCGCGAGTAGCGGTAGACTTGGGACCCCTGATCCCCTACTCTTCGAATAGTGTACCAAGTTCTTTAACATGCACTGTTAAGTACGCAGGACCAACGGCTTTACATCCCATCCGAAGGATGAGGAAATGAGAGTAAAGCATCTTGCCTAAGGATGCAATTAGTATGGTACAGATAACCTCAAACCCATGCCTATCACATGCTAGTCCCATATTACCATTTACACCATCACTCTTCAGTATATACAGCACCCGCTGCGATTTCTAGATGGTCTCCCATCCAGAACACAACCGGGCCCAACGTTGCTTAACTTCAGTGATTTGACAAGAACTAGTGTTTCAACACAGTATGGCCGTATACCGCCGTAGTGTCCACCATAGTGTGCGAAAGCAAACGGCAGTGATTGTGCTGCAAGAAAAGTGGTAGCATATTAAATTGAACAAAATTGGGGGTCACCGTTGATCCTGAAGAGATATAATAGATTCGTGCGTAACATTGTTCACACACGCTGAGATTTTTGACATGCGCAAAATGTCATGAATCGCGTAAAAAGTTGATTAGAAATTAATTTTGCGCATTTTAAAATTTTAAGTGTGCGTGCATGCGTAACTTCTTGTAAAACATGCCATTTTTAGTGCACAACAAGTTGACCCTTGATAAGAATTAACCTTTCCCTAAGTGTCAATTAAAAATCACTTTTAGTTTTTATCCTATGTTCAATCATTGAAATTCATAATTTATTAAATCGTGCGTAAGTCATTAAAAAATAGGAGGTATACAACTTCACTTAAATGTTCATATGATGACAAAGATGAAATGTTATATGTTTACTAGTTTTTGAGATACGCGAGACACAAAAATGGAGGAGAAAGAAAGAATAATATAAAGAAAAAAAAAGGAAACAGGACGATTACAAGGAGTTATCCGCTGAATGCTGATAACTAATAAGATAGAAAGAAAAAAGATCCTGAAAATAACAAGGGGTTATCCACCAAGTGCGGATAACCAATTAAACTGCTACGTCAAATAGTTGAGCGCCGTTTTTTTTAAAAATATTTCTTATTTATTTTTAATTTTAAAAATTGATCAATCTATATGTATATGTTTTCCAGTCAATTTGTTATTATTGCATTATAAAATATTCCATCAATTTAAATAGTATATGAGATCTTTTAAAAAGTATTGATTTGGCTTTAAAAAAATTAGGCATATAGCACTAAGTACATTTGAAATTATTATGAGATTTATATTGTTATTTTAATTATAGTATCAGAAATCTTTAAAAATAAAATGTAATGAGTTTTTTAATTTAAAAGAAAATGCAAATCTCTAGTAGTTTTTTTTTTTTTTGTACCTCAGATTTCCTTGGCATGGAGTTAGAAGCATATGTAGCACGGCTTCCAGTAGAAGTGAGAGTTGAGAGAATGGGAACAAGAAGTGGTTTGATTAGAGCACGTCTTAGAGGGGCATCTGTAGCTACTGGCAAAGTCATTACATTTCTTGATGCACATTGTGAATGCACTAAAGGTTGGCTTGAACCGCTTCTTACGAGAATTTATTTAGACAGGTTGGTTTATTTTTGCGTAATTACTTATTCTTGTTGTTTTTTAATGTTATTTATTTTTATTTAAGTACTGTATAAATTTTGCCCATCATCCTGACAATAGAAAGTTTCGGAGGTTCAGTACAATCTGTGAACAGTTTTTAAGTGTTCCCCTCTTAGGGGATATGTGCATTTAGCATATCTTATTTTGAATGTTAATATTTATTATTTTTCTTTCTTCTTATATATTTGTACTTGTTGTATTTGTACTGGCACACTAAAAAAAGGGGAAAATGAAATTGAATGGGTCTGCACTGGTGAATAAATATGCACATACAACACAGGGCTTGATTTATAATATTCAAATCTTTTCTTGTTATACTTTAATATTTGTCACAAATTGGGTACATTTGATAATGGTGGTCACAGTCCTCATTTAACCAAACAAATTACCACACACAATAAACCGGGTGCTGGTCAACTTTAGATTTTATTGTTAAGTTTGTCAGTCTAGTCTCGAGACTCCCTCGAAAACCCCCAAAAACGGTTTATTTCAGCCCATCTCACCAATGATCTAAATTTTGTCAAAACATAGTGGAAAAAAATGAAAACTGACAAAATATCGGTCCGAAAGGTCATGTCAGATCCCCTTAAAGTCACCCCTTCACGTTAATTTCAACCCACGTCAAATCAGTAAAAACATAGTAGTATATATTGACAGGCAGCCCAGAGAAATTTGGTTAGATGAACTAGGTACCAATATCTGACTATTTAAGTGGGTTGGGGGTCACTTGAAGTCAATGAAAATGGGAGTCTGCCAGGTACCACCTGCTGCGTCTAGACCGGGGGACCCCGAAAGGTGCTAAAAAATCGGCATCAAATAGATAGAGATTCCCGCTAATTTTACCACTATGGGATGCATATTGTATCCTTATACTAATATTACCACCGACAGACATTTTGTCTGCTGCAATAGGCCCGCCAGACCCCCCGAGGGAAGGCCTAAGAATGGGGATAGGCTAGTGAGGAACCACTCAAAATTAGGGTGTCACCAAACCTAAGATCACGAAACCTAAGACCCAATTAGACCTAAGATTACAAATTCTAAGATATACTACAGCTTAAAAACAATTGTTTATCTAAACACAATTTTAAACATAGTAGGTTTCATTTAGCTTTTTACCATAAATTTAATTAAATACTTAGCACAAACAGAAATAAACTCATAATATTTTCGCCCGTTGAGTAAATATATACCTTTGTTTCACTACAAACTGGACAGTTTGTTTGTTGATATATATTTACTCCATTGTGCTGGTTTCAGGGGTCGGCACCTGCATTGTATTTTGACTCCAAATTAATTTAACTAACTTTATTCTGAATACCAACACCTTAGAATTATGCCTCAAAAGTACTTTTATGAAAGAGATTCACATAAAAAGTAACAAATAAATACTTGGTATTATTTATAAATAAAAGTTGGTGATTTTACAGACGTGTTCCTTGCACACTTTAGCATACTCAACTTTCAATATTTTCGTTTCTATGGAGCGCCAAAAGAGCAACAATAATACACATAGAACATAAATTTCAATATGTTATAGCTCCTCAGAATGAAAAGAGATACTCATGATTAAAACTTTTTCTGGTAGCTGTTGAATTGTAGATACAAATTCATGTACAAATTTTGCACATCAGATGTTGTGACGTCATATGGCCAGTTGAATTGTAAAAGTTGTATTTTCATATTTTGCGTCATAGGTCATGACATTTAAAAGAGCGCGCATCCATATTCTACGTATTCAAATTTCTTCAACACCTTAATATGTTGTTGCTCAGATAATTCCCTTCCGAAATTGCTATCTACGTACTTCATTTTGATGACATTATCATGTTAAAAATTGGATTAAAAGATGGGTCTCGTAATTTCATCTATTCTGCACTGTATATAGTATGTATACTGTGTGTATACTTAGACACAAAACAGAGAGCACACTAACACCATCATCTTTTCTTCAGGTCACAATGGCATAATCGTTTTTCTGTGCGCAATATTCTAACGTATGACATACACGTGGCATTTATCGTGGGGATAACCTAACTCATCCATAGTTTTAATAATGATATAATTTGTTTCTCAACTGACAATTTGAAGGATTTTCCTCAAATAAGCACCTTTAACATGACTCTTTTCAGATACAATTTCTTATCTTTTTTTTCTTTTAGAAAAACGGTTGTGTGTCCAATCATAGATGTTATAAGTGATGAAAATTTTGGTTACCATGCCGGTTCAGACCAGACATATGGTGGATTTAACTGGAAACTAAATTTTAGATGGTATGGTATTCCACAACGAGAGAATGAAAGAAGGAATGGGGATCGCACATTACCTCTTAGGTATAGGAAGACTTTCATTACTATTTTGTTAAATTCTCTGCTGGTCATTAAACCAATTTGAACACTATCGAAATTGCACCATGGGAACATGTAGTGAAGCTTCTCAATAAATACCAACTGAGTGTTTTCAATGAGCCTCTCCAGTTATTGTTGTATAGTGTCATAGTAACACAATCTAGCAATTACAAAATTTACTACTGTGTTTAACTGTGGAATAATAAGGTCTGATTTCCCTTCTATACTCACTTCAGAATGTTCTTTTTAAAAGAAAAACATAAAAACAAAAACAAAAAAAATTTTTGTGTAGACTGAAGTGCATTTTTGGGAAATTTGTCAAAAAGTTCTTGTTTCTCCTTTTTTATGTTGTCGTTGATATATATCTTCAATTTAATATTTGTTTGTTTGTCTTTAATGAGTGTTGAATGCGACGGTAATATTATGTTATTAACACATTATCCTTATTAGGTCCCCGACCATGGCTGGAGGTTTGTTTGCAATTGACAAAAACTACTTTGAAGAGTTAGGAACTTACGATTCTGGAATGGATGTGTGGGGAGGAGAAAATTTAGAAATTTCTTTTAGGGTAAGTATTGTTGATTGAAATTAGAATTCTAAGATTCAGAGGCAAGAGGTAGTTACTGAATACTTGCCTTAAAACCGATTTGAATTACATAAACTTGATAATATATTGGAGTATAGGTTGTAAACTTTCATTTTAGAGGGAGCAAGGCACAATTCAATTCCAAACCAACATTCCTTCTTTAGAATCACATAACACAACATAATAGATAAATAAATATAAAATTTGCAATATTTCAAAATAAGTTGGCAATTCATGAAAGCATATCTCTATATCAAGCCTACAAGAAAAAACGAATAGGACATGGTAGGACAACAAGCTTTTGTCTTGTTTTCAGTTGTAACTGTAGAGGGAGGCAACATTAAATTCTATTTTTTTTTTCTTAGATATGGATGTGTGGTGGTGTACTTGAGATTGTAACATGCTCCCATGTTGGCCATGTATTTAGAAAGTCTACCCCTTATTCTTTTCCTGGAGGAACTGGTAAAATTATTAATCGTAATAATCAAAGACTAGCTGAGGTGTGGATGGACCAATATAAACATTTTTATTATAAAATCAATCCAGGTACTTTGTCATTATTTTGTCAATTTTCAGCAGATTGTTGTTGTTTTTTAATGATTCAGTAACATTTAGTATTTTTAATATTTTAGGACACAACCGGCCTAGTTTAAATTGAGATCAGTTTTTTGCAAGCACAGCCATTAGAGGGTGAATGATAGTAACACTAGTGAACCCCTATCAATATGTCTTTGTTTATATATTATCATTTGAAAGAGTATTTAGAGGGTTAGGTGTAATGTTTTAATTATTTAGTATAAGGGTATGTAAGCTTGAGATTCTTAAAAAAAAAAAAATTAATTGCTCCTTTTGTTTTATTTATTTTATGGATTCTTTTATTTTTATGTGAAGCTCATAGAAGCTTTATGCATTATGTGCTTAAATGTCAAAATTTATTATTATTATTGTTGACCTATTTTTTTCCTCAACACAGTTAACGTTTGTATATAAACAAATAGTTGAAAATATAAAATCATCAATTTTACATTTTCGTATTTTCTCAGGTGTTCGTAAAACAGCATATGGTGATGTTAAATTTCGACAGCAATTAAGAGATAAACTGCAATGCAAACCATTTGATTGGTACTTGGATAATGTGTACCCAGAATCACAGTTTAGATTAGATGTTGTAATGATTGGTGAGGTAAGTTTACACTAGGTATGTTCACATTCACTGATCATGATCAAACCATTATGTGAACCTAAATACCAGCATGCTCCGTGCACAGATTGATATTTTCATATTGTGATGTGATGAACCCCACTTTCGACCGAAAGTATTAACTGATTCAGCCAAAAAAGGACAGACAATTAATTCAGCAACGAGACAGGACCAGGCCTGCGTACAATGTTCCTACATTACCGCTCTTTACCAGCTAGGCATACACAACTAAGCCTAGCTAAGCTAGGCCTAAGACATTCGACGCGAGCTACTTAGGTAGTGCATTGTTTCTCTCATCATAATTAACCATAAAACGTACATTTAAGACAAGGAATGACCTGGTTTAATGTTTTTAAATAATATATATGCATTATTTTTACAAAACATTGAAAATTGTAGGTATAGTGTCTTTATTATTTGTATACTAATGCATGTTCAGTTTTTTGTATGCATTTTGAGAATTTTTGTTGATTGATCCATGTTTTGAAAATCCATCGTTTATAACTGCGTCCAAAGTTTGAACACTTACATGAAATTAATTCTAAATCTTTTCACTGGCAAGTCATGCGTTTACTGTTACAATTTTTTGTTGTAATTTCAGATTAGGAATGGTGAAACAAATCAATGTTTAGACAGTATGGGCCGAAAAGAGCATGATAAGATAGGGATCTTTAAATGTCACGGCCAAGGTGGCAACCAGGTATAGTGTAGTTGTTGCACTGTGATTGTTGACTTTTTTGGTTTAAACCTGATTTTGAATTGGAGGAAACTGATTAGTCTATGGCTCTGTACCAGTTTCTTCTTTATTTTGATGGGAATTATGTTGCAGTTATGCAGCCTAAATGCCGGTTCAGGCCGCTGCGTTTGGTAATCACCAGCCCGTGAAAATCACATACAGCCGCATGGCCCAATTCAAGTATAGATGGCCCTAGCAACCTATATCTGAATTTCAATCCAAAGCCACATAAGAGGACGCAGGGAATTTAGAGGAGGCATAGACGATTAAATCGTCTACCCCTACCAACAGTTATTTTTATAAAGATTATAGGTCAGTGGCATTGACAGCCGTCCCCATGAAATGTTTTGAGCAAATTATAAAAAATATATTAAATAATGAGACGAATGGTATGATTGATAGCAATCAATTTGCTAATAGAGCAAAAAGGGGAGTAATTGACTCAGTTATGGCACTCACGCAGAAGGTGTATGGTCACCTTGAATATCCAAATAATTATGCTAGAATATTATTTTTAGATTTTTCTTCAGCATTCAATAAAATCCAGCCTCATTTACTTACTGATAAATTATTAAAATCAGGATTAAATCCACAATTAAACACTTGCCTAATTGGTTTAATTTCAAATAATAAAATATCCTTGTTTAATGAATAAGTTGAATCATAAACTAAATGCCAAGAAAACTAAAGAGGTTATTGTTGACTTCAGGAGGAAAAATAAAACTAATCATGTAAACATTGTAATTGATAATGAGAATGTGGAAATAGTAGATAGACACAAGTACTTGGGATTTGTGATTAATAATTGATAATGAACTAAACTGGGAAAGTAACATTAAACAACTCCGTACTAAGGTGAATAAGAGAATGTGTACTTTGTGAAATGAAAAAGTTTAATGTTACTGTAGCTCCCATCTTATTCATATGTTTTATTCCTCTGTTGTTCAATCAATCCATTTGTATTGTAGTATTATTTGTTTTTTTCATATCAATGTTAACAGCAAAAGTCAAATTCTAAGAATTTTAAATAAAGCCAGCAAAGTAATCGGTGTCGAAGTGAAATCTCTAAATGATATTTAAAATGTTTATACTTAAGAAAATTAACTCAATATACAAGACTCAACCACCCATTACACTCCGATATTATTATTAGCAGATCAGGAAGAACTAGACTGACACAGAAAACAATTTTGACAAACCGTTTCAGATTTGTAACACTGTAAACTTTAAAGATAGTAACATGTATTCATTTATTTATATATATATCACTTTGTATTATTGAATGATCTACTATGGTACAAAACACATCTCAAAATTGTAAAATTTTGACAATAAAGTAGACTTTATCTTGTAATAAATCCTTTTCGTCAATTGTCTAAATTTTCTTTATTGATTTTTAATTATCTCTAGACCGGCTTTACCTTTGCAATTCGTAAGTAATCGATTGTAATCTACATTTACTCGCAATCATTATGGATACAATCCGATTACATCAGAGACCGGTAGTTTAGAAAGATATAACTTCCCTAGGGAATTATGTTTTTTTTGGAGAGCTAGTCACATGATGCCATTTCGACCAATCATGTTCTCGCATTTACATGTAATATAGTAACCTACATCATAAAGAGTAAATAATCCTTTTGTCATTTTTACAGTCTTGTTTGTTATTGTTTAAATATTTATTTCTTGTAGATATTTGCACTTAGCAAGACAAATGAAATAAAACATGATGACCTGTGTTTGGATTCATCAAAGGACACTAATTATAAAGAAATCACTTTGTTTAAATGTCACGGTAAACGTGGAAATCAAGAATGGATATACAAAGAGGATGTAAGTAAAAAGTAATGTTAAAGTGACATTTTCCTTTTGGCACTATACCTATATCTTAATAAAGGGTGAAGCATGGAGCCCTTGTCATATATGGTTACATTTTAAATAATTAATAATTCTCAATTGCAATTCCTCAAGCAGACTTGTCCGATCATCATCTGATTGGTAGGTCATAAATGATTTGGTGTCTTCTTCCCTAGACGGACATTGCAGTCTCAAGAAGAGTACGTCTGATTTCTATAATAAATTTTTTTTTTATTATTATTATTATTATTTATATTTTGCAGACTAAAGAGATAGTTCATCGACCTACTACACTTTGTCTTGATAAAGCACCATCTCTTAAAGACTATCCTACATTAAGCAATTGTGATGGTTCATTACACCAAACATGGAACCTTGTACAGATAGACCTTACAGCTCCTATACGATAATAAATGTGATGGTTCATTAAACCAAACATGGAACCTTGTATGAATATACCTTACAGCTCCTATACGATAATAAATGTGATGGTTCATTAAACCAAACATGGAACCTTGTACAGATAGACCTTTATACAGCTCCTAAACAATAATAAATCTGATGGTTCATTACACCAAACATGGAACCTTGTATGAATATACCTTACAGCTCCTATACGATAATAAATGTGATGGTTCATTACACCAAACATGGAACCTTGTATGAATATACCTTACAGCTCCTATACAATAATAAATGTGATGGTTCATTACACCAAACATGGAACCTTGTATGAATATACCTTACAGCTCCTATTACACTAACAATTCATTTTAATAATTTTTAAAATTATAAATAATTGTACACAAACTATGTGATTTCTAACCATATGTGTTTTTTAATAAAAGGGATAGGTTTCAGTTTTATATTTACATGTTTTTAATGATTATATTACTTACATAGTAACATTAATTGTATTTTTTGTGACAAATTTGTTTATTTCTGTAATGTTTATATGAATTAATATTTAACAATGTGTAATGTGATATATATATATATATTTTTTTTGTAAAATGACACAATATGTTATGAATAGACTAATTAAAGTATTACTTATGCCATTTCGGATACTCAAACATTCCCCCGTTTCAATGTGTATGAGATAAAGAATAGGCAAATTGAGCATCTCTATGTATTTATAATTTTATTCGTAATTTTCATTACATTTTTATTCAATATCATGTTGTTAAAATTTTCAATTTTACACCACAATATTAGAAAATATTGAAATCATGTAGAGAACTAATAACATTCTAAATTCATTCTATATTTCTCAATTAAGGTAATTTAAAAAATAATGAATTCCAAAAAAAAAATTGACAAAAAGGACACACTATTATTAAAAACAATTCTGCTCAAATGATCATGTTTGTTATTTACAAAACTTGAAAATATGATTTCTACTATCTGTATGATTTTTGCTCACAATCTTGAGTTTATTAGATTAGATGAATCTAAAAGCATAACATCTATACATATTCATAAGTAAATCCAATAACAAATAGCTTCTGTGATTACCCCAATTTCTAGAGCTGATTTTGTCTGTAAAATTTAATGTCTTTTTTATACTGTTCTGTTTTAAGTGTATCATAGTGCAATTGAAAAATCCACAAATAAAAAAACATAAGATTCTATCCAGTTTATTTGAACATATTTACCATTTGTTTATTATATATTTCAGCATTGTTTAAAGTTTTATTTCTGTTAGGTTTTGTTTAATAATTACAGGTGATGGTATTTGAATGTTTAGTATTGGTGTATTAATATCCATGTCAGTATATAGTTTTATATTATTACTACTTCTTCTCACTTTGAAAATAATTAACTAATTAAAATGATATTATCTAATGGTGTTACTATGCCTTATTATTAATTTGGATTATATTTAGTATCACTATCATGAATTATCGAATAATCACTGCACAATCATATATTTTTTTGTATAAGACAAAGTATATACAGTAGAACCCCTCCTTTAGGGGAGGGGGAGGGGGAACACCTCCTATTAAGGGGATAATTTTCTGCGAAATGAGGGACAATATATGTTTTCACACTACAGCAAACCCTACTCAAGGGACACCCATATTAAGCAGACAATGACACTTTTGAGTGTGCCAAATGGTTGATTCAACCTCTATTAAAGATGTATTGTCCCCCAAAATCATGAAAAATAAAGATTTTTAAAATCGGACTTTGAATAGGCCATTTTGCAGTTTTAATAAAGTTGTTCACATCCATAAGAAAAAAAACGGGGGGAAAAATTATTTCACTTATAAAAGGACAAAATAAACAGTTAAATTACCCAAAAACTCATTGTCTTCCAGACAATTTTACCATTTTTTGCTTTAAATTACATTTTTCTCAGTTAAATACCCTGTAAATTGTTTTCAGACCCAATTTTTTGTGAGAGTGAATAACTATTATGTGACATTAAAATAACATATTCAACAAAAAAAGCTAAAAAAATATTTTTTTAGGAGGACAATATATCTTTAAAGGGAACATAATCATGATTCTTTCTCTGACTTGGCAGTTCATTGCTAAAGTTACAATTCTTGAGTCCAGATTAATTAGTGTTCATTTTGGTATATTTGTTTTTCCTCCTATTATTAAGGGGACAATTTTCAGTTTTTTTGTACTGAATTCGGATACTCAGAGGACATCCTAGCTATTAAATTGACAATTGTTTGGGTCCTGAATAGAGGTTTGGGACCTTAATAGAGGTTTTACTGTATGTTAATTAATACATGGTTATTTTAACACAATTATTTTAGTTTGAACAGAAATTTCAAAATTACTCCAATTGTAACTGCCAGCAATGTTTTGACTCAAATAGGTACAGTTGAATGAGCAGCACTGTGAAATCAGGACGATTGCTTGATTATTTAAGATAACAATTACAATGTTTTCTTATTTTTAATATAATATATTATTTATAAAATACTTTCTGCAAGTGCCTTTCATAAATAGATACACACATTGATAATGTTTTATACGATGTAGTTAATTTTATGGATTTCTTTTCACTTATAAAATAGAAGTTTAGATGTGTTTGCTTTTATGTGTATTACAAAAAGACACCTTGATTTAATTAATTATTGCAAGACTGCCCTCAATGTTTTCGTATTGTTAAGAATAGTTTGTCGGTGTAAAAATGTATTTTTCAAAGAATGTGTAACTTTACATTAATACAGTAATGATTAAACTATGATTATTGAATAATAATCTACAGCATTGAATGGTTTCATCCTACAGTCATCTTATATATCATGCTGTATTGTAGAAGTTGACCAAAATTTTCAATTTGTTTTGTCTCTTGACATTTTAGAATATTGTAAGCATGAGGAATATTACAGCTAGAATGCCTTGATGTAGAAAGTCAAGTTTGAATTTGACACAAACTTGACTTGGATTATACTTGATCATAATTGATAACTGTTCTGGTGATCATTTTACCATCTTATAAAAAAATCATGAATTAATTTATCATAGAATTACAACCATTTAATTAAATAATTATTTTCACAGTATGCCCACTTGACAATATGATTACATAGTAGGCCTATGGTCCCATGACTGGTTCCATAGTATAGCCCATTATGTATTGTTTTTGTATTTTTTACTATTTTCATAGTATTCTCAATTGGTATATAGTTTGAACCAGCATTGACTCCATAGTTTGACTCGCAATTTGTTCCATACTGTGATCTGAAATTGATTTCGGATAGCCCTCAATTGGTTCCATAGAATTACCCACAATTGGTTCTATAGTATGAGCCATCCCATAATTGGTTCCCTGATAATGAACCATAACTGGTTTCATAGGATGGTCCACAATCGGTTCCATAGTATGAACCACAATTGGTTACTGGTCTAAAGTTGGTTCCATAGTATAACCCACAACTGGTATCTTCTATCCACTTTGCTACACAATTCTCCATTATTCAACAAACTAAATCATTTTTATTATACATAACACATTTACTATATTAATATTATAGTTTAAATTCTTAAATGTGTAAAAAGGTATAGTATAGGCGTGTATAACACAGAGAGTATTTATCCGTTGCCACTAAATCAGAGCCAGTTACTGTAACTCCATCACTTATACATTCCATTCTGTACAACAATACCTAATAAATAGGATGACAAATGAGCTGTACACAGTCTGTTTAGAATTGTTCATATCCCAATCATCCCTTTCATAACTGAAAGATTCTTTCATGTAACACACTTTAGGCTACGTGACATGCAATTCATTGAATTCCATAATTCCCGATTTCAATCTCATTCATGACATTTGGCCTGATTCTTACTTTTAAAGAAATCACTGGTTTTATGGTAGGCCTAATCGTTTAAAGTAAACAGCTACTTGTATAGAGTGACATGGTCGCTTACAGTTGTATAATTTTATCTGAAATATATTATTATTGTTTAATGAATATTGATATAGGGCGGCCTACATAACTTTGTATAGTTAATTGCAATAAAGATTGTTATATTATATGCACGTTTTTATTAAATACCGTACTTTAATATCTACATTATAAATGATTTTATTAATTGCTTTAATATAAAATTAGTAAGGCTACTTTTACTTTTTATATAATTGTTGATTGTAATTATTTTTTTTTAAATATCATTAAGCAAAGCGTATTTTGATAAGGTGATAAACTATAATAAATGTCGGATTTGCACCGTTTTAGAATAAATGACACATCGATGGTGTTTTTAATGATATTATTGTCTTGTTTTTTCTTTACAGTATTTGCCAGATTTAAAGAGATTTTAATATGTAATAATATAGAGCTTAGCCTAATTAACTTTGCCCGGTGATCACAATTATGATTGACTGTTTACAAAGCCGACATCCATTCACATTCAACAACAGAAAGAAAGACATCGTTCGTTTTTTTGTAACCGAACCCAAAATATTGAATAATCTGCCCAATGATAAGGAGAGAATTAGTTGATAATGATCATAATATCTAATATGTATCTTTACTTTTGATATTAAACAATCTGTTTTATTCAATCCATAATTGTTTATTTACAGTGTTTACATTTTTAAATGATTGAAGTAGGACACTTCAATCTCCAAATGCGGATTAAGAAAAGTTAAGTCTTTACAGATTGTGTATGAATGGAAATGCAATGTCGACCAACAGTTTCATATTCCTAATAATACACTGTTGAAATGTTTACATAAAGTTGGGCATGAAGTGAATATCATTTACTTTATTGAAACCGAGACTGAAAGGACTGCTTTCCTGCGACTTTAAAAACGGTTTATTATTAACATTTTGCTTTTTTGTTGTTGTGTGGTTTCTCGTCTGGTTTGGCTAGTTTCTCAATCAGATGTTTTACGATTCGTCAGCGATTCCCACATTCTTTCGTCTACTCCACTATCCGTAAAAATCCAACGTTGACTCTCTTTATTCTCGACACAGTCCTTAATTTTAACAAAACGTGTGGTACTTTCTTGCGACAGCTCGATAGCGTCTAAACATCCCCGTGTAGCTGAGTTCCTTATTGTTTTTGTCTGGAAAAAACATTATTATTATATAAAAATATATATACTGTATATATACATCAAACAGATTCGTGAAATACTGCGTCGAAACAAATTAAGGCCACCTGCATTGTAATGAGATTTTAAAAAAAATAATAACAATTGCATACTTTTGGATCATATTGCCACGATGTTGTTGTAATGTCCATATTTCGCGGACAGCTACCGTACTTGACATCATCGTTGTCAAAATTTGCTTTTAAACACATCTCGTCGTGTTGAATTTGATTGAAAGCGTTGTACACAAATATCTAGATAAAAAAACTAAAGCTCTGTCTACACTATCAAATTAGTTTGACTAGTGTGCTGTGCCCAAATATGGTAGTGGTATGCCCAAATAATGGTAGTGATATGACATCATATTCATATATGGGCACATTTTTTTGTCACATAAAGTTTGATAGTGTAGATCATAGAGGTATAAGATAGAGCTTAAGATAAATAAGGTTGAATTCAGGGAACTCAGTGACAATAATATATGATTGAAGCGATGTAGAATCAAGTGGTCACCTAAACGAATGTTACCGTTACAGTCATATAATTTACATATCAATATTGAAGTAACTGTAATTACTTGACATCTTACATTTCCAAAATTTATTTCGTATCTGAATTTTGTTTAATAATATTATGATTTAAAATGTTTGACCAAAATATCACTTAAAGATGTATTGTCCCTTTGACTAATTCCAAAAAAAAAATGTGGGTCATTTTAAAGTATCATAATAGTTACTAACTATCACCAACAATTTTTCGGAAAAAAAATCATTTAACTGAAATACAGACGTTTTTTGGTTAAAAAAATAACTTTGACTTCCAGTCAAAATTTTCGATCAAAACATGTCCCATAATGAAACACGCTTGTTTGGCTAGTCTGTATGCAAAATTATAAAACTTCCTCACGATCTGTGTGAAAGTACCTTCTCAATCGTAACGAGTTGTAAACAATCCTAATTAGCATCATGCATAATACGTACTCGTGGTGTTAAATCTTTGTTTACTTTCGCTCGCGACGATTTTCCAGACGAAGTGTAATAAAACTAATTTACCTGTTAATTACGTAAACTTGCTTTTGGCTCGAATTTTCGACTTGTGAATAACTTTAATATTACTTTGATATGGCCAAATTAAATTTAGAATATTTTGACCTTCATTTTGTTTGTGTTTCAAGGGACAATACATCTTTAATTGCAAAAATGATGTTACCTCAAATCAAATCAAAATCAAATCTTTATTCGTTCCATATATACTAAATTGTACATGGAAAATTGTTTTCCTCGACAGAAAAATATGGTAAAACATTCATAATTACATCATACATAGAACAAATTTACAATTAAAAACATTAATTAAAACATCCATCAACAGTAAACCTTTTAAATATATATTGCATGTGCGCTATTATGATCTAACAATCGTTGAGTTAAAAATATGAGTTGAATTTGTTACAAAAGACAGTCGGTTTCTTGACGTATCAGCTCTAGGAGCCCGTAACCGGCCTGACTTGTTCTTAACAAATCTCATATGTAATGGATGTTTCTTATCTTCTAAAATTTTACTTAATTCACTTAGGACCTGTTTTTCATAAAGATATTTTAAATCATTAACCGTACAACCAATTATATTTGATGCTATCTTAGTAATTCTAATGAGACCTTTCTTGTGTGTTTCATTTAAATTACCGAACCAAGCAATAAAAGAGATAACTAGTACTGATTGAATAACTGTTTCATAGAATAATTTTAAAGTACCACAGCTAACATTACATTTATTTAGCTTTCTTAGGAAATATAACCTTTGGTGACCTTTCTTAATTATCTCGGCCGTATTTTTTTCAAAACTAAGTTGATCATCAAAAATGTGTACCAAGATATTTGGTTTCATGAACACGTTCAATTGTCTGATCATACCTACCTGAGATAGAGTAATTCCATGACATGTGTATAACGATGCTCTCGCATTGTTCCTTGCTTTCTCACCATCTCCATAAATATCCACACACATGTCAGATATTTCATTACGTACCTATAAAACAAATAAAGTAGGCCTACAATTAAAGTTGACGAAATTATAACATTTTAAAGTACACATCTGTTTTTAGTTGTAACCTATGAAGAAATTTTCAGTATTGTCCTATAACATACTATATGTCATTGTACCCACCCTATAATAACACTCAAACTATAATTATATATAGTCTTACTGTGCCGAGTATTTTGAATTCTATTGGGAGTGTGTGTTCTGGATAGATCGTCTCCAAATACCAGCCAAAACTTTTGCATCCTAGCGTTTCTCGAAGTTTAATTCGGTTTGAGATATCTCCGTAACCAATTATTTTCAATTGTGGATTAATTGAATAAAACAAATTCTGTAAAAATAAAATGTAAAGATAAATATATTATAATGAACATTATCCATCTGAAACTAACATTACGTGGAAAGGAAATACAATGCAATGAATATAATTATCAACCATGCGTCTAGTAATTTTAGTCACTTTTTCAATTAAATTCGAATTATTTCATTCTTTTTTTTTCTTATACTAATATGCGAAGTATAAATTAAGCGTAAATCGACTCAGCTTCGCCATCATAATCAAATCACATTATCATAATCTAAGGGTTCTGGTCTAACACTATTTTCCTAAACAACCAGTGACATTATATTAAAATCGGACACTATGGTGGTGCATATACGGCGACCAATACCAAATTTCCCCTTAACAAGAGTTTCTTCACTTTCATACTTGAGAAATAGTAATTCTTTAGACTGTTATAAAACAATTTGTTGTTAGTGACCAATAATACTTTAGAATGCACATGGCATACTTATGTTTTGTTTGGGGTTTGTACCCAGAGTCAGTCATTATTACATTTACCTTATAGGTGTCTGTCCAAACCTCCAAAGCACGGCGAGTATTTCGTACTAACGTTACGCCTGGGTCTTCATCGTATGAATAGGGGCTCTTTGAGCGAAAAACATGACCAACATGTGAGCATGGTACAATTTCAATCGATCCGCCACACTGCCAAACCTAATGTAATAGAGAATATATTGACTAATATCAAGGTAGGCCTACAACCGGTATTTGAACCCATTGTCCCATTGCAGCAGTACTGTATTTATAGCTTTCAAAAGTAGGCCTACAATGATAATTGTGTTTAACTAATGTGAAGTAGCTTTGCGCTGCAGGGAGTTGAGTAATTGGTCAAATGTTGCCCTGACGTAATTGTTACTTAGTATAAAGTAAACAAGAAATATTTCTTACAAAAAACACCACTTGACATTTAAAAATTGATCATTGTTCTTTCTTCAGATATATTAAATGATTAATTATTAAAAAGATGTCCTTTAATTGCAAAAATACATACAAATCAAAGATATTCTGTAATTATGAATCTCATTGTGCCCATTTTTCACTCGTTATTTGTATACTATAAATACACAATTTTATAATAAAATATGTTTTTGTTACCATGGAAACGTGTAACAAAATAAAAATATGTTGGTTAATCGCAAAAATACACAAAATCTAACATAGCTATTTAATTATAAATCACATTATGCCCATTTTTTCACCAGTTAATTGTATGATATAAATACAAAATGTTCAATCAAAATGTTTATTAAAAATATGTTTTTGTTACCATAGAAATATGTATTAAATAAAAATATGTTGAATCGTAAACATTATTTGCACGATCAATTTTCATTTTTAAACTGTCGAAATTACATCATGTGTTCATTGAAGAATTTGATTCTGAGAATTTTCTTTCATATTTTCTTCCATGATTGTAGAGATTAAATACCTGTTTAATTTAATTAATTAAAATAAATTCACTTTAAAAAATAATCTGTATTAATTTTTAAAAATAAATATTAACTGAAGAAAATGCAAACATAGATTTTTATAGCAGTATAACAGTGTTTAAATCAATCAAATGAAACTAAAAATCTACACAAATATGATTCCTTTCATACTTTATTAAAAAACATAATCCTCAATTAATAACCCTAGAAAATAAGTGGACCTGTTCAATGTATTTAACTTTCATGGTACGGACAATTCCATTTACCATAATAGGGATGTTGAGCATTTCAAAATAATATGTTTTAAAACACTTAAAAATAATAAGTACCTATTAATATTATTAATTCTTCGTAACGTTATGAATAGCAAATATATTAATCATAATTATAATCAATGTTGGTTAGAATTGAATATATAAGATTTAACCTCCGTTAAGCCAAAATTCTACTGACAGTCCTCTGCAGGCAGTCCCAGGTTAGCCTCAGCCTGAGACAATGGAACTAAATGGACTGTGGCTTGATTGAGAATCGAAAAACATGTGCCTACTCTTTTCTTTTTTCGTTCATCAATTCTCAACCAATCTTTTTATTATTTTAGGTACTTTAAACATTTTCATATTATATGTGTCTTTGATTGAAAATATTGCATCAACCTCCCGAAAAAAAAAAGAAAAGACAATTTTTGAAAGTTAACCAATTCTGTTCTAGACATCGTATAATGGGACATGCTTGTTGTTGCTTGTCTTTTACTTGGGCAACCAATCTTTTTGTCAATCAAACTCCAATCAAACTTTTAGATCTCCAAAAATGGGCGGTCGAACGTTATAACACTTGACCTACTTAATATTTTCAAAATATTTTGGTATAGATCGATGACCCTTGACCTACTCTACCATTTTTCACTCTAGTTTCGCGGAACTTTGACCGGAAGAAGTAGAGGAGGTCAAGGCTGACATGTTAATGCAATAACAACTTAAAATCTGTTTTTAAAAATATTTGTGACTGTCCCTTTAATTGAATTTGAATAAGGAACTAGGAACTAGTAACCAACTTCACATACATTCTAGAGACAACGTGACTTTACGGTTCACGTGAGAAATTCTTCCGCAGCAGTCTGTTGATTCGCGTCAACCAATCAAAGGGCGAGAATCCAAAATCGTTGAACCATGAGCCCTAATAGACTCTATTTTCCCATACATTTTTTGGGTCCAGCAGCTGGGACCTATAAATTAGTCGAGGTAACAAATTATTAAAAATGTCAGCCTTAGACATAATACTTTCGCGATGATAATATAATATATATATATATAATGATAATTAAAAAAATAAGTCCGAGTCTTAATTCTGACCAATTAGGCCTACAATAGTATGATTTAAAATAATTATATGAAAGGGAAGAGGCCTTTAAAAAAAATGTTTTTTTAATTGCTCTTATCTTTTTTACTCATTATTTCTATGTAAACAATTATTAATTCATTTACGAGCTTCTCTATGCTGTAAATTATTTATGTTTCTAAACACACAGTTTGACACTTTTTCTCTCGTTTAAGAGATAGTTAATATTATAAATAAATAACTATATATATTGGCCTCATTAAAAAGGCATCCTAAATAATAAAAAAAAAACCAATAATTGATGCATGGTTGAAACAAATATTTAAACAATACGTGTCCGTCGGCCGGGAATCGAACACGGGATTGCTTGGAAGGCAACTATGTTAACCACTACACCATCGACGCCCGATACGATAGTCTGTAGTGAATACAGAATTTATTTTGCACTCGACCTCGATGTATCCCTCGAGAACTTCAGATCAGACTGACCTGGTTTGATGTTCTAATTCATATTAGCCAAAATGTTGCTTTTATTAAAAATGAGTAACAACTATATGAATCACTGAATGTTGTTATGGTATAGATAGACCTAAATATTTTACAGTTTAAAAAAGCCTAAGTAGATATATGCCTCTTTAAATACATCATTTAAACTCAGGCCTTATATAAAGTAATACTTTTTAACGGTGAGGTATAACACGATTAGGTCGAAATAAATATTAGGATAACAAATATTTTAAAAAAACTTTTTATGGGGCAGAGAATTCGTCGTAGTTAGAACACGTATAGTTTATATCTAATTATTTATACGATTGCTAAAGTACGATAATTATTAAATTTGATGAAAAAGAAGACAAACTTAAAAATACGTTTTACAAAATAAATGCCTAAAAATAGGCTATGCTAATTCGTTTAAAAAACAATTATCAATATCTGAAATGACATCACATTATATCCCATTACATTATATCACGTATCACATAATATTATCGAATGCAGTATTCACATTATGCCTAATACAAAACAATGTCATCAGGGAGTTTAATTAGTTAATTAGTTAACACCTCCATGATGTCACTAATTACTAAATAGCTAAAATAAGTCACAAGTCACACACACAAGTCACAAATCAGTTTATTTGATCCATAAAGGGAAAAAAATACAAAGCAAAAGATATATAAAAGAACCAGGGAGACTTCCATTAAGGCCAAAAATAAGATTATAAAAACTGTTATATCACGTTTGAAACGTTTTGTGTAGGTCCCTAGGCCTACTATTGAACTTGTGCAGCAGTATCTCCGAGTATATTTAAACGCTTTACAAAATCAATCGTTCTTCCTGTGTATAATCCTATTTTCCTGCGTTGTATTAAAATGTAAAAATAATAGCGAAATACCTGACGATCCAACAAAAAAAAAATATCGAAAGAAGAACAGTAATAATTCCATATAGGCCTAATTATAATTTCGGGAAGTCAAAAGTGCAAAACCGTTAAACTGTATCAACAAAGGGCTAACATTTCAATTGATACATCTAAATTGAATTATGATTCATGTTGGTGTATTTGTATTAACTAGATGGTACGCTCGCTTCACTCGCGTACCATCTAGGTCGTGCCCACAGATGGTTCTCGAATACATAGTAATTTCAGCGTAAAAAAACTGGCGATTTCAAAATGTACGTACCGCATGACTAAAAAACATTGTCGTTTACAGAAACAAATAAATATACACAATGATTTATGTAGTGTACCAAAATTAGCACCCTGCGAATTACTTCCAACAGAGAAACTGGTCACAAAATGAGTCAAAATTTGTTTTGGACTTATTTATACAAACCCAATTTGTGTTTTGTATCTAACATTAGGGTTGAGGGTTGGGGATGAGGATAGATACTAAGAGGAATATTTTTTTAATATATTCTTTATATTAAATTATTCTTTATATTTCTTTATTATCCACTAAGTAACGAAATATTTTTGTTATAGGCCTATAAATAATATACCACTAAATAGAGTAAAACATTTCCGATTTAATAACTGTTACAATTGTCACTGTCATAGTCGATTGAAATAGTAAAGTACATGTAACGATACACCACTACGACGTTTATATTTTTTGTAATTATTAATTAATACAAACGTTGAGAAGCAACTGTAAGTAATATAATATTATTATGTGTTTATAATCTAAAATTAGGGGCTACCCACACTCACAGTAATACGTTTATTTGTATTTTTGTTTATATTATATCTAACAGTCCCAACACACACAATAAGAAATTTGCGATTCAAATGGCGATCTAAAGTGGTTAATACCTATTTACAGTATTGTATAGCATTACAATACTATTTATGTTTATTCTCCAAGGGCCCATAAATTTACCTATTTGTGTTAAACCATGGAGGTATGCAAGCATGGTTAAACCAAATAATTTGGAATGTTCCATTCATCGCAAATCAATACATTTGTATAAACGTATATTAAATCTATCAAAATATTATTTTTTAAAGAAAATCGGCCTGTCTTCAACATTATGATGCTGTACTCGAGCTGTTCAACCGGTTTTCAGCTATTAAAAATAATTATCGTAGGAGGAGATAGGAAAATGCAAAGCATCCTCATATTATTGTGTGCGGGTATTTTTCCATGGACATTCATTAGACAGTGTATACCACGATTGGAAAACACCCCTATTTGGGGCAAATCGTTGAACCTAAATTCGTTTTAATCGTCAATAACTACCGTAATTACCTAACTAAATTTAATTAGTAAACAGGGTTACATCAGATGGTTAAAATTAGTACCGAAAGGATGAACCAACTTTATATACCATCGAGTAAAAATTCTAGAAATAAACCGAGATTTATCGAATTTTGCCCTTACGTAAATTTATATATAGAAGCTTATTATATTAATAATTCATTGCAATGAACGATCATTTACCTCCGCCAATGTGGTATATGTAGTCGATCGCGTTTGTCTTGTTTGTTTGCAGGATTACTCAACAAGTAATTACCAGATCTTTACCAAAATGAAAATACAGATATATATGTGGTCAAGGACCATTCCATTACATTTTGGGACCACGGTTTAATATAATGTTCAGACCTGCTACTGTTAAAAGATAGGAAAGTCGGCGAGCAGTCTTAAAGTAACAAGTAAACTGAAATTGCATTTTCTCGAGAACTACTTGTCCAAAAAAGTAATTTCTGTACAAGAGGCAAGAGTTATAATTTGTGATTTGTAATTTTGAAACATTTGATTTAATGTACAGATTTGTTAATAGGAGTAGTTTAAAAAAAACCTATTTCTTTTCAAATTCACCCCTCTGTTTTTGGCGTTGCTGTTCAGTTGTTAGTCAACTGATGCTATTATTAGTTGAAAGGCTGGTTGCATAACCATTATACCAAATTCGCATACACATGCTTGAAGTGAAATTAGCCTAAATCACACACACACAAATATATATATATTCCCGCCCCAGAGAAATCTTATGTAGGAGAATTTTACAGTAGGCGAAGGTATGCACTCTTGGAGTGGCTTTCTTGTATAATAAATAGTTTCAACATGTGTATTGATGAAAATAATTATGGTACATACGGCACGAGAGAAACTTTAAATTAGGCTTCTAGCTTCCAATTAAAACTTAATGGATAAAAGTAGTATACTGATTCTTATAAAATTCTGAAAACTTGATAATAGGCAGGACATAATGATTAAATAAAGTATTATGCCACTCCATGACAAATTCGGAACACAATCATTTCTTACCCATGTTACAAGTTCATCAAGAGAACGGCGGAAGCTTGTTACCACAAATATGAATCTCAACCGTATTCGAACATTGGCGTCGGTGGTGTTAGTGGGAACGTCTAATTTACATACTTATGAATAGACTGTAGTTACTGTCTGATTTTGGAATTATTGTTCATTCCTGGTGATGATCAAATAAAGATCGAAACGTTGAATCATGGCTTGCCTATCGTTATTTGGATATACTACCGTTATGTTATTTAAATTTAAAATATAATCAGTGCATCGATTTTAAAAGATTTTTCGTTTCTATTTTGATAAATTGTTTATTCGAGGGAGGTGTTTATTCGGAGGATGCGTTTATTTTTCGGGTGTAATAGGGTAAACATCTACAATCAAATAATTACCCCCTGGATATGAAAAAACATAACACGATTAATATCGAGAAATGATAAAATACACTAGAAATTATATAAACATTCTTGGGAAAGTGTAGATCATGTCAATCAGTAAATTCTACTATACAAATAGACACATGTGTTGTAATACAATATTGTATATATATCAAAAACAGAAGATTTTAAAATAAAAAGGAAAAAAAGGAAATGAAGACTGGTGAAACTGCAAATTCCTTGGAAGTAAATTGGGAACCAGAGAGGATGTTAACAACAGAAAACGTCTCGCATTAGCAGCTTTCAGCAAGATAAATCACATACTCCAAAATAGAAAAATAACAATAAACCTGAAAATGAGAGTCTTCAACGTATATATTACAACCATCTTTCTGTATAATTGTGAACTGTGGACAATGACAGCATCACTAAAAAGCGAAATCGATGTCTTTCAAAGAGAATAATAGGTAGGCCTATAAGGTGACCGGAGAAAATAAAAAATGAAGATTTGTACAAAGAACAGGAGAAATTGAGTGGAGTAAGAACGTAAAGAAAAGAAGGCTGACATGGTATGGTCACCTGCTCCGTTTAAATGAAAATACACCAGCTAAGATCGCACTCGGAGAGGCTCGGAGAAAGACCAAAAGACCAAAAGGAAGACCAAAAACAACATGGATGGCAAACATAAAAGAGAAAACAGAACTTTTCACACGCGGACCTATACACATGCTTGCTCAAAAACGTACTGAGTGGCAAACACAAGTGAGACGCGCAATGTCTAACGACGATTAGCGTTTTAAGAGAGGATATATAATCTCTACCAAGCGAAAACATTTTTTCCTCGTTTTTTTTCTGCGAAAGTGATTAAATTTATTAAAACTACAAAATTCCCTATTCAAAATCTGATTTTATTAATCTTTATTTTTCATGTTTTTGGATGAAAATATATCTTTAAGATTATTTTTGGTATTGTATATATTGTATATATATATATAGTGAATTAAAAGTAAAATTGTCAGTATCAAAAACGTGTTCAAACATGTTTAAATCTTGGCATTTATCTAAGGTTTCCTTGGGATTAATTATTGATAATAAACTAAATTGGGAGAGCAACACTAAAGAACTCCGTACCAAGGCTAATAAGAGAATGTACTTTATATACAAAATGAAACGGTTTAATGTTAGTTCTCATCTCATTCATATGTTGTATTCCTCTGTTGTTCAATCAATCATATCTTATTGTATTATTGTTTGGTTTTCTCATATCAATGTAAACAGCAAAAGTCAAATTCAGAGATTAGTAAATAAGGCCAGCAGAGTTATCGGTGTAGAAGTGAAACCTTTAGATGAAATGTTTAATACATTCATACTTCAGAAATTTGACACAAGTATGCAAGACCCATCACACCCATTACATTCAGACATCATTATAAGTAGATCAGGAAGGGTTAGACTGACACAGAAAAAAATATCCACAAACCGTTTCAAATTTTCACCAATGTACATAGCATGCAATTTATTTAACAAAATCTTTTCAAGATAGTCACTGGTATCATTTGTATTTATTTATATAGTTATCACATCGTATTATTTATTCTACTCAGATACAAAACATATCTCGAAATTTTTAACAATTTTCACAATAAAGTTATCTTGTATCTTGTATCCTTACATAAAGCTGAAAAGCTGTATTTACATTATTATTATTTTTCCCGCTTTTTTTCTGCAAAAGTTATTAAATTTATTAAAACTACAAAATTCCCTATTCAAAATATGATTTATTAATCTTCATTTTTTATGTGTTTGGAGGAAAATATATCTTTAAGATTATTTTTGGTATTGTATATATATATATATATAGTGAATTAAAAGTAAAATTGTAAGTATCAAAAATGTGTTCAAATATGTTTAAATCTTGGCATTTATCTAAGGTTTCCTTACATAAAGCTGAAAAGCTGTATTAAAAAAAATAAAAATCACTGTTAAGTTGAAACATGCAATGGAGTGATTATATATATTATATATATTAGGCCATCTATTTACATTCATATTTATAACACGTTTGAGGTATTTGATTTTAGTAAATTCATGTGTTTTTTGATAATGGACTCCATCCTAAATCATCATACAGTGCTTGTTACGGTGTGCATCTTGGAGCTTTAAGTAGGAATCTGGCCATTTGTAGCTGTAATTTTTCTAAATCGTAATTATCTCTTTTTGAATTACAGTGCCATATACCACATGCATAATTATTCGAGGGAAGTGATATTAGTCTTCTATAAGATATTTCCGAAAGAGACCCTATTAAAATCATCAAGGTTTCCTATTATACCTTTAATATACGAGATTAAACGATTTCCTTTTTGAATAACATGTTGGTAGTGACCATGACAACACCCCTGAGGTTGTGGGCAATTTCTAACAATTAACATACAAACTTGGTTAGAAATGTCATTTTTCACCATGCAATTAAAAATGGCGAAAGTTCATTAAACGATTTTTTTTTAAAGATAGTGAACATATTTGAGGTCAAGAGAATTTAGGAAAACGTGTAATAAATATATTTAAATTACTGTAGGCCCTATATGGTTAAAATCAAATAATTAGATTGTGCAGTTCATTTATCGGAACGGCTATAATCGCAGCCTTGGAAGTTAAAGTTTATATACGTCCACAACCATACTACCACGTGTTATAAATATTATAGGTGCATTTTAAATTACTCGTTGCTTCAATGGTGTAGTGGTTAACATAGTTGCCTTCCAATCAATTGTCCCAGGTTCGATTCTCGGCCAACGCACATGCTTTTTCTTAGTGATAATAATCGCATAAATGCACTCTTTAAAAAATAAATAGAGTGGTTTCTGACTAACTATAAATAATAGGCCTACTTGGTTTTTATTGATAACGATAATATATAACAGTTAAAACCTGTGTGTTTGAGAAGGTTTATATAAGACAATAGATTTTTTCTTTTCTCTTCATTATTTAAAATACTGTCGGCCAAATATGTATCAACACTGTTGTGAAGACTTACGACGGATTGAAAGACACTTTTCCTAGATCCAATTCTATTTAATGTTGCCGAAAATTACGTGTTTATTCTGTAAGCTACCATGTTAACTTTACATGAATAATTCGTATGTAGGGTCTACGTATTATTTCTCTAAATCAAATTATCAAATATTATGTCGTGATGCGTTTTCAGGTTCATACACACGAATAATATTAACTTAAACCGGTGCAGCTGACATCTTTTTAATTCATTGCAGTAAAGACTGTCGTAAATACACACACAGATCAGGGAGTTAATTAGTTAATTACAACTAATTACAACTCCCTGTACAGACGTACCGTATATTTTTTAATTAATGTGTTTGATCAATGGTATATGCTTACCCTAAAAGACAACTCAAGATTCTCGGCGCCCCACGTCTTGAACCCCGAATCATAGGAACCAATCTCAAAAAAATATTTTCTTTCTATAGAAAATAAACCCCCTGCCATGGTAGGTGACCTGCAAAATAATATTAAACACAGTTTAGGCCAAGCTACAATTGGAATTTTATGTTATTAGTCTGGTTGTGACGGGGGTTGTGATGGAAACAGACTTAATATGAACAGTATCACTGATAAATGTGCATTATATCTAATGATTATTTTGACTGCCGAATATTCGTACCTTAAGACCGCTGTCGGGTTATTATCGACACGATTAATTTCCCGCTGTGGGATATCTATCCACGTGAAATCAGGGTACCAAGAGAATCCGCCGATTGGAACGTTTCGACGCACTGGAATGTATTCGAAAGTCGTATCGCTAATTGTGTCAATAACAGGACATACTACATTGGTTCTGTTGAAATAAAATTGAAAATTATTAGTAACTTTTTGTGAAGTTACATTAAACATCATTAATTCAATACCACATTCAACATCATTAATTAAATACCACATTAAAAATCATTAATTTAATATAATGTACCGTTACTTCACATTCAATTTTAGTAACGTTTTCCTGGGTTGATTTTATTTAAATCTACATATTTATAGACTTAAAAAACATAGAAAAAAGGAGAATACAATACAACATATATATGAGAATGACACAACACAGATCAGCTATCAAAACATTAAAGCTTGATCAACCTGTAGCCGAAAATTTTAATTCAGCTGGTCACTATATATATATAATATATATATACGTTGAGTCTGGAAAAGAAGTAAAAACTACAATTTGGTCTCTACAGTTTTAGCTCTACTTTACCGTATTGAGCACTTTCTAGACGGTTACATTGAACCGAACATTTATATAATAGGCCTATATATATATATTCAATGGAGATACCAAAAAAAAGCGAAAAGCTAAATCAAAACGATAAAGTAAACAGCCAGAAAAGTTAGCAGAGCTTTCGGGCAACACTAGCCCTTCATCAGTGCAATATATATATCATTGTCATTTTTTCAGTAATTTGCCTTTGGATTTATAAATTAATATATATTAATTTCAAATTAATTAACTAAATTTCATTTCGAGTCTCGGTTGGGGCGACTTTTTCTCATTCTCACAGATTTCCTCATCTTTATCGTTTCATAATAATTAATTAAATTTCAGTATATCACCGGGCGGTTTAGAATTAATGTTCTTTGCCTGATGTGTATATGTATAAAAGTATCTCTTCGGAGATCCCGCTTCGTGAATAAGAATACTGAATATATATATATTATTCTTATCTTATACATCTTACGACCTTTTAAATGTTAATTAATGTTTAAAAGTTGATTCATGTAAAAAATATTATTTTAAAAAACTAGTGCGTCGGCCGGGAATCGAACCCGGGACAATTGCTTGGAAGGCAACTATGTTAACCACTACACCACCGACGCCACATATAGTGAAAGTAAAAGAGCTAATATTCATACTTGTTTGAACACGTTGCAGTTTTGTTGTGACGTATTATTCAAGACTTCCCTGGAAAGTTTGTCACCAAAGGGCCGTTGTAAGGCTAAGCTTTGTTCGTTTATCAAATAAACTTCCTGTTAATTAGTTTACCTATTTTGTTGTAGTATTTTATAGGATATAATCATCAATTACAAAAATATGTTTGATTAGTAAATTGATAAAATATTGAGAATGAAATTCGAGCTTTTAAAAGCAATTATAAAATTTTAACTTCGTTCGAACACGTTACCCTTGTGTTGTACCGAGTACTAGAAGGTCTGAAGATGAAAATGTATCTTAATTAGCCCTACACTTTGCTATGCAGTAACTCATCAAGAGGAAAATCTTTCTGATCTGTATTATACCGACTGAGTAATTTAATGTTTAAATTTTCATGAAGTGCCACCGATTTAAAGTTGAATGTTCAAATACGTATCCCTACTTACTTGTTATGACTACGTTTTATAAATATAAAGAAATGTTCTTATAACGTCTCCCTACAACATATACTGGATTGCCAAGAATGAACGAGTAGGCCTAGTCTATTACTATAGGTTTATGCCTATTTTGTTTCACCATAACATATACACTTGTATAGTGTAGTGTAGCTAATAGTAGGCATAACTATACCTTTGTTCGCTAATTCTGTCTAGAAGAGGCTCTAGCCAACCTTTGGTAACTTCACAGTGAGAGTCTAGAAAAGTAAGTACATCACCCGTTGCTGCCGCTGCCCCTTGCATTCTCGCACGAATCAGCCCCTTGCGAGATTGAGTTCGTTCTACTAGAACACGTACGTGCAGAGTTTGAACATACTCGTTCAATTGTTCACTTAACCAATCTGTTTAGAAAAAAAATTTAAAGTCAGTTCACTAATCATAGGGTGTCCGATCTTCGTTGGATCTTCTTTATAAAATCGTATTTACACAAGATATTTATGTCGATAAACAACATATTCAGTAGGCCTATAACAAAATTTAATCTTGAAAGAATAAATTAAATTGGAAGTGCGAGTCAGTGATAATTATTAATAAGTAGTCCTAATCATTTAAAATTAAATTTAAAAAATACATCCATCTTTCATATGATTCTATTTGGGGACTAAATAAATAGGCATACAATATTGAATTCGGGAAAGCATGTGTTCGGGCGTAAACGTGGTGATTATTACTATTACAATTTCAATTTCATATTCAACAAAACATAACAACACATATTTTCCATGCTTTTAAGTTGGAATAATCATTGAATTAGTTAGTGTATAAAATGTTATATATAAAATGTTATTTTCATCTTCGGCATTGGTAGATGAAATTCCTTTTCTTAATTATTTAGAAGAATTGGAAAAACAACACTCACTAAATGCATGATGTATTTAAATCAAAATATTAACAATACTAACATTTTGATGATTCACTTGCATCGTCCACAAGAATAATTTCTTCAAGAAGTCTAGGTGGAGATTGACTAATAACACTGTGTACTGTTCTTAATAGAGTGCTCCAAGCTTCGTTATGAAACACAATGATGACACTTGCCTTGGGAAGATCATCTCTTTCATAATATGTATATTTGCTGCATCTAATAGCGTGGTAGAATTAATAACAACTTTAGCCATTAGAGGAAAAATCCTCTTTTGTTTTAGATATTATACGATTGACATCACTAGAAATCATTGTCGCAAAGTATTTTGGAATTTAAGAAATTCAACGTTTGTTGAGTCGCATTGTCCCAGGTTTTCACATCAACCTTTCAATAATGGAATATTTTCTACATTATTAACGGCGGTTATAGCCATTGAGGCTAACATCACCTTCATTGTTGTCTATCTTTCTGACATTTTAAATTACATCAACGTGAATAGGGGTAAAATGTAAATTCCATTATACTGCTTCAAGTATTTTGTAAAATATTAATTTTGCATAGTGCATATAATATTTTTATAGTGTTGAATTGAATTTAAGATCATTTGGAGTTTTGATTCAGACTCATTAAAAAGTTCATTCAAAGACAAACTTGGTTCTAAATCAATTATTGCTGGCTGCCAAAAAACTATAATTTGTATAAGAATTGCGTTTGTATGAAAGTAGGCCTAATTTAATCCCGTAAGGCCTAGGCCTATAGGCTACTTACCCCTCTGGTCGCACGTCAGGTAAACTTCTGTTTAAAGCAATTTTATTGCTTTGAAATACATTAAATTGATTTTCTTCAAACGTAGCTTCCATTAGATGTGTCTCGTTATCAAGAGTCGTAGCAGGGTTTCCGTTTTCGCCCACACCATCTTCATTCCAGTTCATTAAAGAGTTCCTAGCAAGTTCACTAAGGTGCGGTGGCACTGTATGATTTGATTGTCTGTTATATCGTTTTCTCACGCTTTGGTAGTCACTGTGAAGTTTGTCAGAATTCATTAAAGGCAATCCAATGTTCTTTGTCGTGTGTTTAGCACGAATGATTTCTCGGCTGTCGTTCATTGATTGTCTATAAGTCGGATGCTTTGATTGTTTCTGTTGAGTCGGCACTTCAGGAGTCTCATTGCCATCAACAAACGACTCAAATTTACCGTGAAATGTGTCCGTTTGTCTCATCTTTACACCAACGCTATGATCCACTACATTATTCCAATTTGTTTTATGATGTAATGAGTTCAAGTCTCGATTTTTCAGATTATACACCGTTCCTTGATTTGTTGGATTTCCTATATCATTTGTTATGAAAATCAAAATCGTAATATCAATAACACACCAAATAAATGACGTCAGAATCACTGCTTTACAATACCTTTGGAATGTTGAACGCTTCATGTTGCCTGAAAATAGAAGAATACCTAAAAATAAATTCAGATACTATAAAATACAAATACAATGCTAATTTCCTCAAAGTAAATGTTTCACATTCTATTGATTTTATATTGTGTGTAAACACAAAGTAACTCTCTTCAGAGAGGAAGTCCATAATGTGAACATGATGTTTACCCTTAATGAACAAGACCACTGTGCTGTCAATGAACGGCCCTGGTGATCTAATCATGCGCAGTCGAGTCACTGATGTGCCTACATATTCAGGAAGGCCTTCATAAACTTTATATTGACGGCGACAAGTTAATTAAAGTAATGCAGTTGATTTAAAACAATGGCGGCAATATCATTTACATAATATATACAACCTTCTTAATGAATACAATACATCTATCCAAATATTAGTAATTTCTAAGTATTGTTAGAGAGACGCGATATTCATTCCATTATTTTTATTTTTACATCATTTTACTGTAATCTTTGACCCAATAAAAGATATTTTGAAAATGCTATACGTCTGGCATTATTTTAATAAATAAACAAACAAACAACAGAACGATCAAAGCAACACTCATCAGTAATAAAATAATTAAATATTTAAGATGGAATTAGAATTTAGAATCTTTCAATATTTTCGGATTTCAGAAAGGAATAGGCAAAACCAACGTCGTTTGTAGTATTTGTATTTGAAAATGTGAATGTGATTAAGCAAGCTGAATCGAAACAAGATAGTCTCGTCTGGATGAAATAATTCATTCAATCACTTTTGATTGGGTCACAATATATTCATGTTTAACAACATTTCCTGCCTTTTCTGTGGCATATTTTGTATGAAGACTTTATGGAAATATTTACGACGTAATAATGTTTGTGACACCATCAAAAAGCAGTTAAAATTCCTTTGGAGGAAGTTTAACATATTGTTTGACATTGATTCATAAGAAAATGTAATTAATTGTATTTAAAACTATTTAATTTATACGTAAAACAATTAAGCCTTTTCAATTTGTATTGTTGTTATTCTTATATTCCGTATCTTGTTCATAATTGTACATTTACGTTGCAATTTTGCAATAAAGATTGTTTATTTTGGCCATTTGTCGGTAAGTTAATTTGTACGGTACTATAATAGACCTAAAGGCAATTCCTATTTATTTTTGTATTTGAGGAAACTAAATATCGATTTGATATACAGTATAACAAAGGCCGAACAAAGTAGACCTAAAAGAATGAATGAATTGCTATTTGTATCAAAATCGACTAAAATGTTTGATGAATCCAATTATAGATTTGCAGGAAATTGTCGTTCAGTAATCTACTTTGTCTGATCCCAAGATGTCTTTTAAAAGACCGAATCACAAGTTTCGTAAAATAATTAAGCTTTTTCAATGTTTATTGTTGTTATTCTTATATTCCGTATCTTGTTCATAATTGTACATTTACTTTGCAATTTTGGGAATAAAGATTGTTTATTTTGGCCATTTGCTGGTAAGTTAATTTGTACGGTACTATAATAGACCTAAAGACAATTCCTACTTACTTTTGTATTTGAGCAAACTAAATATCGATTTGATATACAGTATAACAAAGGCCGAACAAAGGAGGCCTAAAAAAATGAATGAATTGCTATTTGTATCAAAATCGACTAAAATGTTTGATGAATTCAATTATAGATTTGCAGGAAATTGTCGTTCAGTGAGCTACTTTGTCTGATCCCAAGATGTCTTTTAGAATACTGAATCACAAGTTTCACAGGAGTAGGCAATATTTTATTTGATTGATTTCAGGAACATTTAAAAGACATGACTTTGATTGTGCCGAGATATTTACCAAATTAAACTATTGTAGTAGTTCTATTTATTTTGATTATTGATAATTTTTTTTGTTAAACAGGAAATGTTTTAAGTGAATGTGAATTTCCTGTGCGTTATGAAAATAATAGGTTATGCCTACTTATAGGCTAAACAATTTTTGGATGTTTAATTTTGAAGAAAAAAAAAAGCAAATAAAAGATGTCATACAATAAATAATTGCACCAATGGGCTAGGCATACTACATACTACGAATCTAGGATTAATGTGTCAATTTAGCTTAATTATACTTTTTAGATTAATTACTCATTTTTCTTTAACATTCTTTCAAACTGACGATAGACCGTTTTAATAAATAAATAATAATATAAAACTATAAATACAGTGATTTCAATTCACAATCATTTGAAATTGTCTTCATCATGGAGCTAAACTTGACTAAAAATACGCTAAATCTTACCTTTGCAACTTGCATGATTGATAAAGCTATTTGAATAACTGAACTACATAATCTTGTTTTTTAAAACATTAATTTGTCATTGTCCGATAAGTTGTGAATCATCTTGACGTGCGTTGATTCCGCCGTAGAGATTAAAATAAACCTGATGAAAAAACCTTATGTTACTGCGCCCTCTTAAAATTGATGCGAAGAAAGGCCCTTTCAGATATTTCGCCTGTACTTTAGAGGCCTCCAAGAACAGGCGTTCATTCATCAGACCAAAAAATAAATAAATAAAAAAATATGGTGACATTGGCGAATACAAAATACAGTTTCACGTCCTTTCACCCAAAAACTTAAATAGACAATACTACTGGTATTATATTCGTTTATATTCTGTAAGAAAATAAGGTAAATAAAACCATTCAATTTAGCATAAAAGTTGCAAGATCGTAATAGTTAGTTAAATGTTAGTTTTAGATATTTTACTATTACCACTTTCTTTGTTCAGGAAAGTACTCTTTCCTGGTCTGTTGAAATAACATGACAGGCCTGATAATAACTAACAATTTTTTTAATTGGCCTAATTCTATTCACTTTGACCAAAATATGGATGTAAACAAAATTAACTGAGTTTAGTTGAGTTAAGTTTCAGATTTCAGTCCTCCATTTTTATATAGGATCTAGTTATAACATAATCAAATAACAGTAGTAAAATAGAAAGAGAAAAAACACCAATGTTCGTATAATTGGCCACCCAATGATAACAGTAAAATAAAATAAGTTATAAAACAAAAAAACATCGTCATTATAATAGTGTTCACACTTTATAATTTTATTTAAAAAGTGAATTCGTTCAAATGGGTACAATTTTGAAGGTCAAAAAGTCCCAAAGTCTGCCTGCTTTATTTCGCCGGATGAAATATTATAGCCTCTCTACTCGAACACAAATAAGATCACAAATAAGATAGTTTAACGAGAAAATTTTAATCATGTATTTTACCGCCATTTCTCTTTTTTACATTTTAATTAACATTGTATCTAAACTTTTAAATGAAAACAAATATGGTTAATACTGAATTCAAGCATCTTATTATGTAAATATACCAGTATTTTAACTACTTTAAAAACTTACTTTTAATGGTCACAATTGTACTTATATGTATTATAATATATTCACCAATGAGAATTTAATAAACGTGCGATGAACTCACACAAGACTACAACAAAAAAGGCTTATACATTGTGCTCTACATAGGCGAAACAAAAACATGTTAGCAGGATACGGGATAAAATATAGCACTGATATAACAAGTAGATGAATGGTTTGATAACATCAAAAGTTACTGATCTCACTTATTGCAATATGTAAGAATTCTTGACGAAAATTAGTATATTTGTCATCAAATTGGTATATTTGTTATGTTTAAAGTTATATATTATATAATTATATATTTATATAATTATATATGTATAGGCCTGTATATGACGTTATTCAGCCTTTTAGATGAATATAATGTATCCAAAATTAAAATTCCTAATTTGCATATTCAAATTCACAAATGATGTAATTTTCTTCTAAATTCGATTAAAAATGTTTGGAACACATGAATTAAGTGTGATACCCTGATAGTTGTTGAGATCACGTCGATCTCCTTTTTTTTATATATTGGGATAATTATCCCTTCATTCCGGAATAGTTTCAGTTTGTATAATTCTGGTAAACAATTTTTGAAGTGATAATGTGATTAGATTGCCTCCGGTTTTTTACATCATCTAAAATATGATCACAATGAATAATTATTATTACTGTTACAATTATTATCATCGGAAGAGTGGAGAATATCGTTACTATTACTTATTAGTTGTATTCAATTTTGCAATATTGCCGAAGTGTAATTATATTACAAATTGTTCATATCGTTATGGTCTGAACTATATCTCGAGGTTCCTGGTATTACGATAGAATCAACATTTTGTGCCTGCCTTTAAATTTATTCCAAAATTCCTTAGATTGAGGCCCCTCCTTTATCCATAATTTTTTAGCAATTTGATATTTTCTTTTGCATAATTTTACGTTTAAAAAGGGATTAACAGAATTTCTGCTTCTCTTGGTATGTTTCCCATAGAGAATTACAATAAATGGTTTTTCAAAATCAATATTATGTTTATTTTAGAATACAATCTATGTGCTCGACACGATTGTCTTTGTTGATTTATCGCATATTTTGTTTCTTTATCAAACCATATTTTCTTGTTTGATCTCGTTTCATATAGCTTATTGTATTCTATGCAACTAGCGTAACTTTGTTTTCCCCTCTATCCAAGCATCTTCCCAATCTTCAAATTTATAGTTATTTGAACTACTAAAATCACTCCAATCTGTAGGAATATTCCAATGTTTTGTGTTAGTTTTTGTCAACTTACTTGTTTTACAAATATTATTCTCTATTAGTGTGATTACAAGAATGTTATATTTAATTTTTTTTTACTTCATAGGTTTCTTCTGAAACCATGGCGTATTACTATTTATTTATTCATAGGAACCACCTTTATATCGGTGACACAAATTTATCAGTTAATGGTGCATCCAATTTAGAGACAAATTACAAATAACATAAGCCACAAAGTTCTAAATACTAATATATAACATCAAACCAAAATGTAAACTAATTAATTAAATATGTATGGATGGATGTAACCATGGCGACCGCACAATCGGTTGGTAATTATACCGTTAAACAAATCTTCGTTAAAGATGACGATATCAGAAGTAAAGAAGAGGCCTATCTAAAAGAAGAAGATATATACTTCTCATTAAATGATGTTATAGATTGTGAGCACCTAATTAGGCACAGAAAGTCAAGCACTTAAATGGCGTATTTATATAGACGACCATGCGGAAAGAGTAAAAGCAATTACATCGGGTCTAAACATAAAAGGAAAGCATATTGATGTTTTTGATCCCGTTTTTGATACAAACCCATATATTTCAGCCCCTGTTTGCCCCCCCTGACAAGACCCCCTTGTTAAAGACCATATTTTTAAATAATAATAATAATATACGGAACCGGTTTTTTTGGCGCCTAAAGCCTGTTTTCCCGTCGCGAATTTTTACACATTTTTTACGCGATCGTGGTTTCTTAGTTCTTTCGACGTTGCTGGGACACATGGACGTGAAGTTTTGCAAAGTCAAGGCCGGTCACGCGCAGCAGCCGGGCCCGTGTGAAAATTGAAAAAGTTACGGGTTTTGATGCTTCAACCCAGCCGGCCTAGGACATGTTTTCGCTGATATCTTAATCTAGGCTTTACACTAAAGACAAACATTAAATTTAATTGTTTTTATATTAAAATTTTGTTTTACTTACACACTTGTTATTTTGAAATATCAGACTTTAAAAGAGTACAAAAAACATAATGGTCGCGTTGTAAAAAATCAAGAATTGTCAGCGCGTACGTATTTTTTCACAAACAATGATGACGTAATTTATGAACTATTTGATTGGGCAGTCAGTTTTACCGATCATAACGTTGAAGTTGAACTCGGTTCAACTTTAACAAAAAATTGAAGATTAAATAACGATTTTTAATGTAGACTTGTACCCCCTTTTCTTGTAAAATCATATGTAAATGGGTGCATAATATTACAAAAGGTGGGGCCGGAGCCGCCACCCCTAAATCCGCCCCTGGGATCTCAAATATATATCCAATCTCCAGACAGTACTGTTTCGATCTTATTAGATCTCGTCAGTGCAGCTCAGGTTTCGAAATAAAATGTACCGACCGCAGAATAAGACAGGATGTGACGTCACATACACATCAATAACCTCGCTACCAAATAGTTTATACGGCAATTATGGTACCATCTTCGAGACGTCATATGACTACATCCGGGTTGAAATTAAAAAATCCGGCTCTATAGCTTTGAGGACATGTCCCCGTAGTATATTCATGCCAAATCCCAGCTCAATACTACAACAAATAAGGGAAGAGTAGTACTTTATAAATCGCACTTTTTACTCAATAGTGTCGGATGGAGGAGAGGAGAAGGTGAGAGAGTACATCGAGTTAAAAACAAGCACGAATGTGCAATACTCGGGGTACAGCGAAAGAAGCTGTATACAGACACAGTATACAGTTATTTCACCATAAAGTTAAAGAAAAATAGGTTTCGCCAGGGCTCGAACCGGTTCCTTCTGCGTGTTAAGCAGACTTGACAACCACTACACTACGAAACCTACTTACACTAAAAATGTGGGTTACAGAAAGTTTTTTAATCCATTTAAATTACAAATAAATATGGTAATAAGCACAAAGCAAAATAAACATGTGTAAAAGTGATAATTACCGATTACGCAAAATAAGTATTTTAAAAAATAATAAAAATAAGATATACTGTGTATAATTATCATATTGCGTATACAGTACTTTTCACCATAAAGTTTTAAAAAAAGGTTTCGCCCGGGCTCGAACCAGGTACCTTCTGCGTGTTAAGCAAACGTGATAACCACAACGCCAAGAAGCCGCATATAACTACATAACGCTGTGGTGTGTGTCACACATTGTGGCTTTTTAATTAAACAAATTAATTAACAAATAAGCACGAATGTGCGATACTCGGTGTACAGCAAATGAAGCTGTAATGACGTCATAAGACGGGATGTGACGTCACATACACATCAATAACCTACCAAATACGGCTATATGGTACCATCTTCGAGACGTCTTATGGCTGCATCTGGTTTGAAAATGAAAAATCCGGCTCTATAGCTTTGAGGACATGTGCCTTTAGTATATTCATGCGAAATCCCAGCTCAATACTACAACGAATAAGGGAGGAGTAGTACTTTGAAAATCGCACTTTTTACTCAATAGTGTCCAGATCACCGAGCTATATTTCCTATACCATCCTGGCTAGTTGAGAATTCTCAACTATTTTAAGTTTTTTCTACCTTTCTGGAAAATGATATAATCCAAATTGTATTCATACTACCAGTAATAAATATTTAGAAACACTTGCATACCTTCACTAATTTTAGTTGTTTGTAGTTTAAGACAATCTTAGTGATATTTAAATGAAAACAATACGATAAAAACTATTGTGTCTGTATTTTACAAGACTATGACTTCCGTATAACGTGCATTCTGGGTACTTCAATTTTTATAGAAAAGCTAGGGAATCCTAATTTAGTAGGCAGCATATGGGGGCGGGGCAACCAAACTTGCTTATCAAATCAAAGCACAGTAAAGCAAAGGATAAAATTAATGTACGATCCAGTTTACCACTGTTCTCAACTATAGTCATTTTAGTATACTTGAGCACAGTGATAAAGAATAGGATAAACTTAACAATATACAACAAAAAACATTAATGTACGATCCAGTTTAACAGTGTTCTCAACTATAGTCATTTTGGTATACTTGAGAACAGTGATAAAGAATAGGATAAACTTAACAATATACAACAAATAACATTAATGTATGATCCCGTTTAACACTGTTCTCAACTATAGTAATTTTGGTATACTTGAGCACAGTGATAAAGAATAGGATAAACTTAACAATATACAACAAATAACATTAATGTACGATGTAGTTTAACACTGTTCTCAACTATAGTCATTTTGGTATACTTGAGCACAGTGATAAAGAATAGGATAAACTTAATAATATACAACAAATAGCATTAATGTACGATCCAGTTTAACACTGTTCTCAACTATAGTCATTTTGGTATACTTGAGCACAGTGATAAAGAATAGGATAAACTTAATAATATACAACAAATAACATTAATGTACGATCCAGTTTAACACTGTTCTCAACTATAGTCATTTTGGTATACTTAAGCACAGAGATAAAGAATAGGATAAACTTAATAATATACAACAAATAGCATTAAGGTATGATCCCGTTTAACACTGTTCTCGACTATAGTCATTTTGGTATACTTGAGCACAGTGATAAAGAATAGGATAAACTTAATAATATACAACAAATAACATTAATGTACGATCCCGTTTAACACTGTTCTTGACTATAGTCATTTTGGTATACTTGAGCACAGTGATAAAGAATAGGATAAACTTAATAATATACAACAAATAGCATTAATGTACGATCCCGTTTAACACTGTTCTCGACTATAGTCATTTTGGTATACTTGAGCACAGTGATAAAGAATAGGATAAACTTAATAATATACAACAAATAACATTAATGTACGATCCAGTTTAACACTGTTCTCAACTATAGTCATTTTGGTATAGTTAAGCACAGTGATAAAGAATAGGATAAACTTAATAATATACAACAAATAACATTAATGTATGATCCCGTTTAACACTGTTCTCGACTATAGTCATTTTGGTATACTTGAGCACAGTGATAAAGAATAGGATAAACTTAACAATATACAACAAATAACATTAATGTATGATCTCGTTTAACACTGTTCTCAACTATAGTTATTTTGGTATATTTGAGCACAGTGATAAAGAATAGGATAAACTTAACAATATACAACAAATAGCATTAATGTACGATCCCGTTTAACACTTTTCTCAACTATAGTCATTTTGGTATACTACTTGAGCACAGTGATAAAAAATAGGATAAACTTAATAATATACAACAAATAACCTTAATGTACGATCCAGTTTAACACTTTTCTCGACTATAGTCATTTTGGTATACTTGAGCACAGTGATAAAGAATAGGATAAACTTAACAATAAACAACAAATAACATTAATGTACGATCCAGTTTAACACTGTTCTCAACTATAGTCATTTTGGTATACTTGAGCACAGTGATAAAGAATAGGATAAACTTAAAAATATAAGTTAAGTTTATCCTATTCTTTATCACTGTGCTCAAGTATACCAAAATGACTATAGTTGAGAACAGTGTTAAACGGGATCGTACATTGTTGTTGTATATTGTTAAGTTTATCCTATTCTTTATCACTGTGCTCAAGTATACCAAAATGACTATAGTTGAGAACAGTGTTAAACGGGATCGTACATTGTTGTTGTATATTGTTAAGTTTATCCTATTCTTTATCACTGTGTTCAAGTATACCAAAATGACTATAGTTGAGAACAGTGTTAAACGGGATCGTACATTAATGTTATTTGTCGTATATTGTTAAGTTTATCCTATTCTTTATCAATGTGCTCAAGTATACCAAAATGACTATAGTTGAGAACAGTGTTAAACTACATCGTACATTAATGTTATTTGTTGTATATTGTTAAGTGTATTCTTTATTCTTATTAATTGTATTAAATTATTAAAAGAAACAGTAGTAAGCATAACATTTGCCCACTCCTACATTAGCATGGTAGGACATTGTAATGGTCGCAGGTGGCTCAACTTTATTACTGCAATGGGATGGACATGGTCCTACTACCACCTTACCATCCAATAGGATTCCAGTAAATTTCCTTTACTACCAATCATAATTCAGAAATGAAATGATCCCTTAAGTTAACAAGGAAATCAGCCTATCCCATTATACTGGTAGGCTTCGTCGTTACAGGCGTACTGCGGTAATAGTTGAGAATTCTCAACTAGCCAATTTGGTATATTTTATATACCTGGATCACCATAAAAGATTGACTGAATGAATGAATAGTACTACTATGACGTCTGGTGGTAAAAGTCCATCGAATGACGTCATCTGCCCACATCCGGCCTTGTTGCGCAATCCACCACCGCGCCAACAAAAAAGCAGAGCTGATAGTGACAGAATTCTTTTACCTTCCTTCTTTGCGAAAGGTGCACATGTTTCGTTTTAGGTCTTACACTACAACAAAACCGGAAAATAATAAGTAAGTAATATATATACACATTTTATAAATAATATTGTCAGTTGATTTAACTGTATTATTTAGGTAACATTGGATCTAATGACAGTTTATATTAATTAAGAGTTTCAGGTTAGGCCTGTAAATTTGTCTCAATCCGTCAAGCAGAGAGAGTAGGCCTACCTAGGGCCTAGCCTAACTAGCTAGGAGGCCTACCACCGCCGATATGTTCATGTCGACACAGCAGGGAATTGATGAATGAGGTGGTATTTCTCGCTTCTCAACTAGGCAACGGCTTGTGGATTGTTACACTAGGCTTAATTTTTAAATAAGAATATATTAATAATTATTTAAAAATGTCCGAAATACAATATCCCAACAAAAAATGTTATGTTTTATTATAATTTTTAGGGCTAGGCCTGGCCAAACAAATCTCTAGGCCTAGCCAACCAAATCTAGGCCTAGGCCTATTTATTTTCTAATTTAATAAACTATTGAGATAAAATCAACATCCATATTTTGTGTGGAGCGCCGCTAGATAAGCTTTTTATCATTTAGTAACGTTGGATATCGGTCGCGTTTTTGGTCGCACTAATTTTTATGGGGAGCACAATACATTATCGCCGTTTCTAGGGAAAATGCTTATTATGTTTTAGTTAAAATATAGGAATTCTAATAATACTCCTATTGATAGGGATACCGAGAGCTGACTCAATTTTCATTACCACGATTAAACAGCGCGCACGTTACTATGCGCGCAATGTCATTGACGTGGTGTTTTTTACTTTGGTAAACACCTTTTATTAGGTAATTATTCTAAAAAAATTTATTATGAAAATATCCTTTTGAGTAAATATTTATTTACCTATTATTCAGATCAAGTATTTTTTATTTCCATTTCATTCAACCAAAAATGTGAATATAGTGGTTAAAAGATCGTTATCGCCTAGCGCGTATAGCTTTTGTTTACTACAAAACCCTCGGAAGCCTCAATGACCTACCATTTTCAACCTTATTTTTGTAGTTGAGCCTCTTATGACCTAAAAATGTTTTTTATTTCTACACCAAGATAATATAGTTCCACATACCATGTGCTTGTTACTAAGAAAAATATTAATTTTAAGTGCTAAAAAAAAACCAGTTTTATTCCGATATGAGGCCTTTATGATTCGAATATTTCATTTCACCGATATACCATGAAAAATATCCGTTTTGTCCATTTTTAAAAAAAATTTTGGAAAATTCCGAGGAGCTCAACTACAAAAATGTTATTTTGTGGTATGATGTCATTGCAAGTCAATCAAACCTCTGCATTCGACTGCTCCGCAGGTCTCACGGTTGAACGATTTTGGATTCTCGCCCTTTGATTGGTTGACGCGAATCAACACACAGCGGAATAATTTTCTCGCGAGTGCCGTGAAGTCACATGGTCTAAGACCTGTCCAATTACACATGAAAATAATGCATTGAAATTCTTCGAATGAGGTTAAATTAACACTTTTTTTATATAATAAATAAAAATATCATATTTTATTGAATTTTACAATGTTGATATACAAAATATATTACTTAAAACCGTACGAAAAATGACTAGTTCATACAATTGTCATAATTCAAGAGAATATTTAACATTGAGGTGGTTTCCCGTTGCCTTCCTCGCTGTATACTAGCAGCTGTCATTTAGTTTATATCTCTAGATCGGTAACAAAATGGCCATTCTACACCTTTTCTGTCATGGATTGGACCCTTAGCCTTCCATTCTACTCTAATTTATTTTATTCTTCATCGTCATTGTTATGATCATATTATATTTATTTTGTGATGTTGTGCAAAACTAAGCTAGGGCCTAGGACTTCTTTCTTGTGGAATAAGCTCAGTTGAAAACATCCAGAGGTCGACTATACTTTACTGTAGCTGAAAGTAAAAACATGAAAAAATGCAGACATATATGCTGATAATATGATAATCGTATGTTATTAAACAAGCTCCAATGTAAAATTTAGATTTTGCCGCTAGGTACTAAAACTATAAATGTACGCAATTGCTAAAATTGGCATTTTGACTAACTTTTAGGATTTTAATAGAAGCTTCAAATATAACTAATAATAATTCAGTGTTGCCAAAACAACATACCTAGAAGGCGCCTGGATCACCTACAGTAGGCTAAGCCTTCAAGGATTGATACTCGATTGATACAGGTTTTTCGGACGACCCTCAATATTATTTTTTATATTTCACACTTTTTCAATTAAAAAAATATTCTAATATAGGCCCTAATCACTTTATTCTTTATCCACAAAAATTATATAATATTTGATTTATATAGAGATTGAATTAATGAAAAAATGCGATCCACTAATTAATGTTTTTATATATAGAGCCACCTACTGTCCGACTTCTAAAACAGGGTACCATTTCGGTTCTTTGGTATTTGAAGCCGTCTATCAGCCATATCGACGTACAGCAGCCATTTTGTTGTTTAACAACGAAGTAAATGTAGAAAAAAAAAAAATCCTGTGTGACCTTAACCATGACCTTGCATAAATTACTGGTTTTAGAAGAATAATGAATAATTCATGAGGAAAAATGATATGATTGGTAAATTTATAAGTAAACAGTGTCAGATGATTACTGGAACTTACGGAGTACCAAGCCCCGTCCCCTAGTTCCGTTTCGTACCTTTATTTTATTTCGACTACCTTTCGACTAACTAAAAGAAACGGAACTAGCGCCTTGATTTTTTTCTATCAGAAAACGAGTTATTTAAAGATTTAAATACAGTGGTGTTAATGTAGACTATTGGCGCTAACTGTACTTGCGAACCTTACTTATAAACCCAAATTAATTTCAGCTTAAGAAACTGCAAACATAAAACTAAAGGAAGTCTTGTCAGTGTCATCAAGTTTAGCTTCATCATCTTGTAATTATGCCTTCCGAACAAGCTAAACGTCGTCAAGCTAAGAAAAAGTCAGCAGCTAAGCAAAAAGGAGGAGCCCGCAAAGAGAGTATTATATCATTAAATGGTAAGAAAACAAATTTGGAGTCATTTGGCTAACTGTTGGAGAAATAAATATTGAAAATTACCAGCCTCCTGTTTTCTGGTGGAGAGTGTAGAGTTAACTAAATTAAATTGTTAGAAAGTTTTCCTAACTTTTGTCACATGTTACATTTTCAAGAAAGCTTGTAACTCTTCTTCTGTAGGGGAAAGTGAAGTAAATGGTGTTACTAAAAATATAGCAGAATTGGATATAGACACTGGCAGATCCTGTACTGGAGTATTAGCATCCCATGAAAGTGGCCGGGATCTGAAAATTATCAACTTCTCATTGACATTTCATGGGGTAGAACTGTTTGGAGATACTACAGTAGAGTTGAATTGTGGAAGACGGTATGGCCTGATGGGGCCTAATGGGTGTGGTTAGTTACATTTGTTATATTACAACAATATGAATTATGTAGTGTTTTTCAGGATGAATACTTGTAAAGAGTGGGATTGCAATGTCATTTGTTTAGATACTTTTTCCAGAATTAAGCTTGATAGATAGCAATAAAAGAAGTTTTTTTCTGCATAACAATTAACATTATGTACTTGATTGGTAGTCTCATTGCTGCAATTCTATCTCAGCAATGTGAATAAATGAATGCCCATTGTTCAATATTTCTAAGTTAAAATTCCTGATTATAATCAGTTTATTAATTTAGCTTTTTCAATACAGTTTCTCATAAAAAAGGATTTTATATAATAATTTAAAAATAAATAAAGGGTAAAAATGTTTATATTATGTCTCTTTGTTGCATAGTTCTTTATTGCCCAAGACATGTAACGTACCCCTATTTATTGATTGATTATAACATTTTGTGCTTTGTTTTTCTTAGGTAAATCTACATTCTTGAATGTGATTGGTAATCGTGAAGTTCCTATTCCAGATCATATGGATATATTCCATCTGACTTCAGAGATGAGAGCAAGTGATAAGACAGCTTTGGATTGTGTCAAGGAAGTTGACGAGGAGAGAATTAGACTAGAGAAGGAAGCAGAAGAACTTGCTCATGATGATGGAGATGGTAATAATAACATCTTGTTATACAAGAAAGACGCAAAATAATCAATTTTGTTTAACCTTCCACATATTTTTCTTTGTTGCTAGAAACTTAAATAAATCCCACAAAAGACAAAAAAATATTTGTAGTTCATGGGAAGCATTTCAGTTAACTCCTAATGCATTTCAATCAGTGGGCCACAAGAAACTAAGTGTGTGATACAATACTGTACATGGTCAAGTGCTAGATAATTTATGAATGCAATTTATTGTATGCAAGAACAATGTCAGGTATTCAGAGTTTTCAGAACCAGTAAGTTGTTTAATATGTTTTTAATTTTTTTTTGATATTAAAATATTTAATTAATTTCCATTTATTTGTTTCAATCATATAGAGGCCCAAGAACGCCTGCTAGATATATATGATCGACTTGAGGAGCTTGATGCGAGCAAAGCAGAAGTGCAGGGTGCTCGTATATTAGACGGGTTAGGATTCACTGCTGACATGATGAATACCAAGACTAAAGACTTCTCTGGAGGTTGGAGAATGAGAATAGCGTTAGCGAGGGCACTTTTTATACGACCGCATATATTACTGCTTGATGAGCCTACAAACCATCTAGATTTAGAAGCATGTGTATGGTTAGAAGAGGAGCTTAAATTGTAAGTTGGATGTTTTAAATTATTTGTTCATGAGCATTAAAAAAATATATATTAAATTATATATTCTTGATCACGACTTTTGGTTGTTTTATTTCTGGCATCTAACCTAAGCACTGTCAGTTGAATATTACTATACTTTTTTATTATTTTTCATTTAGATATAAACGTATACTGATTCTAGTGTCTCATTCACAAGATTTCCTGAATGGTGTGTGTACAAATGTAATCCACATGCATCGAGGCAAGTTTCAGTACTATGGCGTAAGTTTTGTACAATAATAATATTTGATAATGGGGGATTATTTCCCAAAACTATCAGCTTAATAACCTATTGTGTTAATAGTGAATACCCTCATACTGCATGACTGTAAAGCTTTGTTTACCAAAGTGAGGAAACAACTCTTTAAATATACTCTATATTTAATATTTTGTTCAATCTGGTGATTACATACTGCTGTCACTGCATTGTTCACATTTAAAGTTTACCTGTTGGCTGAAAAGTTTCCACATCCAGGCAAAAAGTTAAATATTAGAACATGGCAACTAGCATGGTCGCCTTACATTTATACTAATTCATTTATAATAATCCCACCCGTCATAGAATCTTTCAAATGTTTCATATTTAAAAATAACATGTTTTTGTGTTTTTAGGGAAACTATGACCAGTATATTAAAACTAGGAATGAACTGGAACAGAACCAAATGAAACGATACCAACGAGAACAAGAGGAGATTGCTCATATGAAGGTATGTTTGTGTAACAAGAACTAGAAAGCCACTCCGAGAGTGCATACCTCCGCCTACTGTAAAACTCTTGAGTTTGGTGGAAAAGTTATGTAACCAGCCTTCCAACTAGTAATAGTTTCAGTTGACTAACAATAGAACAGAAATGCCAAAAACAAACGAGTGAATTTGAAAAGAAATAGGTTTTTTAAAACTACTCGTTTCATAAAACCTGTACAGTAAATCAAATTATGTTTTGAAATTACAAATCACAAACTAGATTTGAACTTGTCACTTTGGATGAGTTAGGTCATCTGCAGCGGAAACGCCACATGCAAGTCATACGTTAGAATATTGCGCACAGAAAAACGATTATGCCATTGACAAAATGTTAGTGTGCTCTGTATTTTGAGTCACGTGTAAGTATATACAGTATACATTATATAAAAAAAGGCATAATTTTGACGAATTTTGAAAGTTGGTAAAATTACTAGAAAAGATTCGAAAAACATAAATCACGTGAAAAAAGATGTTTTTAGCGCTACATGCGCACTGTGTGCGTAAAAATGTCAGGCCTCGAATTTTACCGCGGCCAGTGCCGTCGGTGCCCTCCCAGTTGGCCTCAATGCCCTCGAAAATGAATAGCACCCACGGCCACTACTGGCCTGCCCTTTTTTTTGCGTTGGCCGCGAGTGCCCTTCCCGAGTTTTACCAAAATAAAAACCACTGAATTAGATAGAAAATAATGTCAAGAAGATTTGTTTACACGACTCGGTCGAGACGCAAAACTATCGCCTGTCTTCGTTGCAAGGGGATTTCCCTAAACGCATTTATTAATACACAAACAGTAAACAAAACATCGAACATTGCAATAGGGTAACCAAAACAATATCATCCCGGCCGCCGTGCGTGGTAAATCATGGTATAGATAGTACATTAAAATACAGGGGTGTAAACTTTTAATAATCAAGCTAAAAACGTTCCTCGATCGGAGGTTACTGAAAGTATTAAAGTCGCACAAATCGAGCTAGCCGCCTTCGATGAAAAAAATATTACACGCACTCGACTCCTAGCTAGCCTATCCTCCCGCCGCCGATCCGGTCGAGCACACGCAATTCAACCCAATTCAATGCATTGGGAAAACAATTCTATTTGACGCACACGCACCCTCTGATAAGAAATTTCACACACAACGTCGTGTGAGAGTACGCGCGGAGGATCGGCGGATCGTTGGAAAAACAATTCCTTTTGACGTACACGCACCCTCTGAGAAGAAAATACCATCTGCATTCCTGCATGGTGTAGTCCATTATACGTGTAAAATTAGGGGTGTTTACCTTTAGCACCAAAGTTAAACCTGCACCTCAACCCGAAGATCGTTGGAAGTATATCATATTTATATTTGATCACACCCACCTCAATAATTCAGCAGACAGATCATCGAAAAATCTTGTTTAACAACGTCGTACACTAAATTACCAAACGAGTTTTTACCGAATTCAAGGAAATGGTATAGTCCAGAATACACGTGCCGAAGGCTAAACAGAGAGAGAAAGGGGTCGGTGTCCGTCCGTGTTTTGAATTCTTATAAATATGGGTTATACTAACAAAAAAGCTTCAGAAATCGAAACTCGGAAAATAACTATAATTTATATTCTACTACATAATGTAATTGGCTTGATTTTTACCGTGGTTAACACTCTGTGTATGAATAGTTGTAGGTAAGGCCTACAAACAAATTGTTTTTGTATCATGTTTTCTCCGTCGGCTGCTAGCTAAGTAAGGCTGAGTAGCTTGCTGTTCTAAGGGTTTTTATACCTGTTCCGGGCCTTACTTGGTTGGCTTCACATGCCTTTTTATCGCATTATTTGAAACTAAACGAAACATTCAACACAGGACGGTAAACTATAAACGCTGAACATCGTACCTATTTATTATTTATATGGATCGTAAATACACGTAATATTTATATGAAATACAAAAACATGTATTGTAGACAGTCCTACTACTACTCCGCGATCTGATGAATAGGGGGAAATCCCAAAACATTTTGCGGGTAGAATTTTTTTTTTTTGAAAAAAATTCCACCCTCAACCGGAAACAAGCTATTTTTTAATTTTGGCCTAGTTATTAAAATATTTTTTAATTTTGGCCTTGGTGCCCCTTTGATTTAAAACAAATGGCCTTGGTGCCCTCCCATTTGGCCTTGGTTCCCCTAAAATCAATGAAAACCGGGGGCCAAATGGCCTTGCCCCTAAAATCCCCAAATTCGAGGCCTGAAATGTGCGTGCACGTGTGAATTTTTGACATGCTTAAAATGACATGAAACGCATAGAAAGTTGATTAGAAATTTATTTTTCGCAATTTTTAAACGCGCGTTTAACTTTATGTGGAACATGCCATTTTTAGTCCATAGAAAGTTTGCCCTTGATATAACTTAAATTTTCACAAAGTGTCAATATAAAATAACTTATGGTTTTTTAACTATGATCAATCTATATATAAATTTACGTAAGGGCAAAAATCGGTAAATCGTGCGTTATTTCTAGAATGTTTACTCGATGGTATATAAAGTTGGTTCGTACTTTCGGTACTAATTTTAACCACCTGATGTAACCCTGTCTACTAATTAAATTGAGTTCGATAATTAGTTATTGACGATTGGAACGAATTTAGGTTCAACGATTTGCCCCAAATAGGGGTGTTTTCCGATCGTGGTATACACTGTCTAATGGATGTCAATTTGAAAAATACCCACACACAATAATACGAGGACACTTCGCATTTTCCTATCTCCTCCTACGATAATTGTTTTTAATAGCTGAAAACCGGTTGAACAGTTCGAGTACAGCATCATAATGTTGAAGACAGGCTGATTTTCTTTAAAAAATGCTATTTTGATACATGTAATATACGTTTTTACACATGTATTGATTTGTGATGAATGGAACATTCCAAATTATTTGGTTTAACCATAGAGGTATAGATTTAGATTTATGGGCCCCCTTGGAGAATAAACATAAATAGTATTGCAATGCACTTTTGATCGCAATTTGAATCGCAAATATCTTACTGTGAGTGTTGGTACTGTTAGATATAATATAAACAAATATACAAATAAACTTTATTACTGTGAGTGTGGGTAGGCCCTACTGTTAGATTATAAACATATAATATACAAATAAATAAACGTTATTACTGACAGTTGCTTCTCAACGTTTGTATTAATTAATAATTTAAAAATATATAAACGTTCGTACGTAGTGGTGTATCGTTACATGTACTTTACTATTTCAATCGACTATGACAGTGAGAGTTTTAACAAAGTATTAAATCGTAAATGTTTTACTGTATTTAGTGGTATATTATTTATAGGCCTATAAAACATTAAAAACAATATTTCGTTACTGAGTGGATAAGAATATATTTTAAAATGTTTCCTCTTTGTACCTATCTTCTTCCCCCATCCCTCAACCCTTAATGTTACATACAAAACACAAATTGGGTTTGTTTAAATGAGTCCAAATAAAAAAATTTGACTCATTTTGTTTCTCTCTCGGAAGTAATTCCCAGGGTGCTAATTTTAGCTGACTACATAAATCATCGTGTATATTTATTCGTTTCTGTAAACGACAATGTATTATAGTCCTGCAGTACGTACATTTGAAATCTCCATTTTTTTCTCGCTGGAAAATACTGTGTATTCGAGAAACATCTGTGGGCAAGACCTAGATGGTACGCGAGCGTGCCATCTAGTCATTGAAATTCATAAAATTGCGCATAACTTACGCTGCGCGACTCTAAAAACATAAAACGTAGTTTCCTGCACTTCTATCTTCTGACAAAGTTATACGATGTAATGTTGATGAGAATTAGAGATACACGTGACACAAAATTCTGGGAAAGAAAGAAGAATATAGAAAAAAGAAAAAATTGTGACAATAACAAGGGGTTATCCGCCAAGTACTGTAAAGCGCTGTGTTATGACTTATCCAAGGTATAGTCTTCTTCAGCTCACCGTACAATTAACAGCAAGATCAAGCAAGTACAACAGTTTCTGAAAGAGTTGAAGTTGAGCTAGTTGTGAAAAATCAGGTTTTTTTCTGGCTGGAAAACATCTGAAATCGAAGACATACATGTCTAAACCAGCAGAAATTGCTACCCCTACTGAAATGGCTAATGAATACCATAACAATGGGACTAACAAAGCCAAAAATATACACAACCAAGCTAGGAAAAATACACAAGGTGACATAATCGAAATCGATACCTACACTGAAAGCGATAACAAAGAAAACTAGATTTGAAATCTTCACGGTGACGAGTTAGGCTATCGCGCAACGAATCGTAACATACAGATGCTATTTATTAGGCTTAGCCTACAGTAAGCTGCACCACAACTATTGTACAAACAGCGTTGCATCGATCAAAATCGTTTAACAAGCGTCAACAGTTGACTGTATTGGCAAAGTAAACGGTTTAGTTTTTATTTTACACCACTCGCGTTTATTTAATTGTTTGAATGTGATGACATTTTCAAATTAAAAATAAAGTTCATGTGTGACGTCTGAAGAAGAATGTTTTAAGTAATAACATTATTAAAAATTTGAAGAAAATTGATAACGTTTACGCAATATGCGCTTTATTGAAAGTGACGAACTGTGTCAAAAAAGATAAAAATCCAATATTAAAATTTAGATGGCCATATGGTGACATTATCAGGGAATAATTTCGCCAGTGTAGCATAGCAAAAAGCTATACAAAACAACCTTATTGCTACACATTTCTAAAATTGTGTAGCAAAAAAGACAATACAAAACTATGTTTCTCGACTAAAAAATCAGTTTGATTAGCAATAATTGCTAAACAAAATTTTAAAATGAAATTTTTCCCTGATTATAACATATTTATGATCTAAATTTCACATGAATTCATATCTGCAACTCATTGTGCTTTATAATAACTTAAACATATAGGGGTCACCAGTCATCCTGAAGAGCTGTAATCGATTTAAAATAGGCTTACTTTTACACAAATTTGCATAAAATTAACCATTTTCAGGCGCACGATTTTTTAAGTATGACGTGCACGTGTGTCATTATTTGACATTCATAATTCATCAAATATAAAAGAAATGTATCACAAAAATATATAGAACAAAAATCAAGCGCAAAAACGGGCTAAGTGCGCAAAAGCAAATTTTTTTTAAAAGATGTGAAATGCTTAAAATGTTCTGAACTGTGTAGAAAGTTGATTATAAATTGATTTTGAGCATTTTTAACTTTCAAAGCGCACGTACGCGCAATTTGACCAAGGTTAAAAATTTCGCTGATGATACAGGAATATGACCCTTGACATGAAGCATACGTTTGTCAAGTGGTATATTTATAGTCAATCTAAGGTTTTTTAGAAAATTGCGCGTAGTGACGCTACGCAACCATATTTTCATTAAACCAAAGTTTGTTGCACAACTACATATATACGTGCATCTACTGGCCAAGTTACAACATAACTGCTACCGCCGTTTTTGAGATCTGCGTGACACAAAAATTGAGCAGAAAAAATGAAATTTTTGACAATAACAATAGGCTATCGATCTACAGCGAGCGGATGGAGCTATTGTTGGGTTCTGCCTTTTCGCGTTTCCAATAACTTTCTTTAATCCATTCCATGCTTGCTTGGGGTTACCGCTATCAAAATCATTCTTTATTTTCTCTCAAAATTTGCGTTTGGCATCATTAATTCGCTTTTTCATTAACTTCTGAATACGCTTGGCAGTTGATGGATGGCTGTTAATTTGTGAAACAAAGCCCTAATAAATGCTTTTGTTTAAATACTGGGCGTCATTAGAAATAGGGCCAGGAGTGTTAATTGTGAAATAACATGTTTGTTTTGGGAAAATGTTGTTTAATTTCAGTTATTTTAGATAAAAAATCTCTAGGCCTAGCTAGCCTACGGGGGAAATAAACCAATTTTCGGGTAGGGCGGGATCTGAATAAAAAAAATCGGAACTTGGGACCTCTGTCATCTCAACATTCGTTCATTAACTATTTTTTTTTAATGGACTATAAATTATTACAAAGAAACTAAAATAGAATTGTGGAAAATGATGACATAAAAGGCCACAGCCATATACAGTAGAACCTTTTACGTTCCCTTGATTTTACGTACGCTTAAAATGACCGATGACGTCATCATTTTCTTACATTGAGGGCGCAATTTAACAACAACAAAGCATAAAGCCATGGCTGTGTGAGGAACTTATGTGCATTCCCCTACAGCAGCGACTGTTTTTAATGATAGAAAATACAAGAACATTTATATTTTTATTTATAACACTTTTTTTAAACTAAATCGCACAGCCTGCATATACTGTACTTTTCTAGGCCTCACATCTTGCTAGGCCTACTAGCCTGGCCTAGATTAGTCTAGGAAGGGCCTAGGCCTAGCTAAGCTAGTGACCACCTGCATGCTGTAGTCAAACACGGCAGTCTCTTTTAACTACGATCTACGTATTTGGGGGTTAATTTAAGGTCAACCTTGATTTTACGAATCCCTTGTTTTACGTACGCCTTTTGGTCCCGTACCGTACGTAAAATGGAGGTTCTACTGTATATAAAGAGTTACGACATTGGATTAAAGTCACGTGATATGAAGATCAAATTGTGTCAAACTTGTCTCCGTTAATGCATGTAAAGTATAGGAGCAACAAAATATTTTCAATTTTTTTCTTATATTTAAAAAAATGTAATTGCACATTTTACGGTGAAATATCGATGTGCACAGCGTACAGAAGTACTTGCGGAAAAGAATATTGCGTGCGTGTGCGCTAGTACATTATAAAGTTCGATTGATTCATTTTGGAACAAAACATCCCATAACTACGTCCTATTAATACCAATAATAATATTTTCAATTCATAATGCATGCTTTGATGACTAAATAAAATAATAAAGTGTCGTGGATATATTTGTTCATATGCTGAAAAGGTTATGAACAATATTAAAATAATAAAGGCAAATTATTACAAATGTCTCTGAAATTTAATAACGTTGGCGGTGCAGTTTGTGTCAAAAACACACAGAAAGCCATATACTGAATTTGTGTGTTTTTTGTATTGGTTCATGCTTTGATGTATCCTAACTTGCATGTAGGCCCTAGCATTTATTTTTTTGTTATAAAAAAAATATTTGTTACCAAATCAATACTATTAAGAAAATTAATTACTAAAATAAAAACGAAATCTAAGCATTATTTCATAGACAACAAAATCTAAAAAATAATGCATGAACTACAGGAAAATGCTATACAAAATAGACGCGCGCGCCCTCAGCGTGCGAATTCTTTGACACAAAAATGGCTTCTAATCTTCAAAGTCGTAACTCTTTATATGGCTCTGTAAAAGGCTGAATTACAGCACCCTCTATTACCGAGGGATCTGCGACAAACTCCTGAAGCGAAACTATTCTCTCTGTTCATAATTAACATACTTTCAAAGCTTATTGTACATTTTATGTCATTTAATTTTGAACTATTTCAACTTCTTTTTATAGGATTATATAGCAAGGTTTGGCCATGGAAGTGCAAAGCTGGCCAGACAAGCACAATCCAAAGAAAAAACACTGAACAAAATGGTTGCATCTGGTCTTACAGAAAGAGTGTATAATGACAAGGTATAACACATAGACATTTTTACCTTTAAATTTATATTTACAGTCAACTGCCAAAGAGACACCCTACGGTGAGCGATTTTAATGTTAAAATTAATTTTGGACTTACTAGGTAAAATTAGTCTAGTTACAAGTTGTTTTGGAGAGTTTTCAGATCATCCAAAATTGGAGAGTTGACTGTACATTTTGTAATCTCAACATTCATTAAGCTGTTGACATTTGATGATCCACAATGCAATTAATATTTTTGGCAAGTGTGTAGGTAGATTTTGTATCTACAAATTATTGGAAAAACAAAATTTGATTGACTTGTGAGAAATGATGACATAAAAGGCCGAATTACAGCGCCCTCTATTACAGAGGGAGCGGTGACAAAAACTCCTGAAGCGAATATTGCTCTGATTTCACAGTCTTTTGAAATAATTGATAGATCAACTTCTTCCATTTATTCCTTTCTAGCATTAATATTGATTATCTTAATTCATTTTATACTTTCAGTCGGTGAGTTTCTTCTTCCCAGCATGTGGTAAAATCCCTCCTCCTGTTATCATGGTGGAGAATGTTAGCTTCAGATATGCAGATGATAAGGTAAATTTTTTTGCACTTTTTAAACTACATTCAGTTGCCTACTTTGTTATGTTCTTTTAAATGGCCAGTTTAATCACACTTTGTTGTTTTTCTGTATGCTCAGGGCTGCAAATTAACTTTTTCGCTTGGTAGTGCTATCAAATTTTTATGATGGCTCGTAATAATTTTTGGTAGCACCACCAATTTTTTCAGTAGCACCTGTTCGACAACTAAGCCCTTCCCTCAAAACCCCATCCGCGCAGATCCGTTTTTAGTTAAGGTGGGGAGGGGGGTTGAGGTGTATAAAAATGGAATACAACCTTAGGCTGGGGGTCAGGGGGACGCCAAGGGCCCCGCCGAAGGTGGGGGGTGGGGGGGAGGTGGTTTGAGTAATTATAGGTTGTTTCAATCGATTTCTGAGCACATAAAAATTCCACCCAGAAGAATTCAATTAATTTGGGTTATGCACATTTTAGGCACTGGTCCTGATGCGCCACTTATATTCACGCAAGATCTATTCTTTTTACAGTACAGAAAGAAATTACTGCTTTGTATATACCCGTAACCTTTCGTAGCCTACGCGTAAATAGATTGTAGGTCATTGTTCTCTGAACGTATCCTGCAATTTACAAAGTATTGTTCGTTGCCTACGATGTATTGTTTATGATAATTATCTACGCGTCGATCGTAGGATGGTTCGTAGGGTTAGTAATTTGTAAACACCAATGTCATCACCTTTAGGAGCATGAACAATGAAAACAAACATATTGTTGGCTAATTAAAATCCTAGAAGACGTTAATTTTGTAGCCACCCTACACATCAGTTGTCCTAATTTGGCAGGAAATCCGCCGCCGAGACGACATTGGGCCCCGAGAGTTTCGGCGGCCTACATGATTCAATCCTACCTTGGGTTAGCGAATTATAAAAACGACACCTTGGCTAGGACACCAACAAAATATATGCAAAATAAACATATATTCTATGGATTTAACATAGGCCTTTGTAAATTATTATTACGACAAAAGGCCTGACCAGAATTTGGAGGGGAAAAACAGTTTAGAGCTGTATTACGTTTGTCTGTTTGTAGCCACTCCTCATCCTTCAGGGTAGTTAGTTCTGTTAACAGCTGTTCTCTCTCCGAATATTTTTCAGCACATCCCGATCTGCAAAATTACATTGAATTTCTGGTAATTTAAAAGCAGGTTAATGAAAACTTTATACATATACATATTATTTATTTAGCACAGTGGGTGGAAAAGTATTACAGTATTACCTTTTTTTATTCAGATGTCCTTATTTTGAAGACATTAGAAAAGCTTACATACCTCATTTTTACTTTATGTTTCCAAATAGTTATGTTAACTATGAAGAATTCATAAATACACTTACTTTTCAACCCTCTCTTTAACTGATCTCATGTTTACCTGCAAGGTGGATGAACGAAACACCTTGAGGGCAACATTGAAATTTGAAGCCCCATCGTTCCATTTTTCTCCATTTTCATAAGGGTTTAGTGACAGGACCTGCTTCAGCAGCATTATGTCCGTTGCTGCGCAATACCTTATGGTTTTTTTGCTATAAAGAAATAAAAGTTATGATATGATTTCAACTATTTTCATTTTCATAATACTAATAGACCATTCAGTGTTTTTAACACTCATTATTAATACTAGATGGTACGCTCGCTTCGCTCGCGTACCATCTAGGTCGTGCCCACAGATGGTTCTCGAATACATACTAATTTCAGCGTTTAAAAAACTGGCGACTTCAAATGCACATGCAGGACAATAATACATGTTGTTTACAGGAACGAATAAATAGACACGGTGATTTATGTACTCAACTAAAATTAGCACCCCGGGAATTACTTCCGAAAAAGAAACTTGTCACAAAATAAGAAACAAACTGAATTTGTGTTTTGTATGTAACATTTGGGTTGAGGGATGGGGAAGAGGATGGATGCAAAGACGAACAATTTTTAAATATATTCTTTATCGATTTAGTAACGAAATATGAATTGTTTTCATGTTTTACAAATAATATACCAGTAAACACAGTAAAACATTGCGATTTAATACTTTGTTGAAACTGTCACCGTCATAGTCGATTGAAATAGTACAGTACATGTAACGATACATCACTAATACGACGTTTATATTTTTTGAAGTTACATGATTACAAACGTTCAGAAGGAACTGTCAGTAATATATTAAACACCTCTATTCGGGGCAAATCGTAAATTCGCTTTAATCGTCAATAAATAATTATCTAACTCAACTTAATTAGTAGGCCTAATGGTTAATTGTTTCATAGAGCCAATTATGCTACCCACTACCCAACTTGTATTGAAAAGTTGTTCTGCGTTTAGGGCATGTACTGATCATTCGTACTGTAGGCCTGCCCTCTACTGGCTTTACAACGCTACTCATGCCAGTGAGGGGAGGGTGGTGGTGTTGGTGGTGGTTTAGCTGCAATAATAAATTTGATTGTACATAATAGACGGCGACTGGAAAGGCTAGCTCATTATGCGTTAAAAAAAAGATTCCACAGATTGGAAAAAAGTGTATCGAATTTCTGTTATGGCTGTACAGTACTTGTCTTTATGACGCCTGAGGGAATAGACACTTGTGGAACAGAGATTGGAATGTTCCATTTATCGCAGATCAAAACATTTGTATAAACGTATATTAAATCTATAAAAATAGTATTTTTTAAAGAAAATCGGCCTGTCTTCAACATTATGATGCTGTACTCGAGCTGTTCAACCGGTTTTCAGCTATTAAAAACAATTATCGTAGGAGGAGATAGGAAAATGCGAAGCATCCTCGCATTATTGTCTGCGGGTATTTTTCAAGTTGGACATCCATTAGACAGTGTATACCACGACCACGAAACACCCCTATTTAGGGCAAATCGTTGAACCTAAATTCGTTTTAATTGTCAATAACTAATTATCTAACTCAATTTAATTAGTAAACATGGTTACATCAAATGGTTAAAATCAGTACCGAAAGTACGAACCAACTTTATATACCATCGAGTAAAAATTCTAGAAATAAACTGCGATTTACCGAATTTTGCCCTTACGTAAATTTATATATAGATTAGGCCTATACAGAAAAGCTCCATAACGAAAAATAATCGATAATCGATCGAATAATTGATCATTTTAAATGACGACTTACCTATTTTCTTTCTGACCCAGTCCAAGCACTTTATTTAACAGCTCCTGGTAAATAAAATTGTAAATATTTTGGTGGACAATATAATATTTTTACAGCTAAGTAGGCCTAGTTATAAGTTAGGCCCTGGCTGTTTTATAAATTATACAAGCCATTAGTGACTAGCCTAGGCCTAGTAGTATATTAGTAAGTAGGATCGGAGGACCTGCCTGGCACCTAGGCCGCCTCCTCCTCTAGGCGTAGGCTAGGCCTAAACTAAATGTTTTCTGACTAGGCCTAGGCCTACAGAAAGTTCACAAATATATAATTTAGATTAGTAGTCTAATTCTTATTTTAATAACTTATATCAGGAAAAGTACATGAAACGTTTTTTTGCTATTGGTCAAAAGTTTAACTCACCATGTCGCGACGTCGTGTATTTCTCGATTTTGCAGACGAGAACCAGCTCCTGTATCTCGGGCTACGAGCATTAGTTAATTAAAATTTCACATAAACTAATGACGTCATACACAAAAAACCCTTACTTTCTCGGCGGCTCGTTCCCGATCGAGATAGCGAAAGCTCTCTAATATTCATGAGTTCCGCGAGAAAATCAAGCTTGAATGATTTTGCCTCATTACCGCAAGAGACGTTCACTTTCATGGTTGAGTAAGTAATAGGGTATGTTATCGCGGAACTCGCGGAAAATTAGTTTTTGGACGGCCCTAATAGTCGCAAACAGAAAAATTAGGTCGCAAATGCGACCAAATACCCCTTAATTTGCAGCCCTGATGCTTTTGAGATAGTTTGGAAAAAAGTCTTTGGATAGAATGTTGACAAAAAACTGAGTAACAAAATGATTGTTCTACCACAAATTAGAAATTTTTTTAATTCACAGATTTGTAGGTCTATTTTCATATTGTAATTTTTATTGTCTATCTTTTCATTTTTTTATCTAGCCATTTATATACAACAATTTAGAGTTTGGAATTGATCTAGATAGTCGAATAGCGTTAGTAGGTCCCAACGGAGCTGGCAAGTCTACACTTCTTAAATTGATAGTGGGAGATCTATCGCCAACCAGTGGAGGTATACGAAAGAACTCGCATATACGATTCGGCAGGTATCACCAAGTAAGCATGTATTATTTATTTGTAGTGAATATTTTTAATTTTATTTTATTGACAAAATGACATTAGTATATTATATATAGCAAGTTGCATTGAATTGGTTAAAATTCCGTCCTCTTGAATATAACTGTTTGAATAATTAGGTAGTTTACTCTACCTTGTTTAAAACAAAATTTGCTCACAATTATTAGCATGCCACCTTTTACAACTGCTTTTAGGATTTTCTTGGATATTATAGGATTTTTAATTTAATTCATTAAACCTTTTTTTACCAGCATTTACAAGAAACTTTAGATATGGAAATGAGTGCTTTAGATCATATGTTAAAGGAATTCCCAGATGAGAAAGACCGGGAACAGATGAGGAAAAGTATAGGAAGATATGGGTTAACAGGCAAGCAGCAGGTAAGAACATTTCAATGAGATTACTTTCCATTAAAACTAAGAATATTCAGTTGAATGCCAATCCTGTGTTGATGTGCATTTTAAACAACCCTCAGCACTTTTTTAAAATGGTATTCTTTATTTTTGTGTAGAAATAAGCGATCCCTCTTATTGGCAGCGGGTTTCGTAGTGATGCTGTATTTATGTAATATGTACATAAGTAAAGTAAAGTGTCCACCACCCGAGTGGCTGAGGCGGGAAGGTTGTCCAGAAATTGCGCTCTTTTAGAGTAGAACCGTCCGTTAGTATGTACTCATTTAGTTTAGTACGTATTTAGGTTGTTTTGTGTGGCAGATTGAATAAAATTCAAGTCTGAAACATTTTTATTGTAACTATTGCCGTTTTTAGGTGTGCCCAATGAAGAATCTTTCGGATGGTCAAAGGTGTCGTGTCATCTTTGCATGGCTAGCCTTTCAAGCTCCTCATCTACTGTTACTTGACGAACCTACGAACCATCTGGATATGGAGACCATCGATGCTTTGGCCGAGGCAATTAATGATTTTGAGGGTGGTCTTATACTTGTTAGCCACGACTTCAGGCTTATTAATCAGGTTTGGACAAGACAGTTATTTCTGTACTTTTGTGTGTGATGTAGAGGGGCACACTTGAAGAATGATGAAATTAAAGGCCGAATTACAGCGCCCTCTAATATTTGAGGGAGCAGTGACAAAAACTCCTGAAGCGAATTATTAAATCTGACTTCAAGGCTGACCTAAAAGTTTTAAAACATTTTTGTATAGGCAATGCAAGGCTTGTTGAAGAAACAATTGTTGGGTTTGTGTTCGAACAATGTAATGCCACAATAATTTAATAATCCGATATCTTTTTAATTTGATTGACACATCTTTTAGGTTGCCAAAGAAATTTGGGTTTGTGAAAAACAGGCTGTAACAACGTGGAATGGTGACATCATCAAGTTCAAAAGAGAGTTGAAGGCAAGGGTTATGAAAACCAATGCAAAGGTCCGAGTGATGAAGAAATGAGCAGCTCAATGTTTAAACAACTTAGTGGATAAAGGATCCAAAGGTCAACATTACATTGAAGCTCTTTATCATGTTACCTTTGTGAGTTACACAATTCCAGTATCTATTGTTTGTAGCTTAATGCTGTGAAACAAAAAGAAGTCCAGGTTTCATTATTTAATATTGCAAAGTTTTAAGCAGGAGTCATTGTGTGCATGCTGGGAATTGACCGCTTGTAAGTTTCTCAGGTTGTAACTTTAGTTTTTGTATTAAGATATATGATCACACAATTATTTATGATTGTCTATATTATCTGTGGTTAATTTTAGCTTTCCTTGGATGCTGTTTTTTGGATATGAATTCTGAATAACTTAGTATGCTTGATTAATTTAATCTACAATACTATAATATAGACAATACATTATTTGAATGCAAGCCAAGCACAAGGAAATGCATTTCTAATACAGTCGACTCCGCCTAAGTCGAATCTAATGGGACCGGTATAAAAATTCGAGTTACGCGAACTTCGACTTACAGATTTGCAAAAAAAAATGCTAGGCCTAGGCCTAGGTTCACTCACTAGCCGCACTATGGCTAGGCCTAGTGGACACTGCCCTGTCGCGGCCCACGCGATGAGCCTTCTTGAATTGAGTTTGCTTAGCTAGCTAGCTAGGCCTAATAAATGCTAAGCGGCAATAATAAACTGTATTTTCTTTTATGGTTTAAGCCCGAAACAATACAAAAACGTATAATAAATACATTTCGGTTCTTATTCGAAATCGGTATCCATTGTTTATTGCCATCTGTCTAGCACAAAATAGGTACCCACAAAACGCCGCTCAAGTTCTCAACTCTGAAAAACAACTCATACGCTATACACTAGCGCGAGTTGTAGGACGCCGCCTATACTATACAACCTGCTTGAGAGAACCGATATGGTCCCACATTATCCCCTCTGTCGTTTGTTTATCGAATTACGTACGTTTCATCAGCTTTTTTAGCGCGTTGTTGCCGCGTAATTTGTGACTTCGACTTATACGATATAAATCACTAAAGAATGTGTGTATTCGGACCGCAAAAAGACGTCGACTTAGAAAAATTTGACTTACAAATAAAAATTACACAGTAATATATAGGAAAGAATTGGGACTTTCCTAAAAATTCGACTTCCGCGATTTTTCGACTTGCGCGAATTCGACTTAGGCGGAGTCGACTGTATAATATAAAAAGATTTAATGCAAATAATATGTAAAACCTAGTGTAGATTTCATTAGGGTGTAAGGTTAAAGGTATACTTTTTTTAATCATAAGCATAAGAATAAGAATATATCTATCAAAAGTATTTGTAATATACATTTTTCTGAAAAGTCTAGAAAACTTGACAATTATCTTTAGTTTGCCACTATTTGGAGGAGTGTGTTACTTCTCATTTTGTTCATCTGCAGGATCAAATTACTATTGATTCATAACTTGTTCAAACTAGTTTTCTGCAGTTTGTCACTTGCATTTGCTAATGTAGACTAGGCTTAGACTGATTAATATATATACGATTAAGGAATATCCACTTATTTATTATTAGTTATATTTAATACTTTTCATTGAAAATAAAAAACACATTTAAAAATGTTTAGTTTATAGTAACTTTGTGCTGCAAGTCTATACTTATGAAAGTAAAAGTATAATAAATATTCTTTATGGTTGAAAATATTTTTTTACAAATTTTTAGTGATTTTGAATTTATTTGAATATTTTGAATGGCAGTTTGTGTTCAATAGGGTGTTGCAACAATGGGTGGGGTTCTTGCATTGCATTCTAACAGCAAATTGATTGGATTTAATCGTTATTTTTAGGCTGGTTACTGAAAATTTGTCCAGTCTCTGCTGCCAAAAATTAGGATTAATTTATTCACATGGTTAATAACACGTAGCAGAAACATTAGCATTTCTATCCTTCAAGGCTGTATGTGGTTATTTGAGCTTTTGTATTTTTTTAATGGTTTAACAAAAAAATAAGGTAAAATTTAAACCAAACTAGATTTGAACTCGTCACTACGGACGAGTTGGGTTATCCGCACGACAAACTCCACGTGCACGTCAACGCACAGAAAAACGATTATGCCATTGAAAAAATGTTAGTGCGCTCTCTATTTTGTGTCACGTCTAAGTATACAGTATATACGGCATACGTACTGCATACAGTGCAGTACAGTTATTGACGCTTTAAAACGTGTCATCACAATTTTTAAAATGGTGAAATCATATGACGTCACAATGTCCGGTTAGCCATATTCATGCATGATTCGGTATCTACAACTCATCTACTTCCAGAATCTGTAATTTTAAAAAAGGCATAATTTTAACGAATTTTTTAACTTTTTCATCAAAAACGTGCGGAAATTGTTCAATTCTACGTGCTCGTATGACGTGATTTTAAGTCGAAACTGTTTGAAAGTTGGTAAAATTACTAGAAAAGGCTAAAAAAACGATGTTTTTGCGCTACGTGCGTGGGAATTTTTGAAATGCTCAAAATGACATGAAACGCGTAGAAAGTTGATTAGAAATTGATTTTTCGCATTTTGAAATTTTAAACGCGTGTTCGCGTGTAACTTTCTGTGAAACATGCCATTTTTAATCATAGAAAGTTTGCGCATGATATAACTTAGATTTTCACCAAGTTTCAATACAAAATGACTTTTAGTTTTTAATCTATGATCAATCATTGAAATTCATAAAATCGCACGTAACTTACACTGTCGAAAAGCTTGGCTGCACATCTCCAGCTACAGGTCAATCTTATGACAAAGTTATACAATCTTATGTTGGCCAGAATTAGAGATACGCTGCAAACAAAATAGAAAAAAAAAAAAAAAAAAAGATTGTGACAATGCCGAGTGCGGATAACCAATTATGCAAACCTGACATCACTTTCTTTAGGGGTAAAAGTATTGGACTGTATGTATGTATTTGAATCAATATTCCTAAGGCTAATGAACAAAAATTGTCTAAAATGGATAGAGATATCCAAGAAAAGGGATATTTATATTTTAAATTAATTAGTTTCATTTGGGAAAATGAAATCGGGCTTATAAATCCATGCTTAAATTTAATAGTAAATACATCCCAATTTAAAGAAAACCATAGCCCTGGCATGTTTTGTAGTTATGCCAGAGTTAATAGATCATGGGATGAATGTAAATACTTGGGAACACTTGAGTAATAACTGAGATAACAATCAAAGAGATTGGAAACGCTAGCGATTTCCCTTTGTGTGGCACTTGCCGCCAGGTTCAGTGTAGTGTACCTCTTCGTTATGCAAATTAGCTAAGTCACCGGCCAATCAGCGAATTCGCGCAAGCGCAGATTAACTGTTTATCAAAATCAGTGATCCATGAAAAAAGTTTTTAGAGGGGTTTTTAAATCTCGCGAGCAGGAGATTTTTTCTGTAAAAATGTTTATTAACACCAGAGTACAACACTACAAGACTTAATTGAAAAAAAAAGATTTCTTTGGGATAATTATCAAATATTAGCCTACATATAATAGGCCTACAGTAGTAGGCCTATTCATTTAGCCAGGCCAGCATATTTATTATTAATTATTTTATTAGGCCCCTATATAGGCCTAGGCTAATTATTAATAAATACTAGACCAAGGCCCTAGCCTATAGGTGTAGTAGTATAGTAGGCCTAGAGGTTCGGTTCAATAAGGCATTCATTTATGCCTATAATTATTAGGCTATGTCACATAATGTTAATAATTTTAAATCAGGGAAAATTAAATAGCAATAGCAATTAGGTTTTTTTCAGTTATGTAACCGATGACATTCACCATGCATCATGGTCCAAGTGTGGTTCAGGTGTGATCTCAATTGCAAAATCAATATTAGAGAATCAATCTGAAATAAATATGTTTTTATCGGAAGAGATTATGGATAGTCTGCTACAGCTGCAGATATCCTAAAAGCTGTTTTCCAGCTGAGGATAAACAGAAAGTTTATTCATGATTTTTTGAATAAGATAATCACTAATATTAATAATACAGAAACTGAAAAGGAGGCTTATATTCAAAGATTTTTGACCTGCATAACTACATCATTTTTTAAACAACAAAATGAAAAAATTGAAGTAAGATATAATATGGAAATAGAGTTAGTAACTACAGCAGACAAGCAAATCATCCATCATATAACAGGTTCTATTATAAGAAAATTGAAAAAAAGGTACATGAACAAGCCAGTTGAAAGAGAGATGCTTAGCAATCTGACCACTGATAATGGTGTAGACAGTAGATGTTCATGGACACAAAGTTTGGACAGAGGCGGTTTGATTTACCCCTTAACAAAATTTCTCAATTTAATTATTTTAATTGAGCGTTGGATTAGGGAGTTAATAAACAGTGATAGTTTACAACATGATTCTTTAATTAACATAAAGTCTACAATACTAAAGTATAAACTGGTAACACATATATGGAGTAACCTTATAACCTCACCAAATACACAGAAATGGATAGTGTTGGACAATGTTGTTGAGTTATTTTTAAAAATTAGAGGGTTTGCTTTAACTGAACAACTTAAAAGCAAAATGCAAAAGAAACGAAAGCAACAAAAACTTGCTGCCGGAACTAAAAAAGCATTAAGAAAAGAACTACAGTAAAAGAATTAAACAAGTAAAATAAAAAATAAGCTATATGCTGTAATTTATTAACTGGAGTACTGTAAATGTTTTGTGCAAAATAAAAAAAAAGTCAAATTTACTATTATAAAATGCTATTAAGACTTTTTTACTCTGCGTTTAAGTGGAATGTTTAAATTTTCTTTGTCCAATTCAGACATAATTCGCTTAGTGTTGCCTCTTATTGGTGCAACTGCTGCTGACCCAACAACCCTAAGTGTATTTAATGTATGTCGAACATTATCAATTGTTGTATTGTCACCTGCTCCCTGTTTGTGTCTATAATGTCCAAAGTGCTGTTCGAGTACATCTTGATTAAACACACACGTATTTACAAATTTGGCTCCTTTTCCCAACAAATAACGAACACATGCTACAATAGAATTAATGGTGATATGAAAGCCATGTATGGTTTGCTGACTTAGTAACATACGCTTTCTTTCTGCATCAGCAAATTTTCCTACTCGTTCTTTTACATCATTTTCCCATTGCTCAAGGTATCCTAAAAACTCTGTCTCTAAATATGAAAGTCTTGGATCATGGATGTCTGTGTTTCTGGATAACTTACCGGCGTTATTGTTTCTTGTATTTAAGCAATCAAAAAAGCGATTCATGTGAGTTATGAAGGTGATTGTTTCTCTTGCACTGTCACCATATACTTCTTTCATGTGCTGTGCAACTCTGTTACTGAAAACTTGAGCAGCTAAATTGACTTTCATCACACTGAAAGGGGTGAGGTCAATATGTGCTCTTGTTAGTTTTGTTTTTTTATACAATTTTCCTTCTGTGTGTTCTTCAAACAGTTGAACTAAACTCATCCATGAAATGTTCTGTCCACCTTTCCACAGATTTCTTGATTTTTTGTGACTACCAGAATTTGAAAAACAATTTCTAGCTGTTTTTAGCAGATGAGGGACATCTGAAATAAAATATAGATTCCGATTTGGACAACTAAACTTGTTTTTAAGCCCATGAGAATCAAAAAATGATCTATTCTGGCTAGCACCATCACATGTAAGATACAAAACTTTGAGTCCAACATCTATTTCAAGTAGTTCAATTAATGGCTCTCCATAAAATTGTGTGGAGATCTTCAGAACGTAGTCCATTTGTTGCAAAAACTGCCAATGGAAATTTTAAGTTACTTGTTGCCCCTCGTACCATAATAACTAATGCACTTTTTGCCATCTCATTGGTGATTTCATTTTTCTTATTTTCAATCTTATGTTATCTAAATTTGTAAATCCAATCAATTCATTAGTGGAGGCAGAATATACCAAGTCTTCTTTTATTTTAATTTCATCCTGTAAAATTCCAACATATGATCGCTATTCTTCAGTAAAGAGTCCTTTTCTTTTAGCCTCCTCATGTAGCATTTCTAAAACTTCTTTCTGGTAACCTAATTTACTATCAATGACGTGGCTATAATCATATGATGTTCTTTCACTTGGTAAACTTATAAAACCAGTTTCTCTCAGTGCTTGATATACAGTTGAAGTTCAAATGACTGATTGTGTTTCATAGATTTTCGCAATGATTGTCTGTATGTTGCACAATGGGGGGCACCTGTTTGTTAAAGTAGTTAAAAGGAAGCAGTGATCAGTTCGGATTGTTTGTGTGTATTCTGCTTCACATTCATGTTTTCCTGCAATGCAGTTAAAGTCAGGATTTCCTATGCACACAGTATATTTATCAAACAAGAATTTTAAAAACATGAATAAATCATTAAACACGTGCACCTTCCGTATACTTTCAAATATTGCATTATTATCAGATAAGCGCTTGTTATGAACGATTACGGTTATATTAAAGTTTTTGTCAATATTAACTGCCATCTTAACAGAAAAAAAAACGTTTCTCATAGAACTGAATGAGTGTCAGATCACTAGTTGCCTTAATTACTTCAAAACCAATGTTATTCAGCTTTTCTTGTTTCCTTGTGCAATCAAATTGCAACTGCTGGTATGTCACATAATTGATGTTATCTTCTGTCTCAAGTTTTGTCAATGAAGATCCAAGTACTAAATAACTCTCAATTGGTTCCTTATGTTCCTGCAATACAAACAGAAACACTCATTTATAACCACACTATAATGATTAAATACTTTATACAATCTTTTTACACAACCTATGTACTTCAAGCAGTGGTTCATTGTGTACACTATGAACAACACAATCACAATTTGCAAAATTTCCAGTGAAGTCACAATGCTTAACTTGCTGACGAGTGAGTGGTTTTCGTTGAGATGGAAGACCATTAACACAATATTTGTATCGTCTACCAATTAATGCTTTTCTTTTTTTTCTTGTCATGATCTGTTATAAATAAAAGAAAACATTGATCATTGGTTTGCACGGATTTCTGTACATGCATTTCAGGCACTTACTTCTAGGCAAGAAACACTAAAAGCCCCACTAAGCAATATAATCCCCTCACCCTTCCCTCCCCTTGACAAGGATTTTCCAGATGAAATGTAATCAAACTAATTTACCTTTTAATTACGTAAACTTGTTGTTTTTGGCTCAAATTTTCGACTTAAAGTGGATAACTTTAATATTACTTTGATATGGCCACTTTAAATTTAGAATATTTTGACCTTCATTTTTTTTGTGTTTAAAGGGACAATACATCTTTAAACTGGAATTAGGCCTTTTAGATGACAATAAAACTTCAAATGACTGATTGTGTTTCATAGATTTTCGCAATGATTGTCTGTATGTTGCACAATGGGGGGCACCTGTTTGTTAAAGTAGTTAAAAGGAAGCAGTGATCAGTTCGGATTGTTTGTGTGTATTCTGCTTCACAGTCATGTTTTCCTGCAATGCAGTTAAAGTCAGGATTTCCTATGCACACAGTATATTTATCAAACAAGAATTTTAAAAACATGAATAAATCATTAAACACGTGCACCTTCCGTATACTTTCAAATATTGCATTATTATCAGATAAGCGCTTGTTATGAACGATTACGGTTATATTAAAGTTTTTGTCAATATTAACTGCCATCTTAACAGAAAAAAAAACGTTTCTCATAGAACTGAATGAGTGTCAGATCACTAGTTGCCTTAATTACTTCAAAACCAATGTTATTCAGCTTTTCTTGTTTCCTTGTGCAATCAAATTGCAACTGCTGGTATGTCACATAATTGATGTTATCTTCTGTCTCAAGTTTTGTCAATGAAGATCCAAGTACTAAATAACTCTCAATTGGTTCCTTATGTTCCTGCAATACAAACAGAAACACTCATTTATAACCACACTATAATGATTAAATACTTTATACAATCTTTTTACACAACCTATGTACTTCAAGCAGTGGTTCATTGTGTACACTATGAACAACACAATCACAATTTGCAAAATTTCCAGTGAAGTCACAATGCTTAACTTGCTGACGAGTGAGTGGTTTTCGTTGAGATGGAAGACCATTAACACAATATTTGTATCGTCTACCAATTAATGCTTTTCTTTTTTTTCTTGTCATGATCTGTTATAAATAAAAGAAAACATTGATCATTGGTTTGCACGGATTTCTGTACATGCATTTCAGGCACTTACTTCTAGGCAAGAAACACTAAAAGCCCCACTAAGCAATATAATCCCCTCACCCTTCCCTCCCCTTGACAAGGTAAAAGCTAGCCTAGACTTAATTTAGGCGAAATTACGCTAATGAATGCATATGAATCCCTGTGACTAGCCCTGGCTAAATAAGGCCATGCGATGACATTGGGCCTACTCTAAGGAAAATATATATAAATACATAGTGTATTTCTTTTTCAAATGATTAAAAAATACACGCATATACCAACATTTATATATTTAACTATCATTAAAAGGTAAGTAAGTGATACAATATCATAAATAAGATAAAGATTTTTTTGTTCCAAATGTGACACAATTACGATTGTGTATTTAGCGTATTTAGCGAAAACTTTAAAAAACCAGTAAAATCATCATACTTAATTACATATTAAACATTACTTTTTCCTAATAAATTGTACATCATACCACAGAAAAATAGTTATTCTATCATAATAAAACTCATTAATTACACAAGAGTGTCTTTTAGTAAAATTGCAATGCTCTCAAAAACTGGTGTTTTTAGTAGCCGTTCCGACAACGACACACTAACCCAGTCTAGAAGATGAGGTAGTCCATCTACGGTTGTCTACGAGTCTAGAACTACCCTACTTTGCAGACCAAGTTCTACTAAAACAAGATTAATTTTTCTTTTAAAAAACAGTTAAATACCAAACATTATTTAAAACTCTTACCTTTTAATATCCTAAAAATATAATTTGAAGTTCAAATTAAGTGTAATTTGCTGCAGGAAATCTGGTAAACTGTTACTGTCTCGTATATTGCGAAGCGATCTCCGTCGAGCGCACACTTAATTTACATAACAATGAAAATACTAAGACGAAATAAGTAGAGACAAGCGTTTCCAATCTCTTTGATTGTTGTCTCAGGTAGTTTTTAACTGCGATGTTTACAGAAGAACATTAAAAAAAATTTGAAATCAATTAGAAAAAAAAAATCATTTTATTTACTGTTACCAATATATCAAATATACACAAAATTCATACAATATCATTGAGTTTCTTGTATTGACACTAAAACATCAGGAACTTTTTAGTTTCTTCTGTTTAGAGTCTGTCATACCATGTGCAGCCTGAACTACACTTCCATAAATGTCCACATTCTGAGATGCTTTGCGTTTATGACTTTTATTCTCATTTAAATAAACACACTTTGTATCATCATTTGCACTTTCTTGTTGAGAATTTGCCTCATCTTCCATTTCAGTGATACATTTCAGTGTGTCATCATCTGGATCTTCCTCGATGAAGACCTGTTCAAAATATGATAAAATATCCCTTTGTCTTGGATCCTGAAAAAACACAAAGCAAGAAAAGCCATTTGTCTCTAGTTAGTTATCCGCAACGAAGTTGCAGGATAACTCCTTGTGATTGTACGAAATCAACATCATCATCATCATTTTTTTCTTATTTCTTTCTGTAATTTTTGTGTCACACGTATCTGTAAAACTTACAAACATAACATTTCGTAACTTTCTCAACATATCGTCATTCATATGAAGTTGTGCAGCGAACCTTTTCAGCATGTGTACAATTGCGCAACGTGACAACATACCACCAAATAACATTTTAAATTGAAACTTTACAAAAGTTTCATTTATATTATGCGCTAACTTTCCGTGTTTTACACAAAGTTATGCGAAAAAACAATTTCTAATCAACTTTCTACACGTTTCATGTCATTTTAAGCATGTTAAAAACATTATTTTTTCGAGTGATTTCGGTTTTTCCAGCCTTTTCCAGTAATTTTACCAACTTTTAAACAATTTCGACTTAAAATGGCGTTTTTGAAGAAAAAATTTAAAAAATTGTCAAACAGTCGTAGTTTCTAAACTAAACAATGAAAGTTATTTTTATTACATAATATTCTGGAAGTTGATGAGTTGTAGATATCGGATCATGCATTAATATGGCTAACCGTACATTGTGACGTCATCATATGGCCACGTGAATATAAAATATAGGATGTTTGTATCTTTCGTCATAGCTCATCACAGTTAATAGAGCGCATCTCCACTTATCCTTTTTCCATTTTCATCCCGATTTTGATATTGTCTAGGTCAATCAACTGTCTTTCGCATGAGTTAAAAATATTTTAATTTTTATGACGTCATCATGTCTAAAAATGTAAATAACGTGGGTCAATTATTTTCATCTTTACAGTAAATTACAGTAAATTTCAATCGGTTATAGCTCATCAGAATAAAAAGTGATAATCATTAAACGTTTTCTAGAAGCTATTGGATTGTAGATACGAATCATGTGAACATTTTGCCAATCCTTTTTCCATTTTCATCCCAATTTTGATATTGTCTAGGTCAATCAACTGTCTTTCGCATGAGTTAAAAATATTTTAATTTTTATGACGTCATCATGTCTAAAAATGTAAATAACCTGGGTCACATATTTTCATCTTTACAGTAAATTTTAATCTGTTATAGCTCGTCAGAATAAAAAGTGATAATCATGATTACAACGTTTTCTGGAAGCTATTGGATTGTAGATACGAATTCATGTGAACATTTTGCCAATCGGATGTTGTGACGTCATCATATGGCCAGCTGAATAAAAAAAGTCGTAATTTCATATTTTGCGTAATAGTTCATCACATTTAAAAGAGCGCGCATCTATATTTTACGTATTTAAATTTTATATGTGGTTGCTTTTATAATTTCCTTCCGAAATTGCTATCTTAGTGTGTCATTTTGATACCGTCGCCATGTTAAAAATATGAATAAACGGCGTGTCCCGTAATTTCACCTATTCTACACTGTATGTGATATGTATACAGATTATACTGTTTATACTGTATATACTATACGACACAAAATTGACAGAATTCAGCACTAACAACATATCATATTCTTCAGTTCAGGTCATAATGCCATAATCTTTTTCTGTGTGCAAAATTCCAACGTATGATGTGCACACGGCGTTTGTTGTGCGGATAACTAACTCGTCAAAGTGACTAGTTCAAATCTAGTTAAATTATTATTATTATCTTATTCAACAACCTGACAGCTCCACATTATCAATATACTTCCAACTGACTAAAGACTAAGTAGATTTCTGTCATTTGATTGGAGGATTGTGGGTCACATGATAGCCAGTAAATATTATATTATTATAAGTTTTTAATTACGTCAACAAGAGTACAATGCATTATGTGAGTTTTGCGCATTCATTTTTGTTACACGCACAACACAAGGCTAGGCTGATCATGATTGTTCTATTCCACGTCCAAAATTGGAGATCTTAGTCTAGATTCTCGTTAAAGATAGGTACGTTATAAAAACAAGTATTGAAAACCACTTGCTAATAAATAATAATTGCATCATAAAATAAACAGCAATACACTGTCTGCATTTTATAAATATAAGTGGGCCGAAACGTCCAGGGCCGTCGTTCTTCAACCCTGTCGTATACATCTATGCTTTTGATTTATAGCCATGTGATTAGACATACGATTGGAAGACTATATTTAGGATTTTTTCAAATCAATAACTGCTATAAAATGGTATCACATCGTCGCCACAGCGAACCAAAAACCAAATGTCGGAAAATGTTAATACTTTGACCACATACATACACAAAAACACACACTAAAATGATTAGAAGAGTTCCTATGCATGCAATTAAAAATTAATAATAGGGTGGTCTTGTCTACCAAAAAAAAAAAGTCTTAGAAATTATTGTTAGGTGTATAATATGCATTGGTTAAATATGATTTTTTTTTAAAGTGAAATATTTATAGTACCTTGAAATTTGTTGTTTCAGCATTTGTAAAGTTGTCCTTTGCAAGTCCTGCTTTTCCAAGAATATTTAGCTTCTCCTGTATTAGAGGCCTATGTGAAATGAAAACCAATATGGTTAAAATGTATTTGTATTCCCAAGATTTAATAAATTCTATATTCAAGAGCAACTAAATAAGTAAATGCAGTATTAAATCTAATGGCAATTTTCTGTTTATTAATTAAAACAAAAATGTACAGTGATTCTCATTACCAAATATAGTCATCTGCTGTGTCCTTTGCGACAAGATAGCGTATTGTGACAGACTCTTTCTGACCAATGCGATGTACTCTATCCTCTGCTTGCATCAAGATCTACAAGAAAATAGTGTTAACAATGACAATGGTTTGTATATCAAAACAACACACTAGTAAAGTAAGGTTTGCCATATACAGTACGATGTAAATTTCCTTAGCAGTACAACATATACATTGGCATGGTGTAGTGACACACAACATTTAAAACAAAAAGCACCTGTATGAATTAATGAAATGTGGGCTTGTGTTGGCACTGAAAGCAACTTCATTCACCCATTCATAATAACATTTATTTCTTATCTTTCAAAGTAAACAAAATAACAATTTAAATATAAATAATTAAGAGGCAAACCCCCCAGAAAGTAATAACATTTGGAGGTTTTCCTCCAAAAAAACTTGTGACGGGTAGCCAGTTAAGAAGTTGTAATCATTTTGAAGTTTGAACAAACAGAAAACAAAACAAGACAAACAAACAGGTAATGCAAGACAATGACAAGTTAATAAAAATAAAATACTATGGAAGCACAGAAAAACCAGAATAAATTTGTTCACTTATTTATTATTATAAGTTATTTATGGAGTAGAATATTATGTTGCATTAATGTTAATTTGGTAAAGGGCGGGTGGAGGTTACAGGAGGATCTAGTTTTATGGGTATGAAAACTATTATTTTTTATAAAGCTGCAAGAAAGTTTAGTTGGAAGTAGACAGTTGACATGTTCATAGACGAAGGTGCATTGTTGGAGGGTATTGATGTTTTGGATCGGACAGTTAATAATTTACGGTCAGAGAAAAGCTCACTAGTGTGATCTAGGCGTGATGCACCAGAGAGGTGCCGAATAGCTTTTTTTTGGAGAATAAAAATGTTGTTGAGGTTTGAGACATAGTTGTTTGCCCAGACAATATTACAGTAAGAAATAAAAGGTAAAACAAGTGAACAATATATCATGCGAAGGACTTCTTTGGGTAAGTAAAATGAAAGACGATATAAAATTCCAATATTTTTCGAAATTTTTGTTTCGATTTCTTTAATGTGGTGTTTGAAGTTTAGTTCTTTGTCTATTTCTACTCCAAGAAATTTGGTACGCTTAACAATAGGAATTTTGTGGGCAGCAAGGTAAACATTATGAGTGTCGTTAATCAAATCTTGGTGTCGAAAACCAAAAAGCATAAAATGGCATTTGTTAATATTTATTGAAAGTTTGTTTGCCTTGAAATAATCGTTCACGTTCTTCAATTCCCTATCTACTTAATTTTGGGTGATATATATTATGCATATATACACTTACTTGTCTTCAGTTACATTTTCATGTCAACATTAAGCGCTCACACACTGGATCTTTTCAGTTTAGTTTAGTTCTGTTCAGTTGCAAGAAAGAAATTAGGTACTTTAAAAACATTATGTAAACTTACACCAGGGTTCCAGAAAAGTTCAGCAAAAATGACGAGTGATGCAGCAGTGAGTGTAAGACCAGCATTAGCTGCAGTAATTGATAATACTGCCGCCACACATTCTTTGTTACTCTGGAACGTGTGGCAATTCTCTTGTCGTTTTTCAACATTTGTTGATCCATCAATGCGTATATGTTTTATTTTCTGAATTGATAATACAGTATAATAATTTTGTTAATAATAGAAAGTAAGATTACAATAATAAAAGAGTGTACAATATAAAATTATTAAATAATTCATTAAAAAATCACTAGCTGATCATTTTTTTTATACTACTGGCAAAGATACTCACCTCAGGGCAGGTTTCAAATGTTTTAAAATCTTGTCAGTATATTTTAATAATCCATTGAGGAAAAGTAGGTTATTTTGGCCTCTATATTGGATCCAAGATGGCAGATACTGTTGAAATGTAGTTTAAAACCTTCCCAGGAAAAATTTATAACAAAAAAACCCCACAGACTCTCTCTTAAAAAAAGTAATTTAAACTAGATTTGAACTCGTAATTATGGATGAGTTAGGTTATCCGCTGAGTGAACATCATACGCTAGAATATTGCGCACAGAAACGATTATGCCATTGTGACCGGAAGAAAATTAAATGTTAGTGTGCCCTCTATTTTGTGTCTGAGTATATAGAGTATCACGGTGTGACGTCACAAGGATAGAGGGCGCTGCATGGTTGCTAGCCAACCAAAAAATGCGTTCAATGCTACTATGTAAAGATCTGTATTTCTATCAAATTATGTATCTTAATAGCTTGATTTTTTTTAACTTAAACTGTAGTTGAAGAATAAATAGATTATTAAAAACAAATATTTAGTTAGTTATCTTTTGAAATTTTAGTTTGTTTTTATTGAAAATTACTAAGTTTTAAAATGGCTACTTCAATAAGCCTATTCCAAACCTTGGAGTCACTCAGGCAGGTTGAACGCATTTTTGGTTGCGCTAGCAACCACGCAGCGCCACCTACCGTCGTGACGTCAGCACTGTAATACTCTATACAGTATACACTATAATTTTTAAACTTGGAACTCTCCAACCCAATTAATTGGAATTAATTTATCATTTAGGAATTGAGAACTATCTTGTCTATCTGATTGACATGAGTTATTATAATGCGATACCTTTTGTTTGTAAATGCTATTGTCAATTTGTTATTTGCTTGTTCATTGTTATATGGTTTTCGATCTATATGTTAAATACGTGAAATTTATAAAATCGAGTATAACTTGTGACATTTCTTGCACATCTACAGATATAGTTCAATCTTCTGATAAAGTTATACAATCTTAGAATTAGAGATAACCTGCGGACAAAATTCGTGAAAAGAAGATAGGGGAAAAAAAAGATCCTGACAATAGCAAGGCGTTATCCGCCAAGTGCAGATAACCAATTATATTACTTTTTTTATTTGTAAATTTTTAAATTTTAGCATACCTTATCTGTAAGTACATCGCATAACATATCAAGCACTGTCTGATGATGAGCAAATACCAAGAACTTGCAGCCACATTCTAACAAATCTACAACATAATCCCTTAAAAAAAGCCCAAAACAAGTGTGTACAATATTATTAAGTAGGGTACTTTTGTCAAACGTGCAATTGTATTTATACTAACTTGATAGCCTTTATCTTGGCCAGTCCCGTTCCATTGAAGTATTGTAAGAGAGCTGACCTATCATTTGCATTCTAAAAGTGAAGAAAACAATACCATCACTTAGAATTATTCATTAAAAAAATTTGAACTGCTAACCGTTTACTCATTTCATAGAGTTTCTTCAAAAGACATTTTATAATATTAATAATAATTTATTCATCCTAAATCAGAAACAGCATTAAGACATACGCAAATATATATAAATATTTATTTTTTCACGGAGAAATTTTATGTAGGAGAATTTTACAGTAGGCGGAGGTATGCACTCTCGGAGTGGCTTTCTAGTTGTTATTATTACCAGGTGTAGATTAGTATGACCCCAATTACAAGATTAACATTATTATTACAGACTGTTTCATGAAGGTTATAAAAATCACTCTACATCAGGTGCTACTAGACTCTGAGCAAAGAATAATATAAAGTGCAATTCACCGGAACCGGCATTAAGGGGGTTTAACCTTTTCACACATAGGCCAGCATTCTTAAATTGCCGCAATATTACCGTCTTACAGCTCTGTGTGAAAGGGGCTTTGTAGACCATGGAGTAAAGAATATTAATAATTCTTTACTGTAGACATAGATTGCATTGTTTATTTACTAATATTACAGGGCTTTGTCAATATAATTCATAATTCAGCCAGAGGTTCCTACTATTATATTCCTTGTGTATTTTGAAAATACTCCCTTTTTTTCCCAATAAAATACAATTATGTATTTTTAAAATTTTCAACTTAATGCACCTTAGATATTTCCTTTGATGAAATCTGCAAACTCCTTCTATGAGTGTTAACTAATGCTGGATCCAGTATAACAACTTGTCTTGACTTAGATGGTAGCTGTGACAGAACCTGCTTCTTAGTCCTTCTAATCATTATACCTTCCTCTAGAAGCAGTTGAAGTTCTGTCATGTTGGAAGAGCCAGTATAATCCCAGCCCCATTTGTTCTACATTGAAGTAAAAATATGTTGTTGGTGTTAAAAGGCAATGCAATCAAAGACAGTGATGAAAATAGTCACTGCCAAATTTTTGACTAAAGGAACTTTGAAATTGCCGTGGTAGCATACTACTCGCTAGCAACAACTCCTTTTCCACTGTAAAGAACCAATGGCATTTGTTCCCAAGATGAATCACTGGCCTGATAAACTTAAATGAAACTGTCAGTTAAAGATGAATATTCACCTTTTTATTTGTATTAGTAGTTTAATTGCATTTTGTCCCATTGGAACATATGGTTTCTACAACAAAATGGATGGATGGACTGGTAGGGTCGTTAACCCAATGTAGTGATAAGTGACAGAGGCTGAGATGGATAGAACACAAGGGTAAACCTGTACTCTTACGAAAGATGCACTGTTAGTGGGGTTCCTTAGCTCTAAAAAAGGGTTGATACTTCAAATTTGATTAGAAGCATGACATTTGGTATGGAAACCTGTATCGAAAATTCGCAAATTTTAAGATTTGAGGCCATTTAAAATTTGACTTTTGACCCTGACCGATTTCTCAGAACGGTACATCATAGAAACACGAAAATAATGGCAAATGATGCAGAAGCACTACTTTCTATTCATGTTTAATAGAAACTTATGCATTTAACTCAATAGTACTACAGGAGTAATTTTAAAATAATATATTTGGACCTATTGGGCGAACCTTCAAAATAGAAAAAGATGCACTAATATGTGTCTACTGTGTTGATTGTGTGATTTAACATCATTACTACAGCAATTATGTAAAAAAAGAAATCATTCCTTTTCATTATTATGCTGTTTGTATCTTAAATTAAAAAATAACTGTACCGTAATCCAACCCTCTCACAAAGATTTACTTTAACGGCAGATGCAGTCACAGAAAGCTGTTGTCTAAAAAATCTAAAGGCTGTGCTCGGTTTAGTGAGTACAAAAGTGAAACAATTTTACCAACTCAAGAAAGATGTTACAATCAAAGAAAATGACAAAAAAATGCCATAGGCCTATATCATTTCCAAACGTGCCACCCTCTTATGTTTTTCGCCAACTATAAGTGGTGAGACTCATGAATACTGTTTAGTTTCAGGTCTTATCCAAGAAGTCTTGTAAGTAAAAAAAATCCTTTTCATGTTATACATTACCCTAATTCAACCACATCTTTTGTAATTGTAATTTAATTTGGGCAGCAATTAATAACAAAAATTATTACTTTTTCTCATTATTGCGCACCTTTAAGGTTAGTGTGCGTCCTATAGAACGTGATCATAGTTTGCGTCACATTTTTTAGTGAGCCAAGTGTTACTCGTACCAGTTGGCTCAGCCGATAGCTCTAGTGTTTGCCGGGCTTTAACTCAATATTCTTATTACATACGATTTATTTAAATTTCAAACTATATATGGGTCATTCTTCGGTAAGTGCCTAAAATCGTGTCCCGATACTTTGGTGGGATAGAGACTGAAAATTCTTACTTGACTTATATCATAATCATCATTATTGTAAATATAATTAATTACATAAACCAAAGATAATAACATTTTTATAAAAATGTTTCAGGCAACCCCCTAAAACCTCATGTCCCGATCGTACATCTTCAATTTTATGATCGCTGTATATATTTCATAACAGGACTTTTGTTATTAAAAATATTGTAAAAAGTTAGTTAATCATGATATCATGCAATTTTATTCTTCAAAATACATCTCTACATACATTATATCTCAAACTTTTAAGTTTTCGTTTGGAAAAAGCTTGTCCCGCACTTTTGTGTCATATCCGTCACATAATTTAAATGTGCCGTCTACAGTTTAATAAACGGCGGGGAAAAAAATTGATTGTGCGTTGTAAACATACGAAGATATTGAAATAAAACTAGCTGCACATCATTTTCAATAAAAGAGGAAAAAAGCTAATAAAACTAGGCTTTAGAAAAATTACAGTTGCGTACCTTTATTCAATGTCATATCCGAACGGTATAGAACTCATTAAATAATCATAATTTCTGATTTTTTTTCAACTGGAAGTACAATTTATTAACGGTATCTAGAAGTATGTACTCCGTCTCCGCTGTCAAACATGCCTACGGGGTGATCCTGGGCTGTTCTAAGCTAAATACATAATCTTCGTCACGGTCAGCTCCGTCACATTTCCCAATGTTTTGTTGTGACGGAGATGACAGCCAGTGACGGATATGACTTTTTGTTATTGCCAGGGCCTTTTTTTGTTGTACATTTTGTTTTGTTTATCTCTATTATGTTATTACATTGTATATCTATGTGACTCTGGTCAATAAACATATTCAAATCATATTAGTAGGCATGTTAAGGTGCATATTTTAGGCAAATCCTTCAAATTGTGATAATATTTTGAAACTTTGAAATCCAACATGGCCGCCATGCAATCAAAATGTTAGTTATAACAATATGTTTGGTGACCCCACTACCATATAATTTGCACCTAAAATCAGAACTCTAGGTGCCTTTTTAGCAGAGATATACCTGAAAAGTGAAAATTTGGGGTCCGCCATTTTGAAATCAAACATGGTCGCCATGCAATCAAAATGTTAGTTATACCAATATGTTTGGTGACCCCACTACCATATAATTTGCACCTAAAATCAGAACTCTAGGTGCCTTTTTAGCAGAGATATACCTGAAAAGTGAACATTTGGGGTCCGCCATTTTGAAATCAAACATGGTCGCCATGCAATCAAAATGTTAGTTATACCAATATGTTTGGTGACCCCACTACCTTATAATTTGCACCTAAAATCAGAACTCTAGGTGCCTTTTTAGCAGAGATATACCTGAAAAGTGAACATTTGGGGTCCACCATTTTGAAATCCAAAATGGCGGCTTTCCCCTGACCAAATTTTGTGCAACCCTTCCATTTCATATGTTTGACACCCTTATCACAATTTGAAGGATTGGTTCACTTAACAGGCCTACTATATCTTGAAGTAATTTCCGTCACATGATTTTTGAGGTTCGTCATATCCGTCACATGATTTTTGAGGTTCGTCATATCCGTCACGGTTTCATCTCCGTCACATGGATATTTTATCCTTTTAAATCCTAAAATATTTCAGTAATAATAATAATAATAATAATAATAATACCACATTTATATAGCGTCCTTTTCATGAGTAATCATGCTCAAAGGCGCTTTACAAGCATTATTACCCCAGTATTTTTTGGGATCAAACACGTATGGAAACATACTCCCATAATGCAGCCGGTAACCAGCGCAAAGTTGTGTCTAGATCTAACTGGGTACCCATTTATACACCTGGGTGGAGAGAGGCAACGTAAGTAAAGTATCTTGCCTACGGATACAAGCAATGCGGCGAGAGTTGGATTCGAACCTAGGTCTGACGATCGGTAGTCCAACGTCCAACACACTGCGCCACACGCCCTTCAGTAATGAACGCAATTATGTGGTATAATTGAAATATAAACCATATTCTTCTACTATGTCAATGGTTAGAAATATTAGTTCAACAGAATTTCGTAAAACATCACTGACAGTCATACTATTTTCTGAAATTTATTATTTTTTGGAATAGTAAATGGTTTTGAACGTATAACATCATACTAATAAATGTTAAAACAATCATTTTTTGATTAATCGAGAAAAAAATACTGTATATACTGTAGTATCAAAGAATTAATAATGGAAATAATTTTATAATTCCTAACCCGTTATTTTTTCTATTTTTGTATATTCCATAAATGTGATGGATATGACAGCAGCATGGAACCATGTATTTATAAATGCGAATAAAAAACGATTTTTTATAAACCTGAAATTAGACACTTACTGAAGAATCACCCATATTTTATTTTCAAATTCCACATTTTAAGGTTGTGATTGCATATGAGATTTCAAAAGAGTGAATGCATTAAGTACAAATTTGCACTTACATAACATAAAAAATAGAGTAATATTGAATATCATGTGAACACAATCCTCCAATCAAATTATAAAGGACCTACTTATGATTTTTTTTATTTCATGTGGTAGCAACTGTGATCAATTTATGAAACTTACCTGACAAGCATTACAGTAGCGAAGTCCAAATTCATGGAACACAGGAAACAGAGTGGGGTCAATTGCATTGATCTGAACATACAGCTCACAAGGCCTCGACAAAGCAGGTGTACCAGACAATAAAATCACACGATTTGCATTCTGTAAAAAATAGACATGTATGTGTATCTGTGAGCAACTACAGTAATTGAATTAAATTGGAAAAGTTGAATTATACTGAGAACACAATTGAATTGCAACAGCAATATATTGGCATAATTGTTATTTTGATATCATAGTGTGTGACTAGATGTATTCAACAATTTGCAAAAAAGTGTCTCATGCATGCTACGAAAACATCTAATTGCACTGCTCGTATAGAAACTGTGAGTCAGAGGAGTCAGATCTCCTAAAACAAAGACCAGTCAATTAAGCCTAGAGATATACACAGTAAAACAGTTTTAATTACAGTTAGGAACTACTGTTTGACACTCAGGATTTTCATACAGTATACTACTGTTGGTGTATGTGTCTTCCTCACCTACGTAAAATGCAAGTATCACTACCATAGGCAAACTGATATTTAGACTATGTTAATGAAAACATTTTAAAGTTATTTTCTGCAATACTAAATAGCATGTATTGTTTAAGCTCATTCAATATCATTCAATAAGTAACATATTTTGACAAGAAAATGAATTATGTAAAAGTTCCTTAATAATTGTCATTAAACTATCCTTGGGGATAAGGGGGTAACATGCAACAAACCTTCAGTATCGGAATTGCAGCTTTCGTTCTTGCAGTTTTGAAGTTTTTTAGGAAATGAGATTCATCCTACCAAGAAAGGAAATCGAAATAGAAGAACTAATTAAAAAACTATGGAAGGGCATGAAAATGTTGTCATTTAAGATATGTTATCACTAGAATGCAGTGCAAGGACTCTGCGTAACTAATTTGACCAGTCACTTAAGCAAAAATGTTATGATTGTATACGTCTTGTGGAAAAATGTGTACAGTGCAATGGTCTGTCATATCTTACATTAGGACAAGTTAAGGCAACGTGATTAAAAACGTCCGATTTCCAGTTGTTTTCATTACATTTTTGTACATTTCTACTAGTCCGAATTCCGCCGAAATTCAATAATAGTTTTATCATATTTTTTTTTCATTTTTATAGCAGCAGGTTTTATTTTTTTCGGTTTTAGTATAGAAATAAGCTGAATTGGCTAAAGTTTTCCTGTTACAGGTCCGCTGTTATTATGGGGGCGATTTTGGGGAATTGTGACAATTTGTAGCTTTTTTTTATTGTAAAAATCAATGTGGTTAATAAATGGCGTCGGACATTTTGTTTGGTAAGAATCGACCAAGTAGAAGCCAATGCATTACAATAGCACGGGATAATTTGATCGTATATTCGTGCTGAAGAAGCTCAAATTTGTAAGTGAAATATTGAATATTTGTATACTGAAATATAATGTTGATTTTAAGTTTGTGTATGTGTAGATAAATGTATAGATATAAATTATAATGATATATATATATATATCCCGAAAGCTCTGCTAACTTTTCTGGCTGTTTTACTTTATCGTTTTGATTTAGGTTTTCGCATTTTTTGTATCTCCATTGAGATCCAGCCACTGATAGTGGATACCCACAGCATTGTTATTTCTTCAGTAATTTGCCTTTGGATTTATAAATTATAATGTATTTACATAATACATATGGCAGTTATGATTGTTACAGTCAATGACTATATTCTGCTAGCTCCTTGCATTCCATTTTCTATAGGTGATGCAGCAAGCTAATCTAATTTCCCTGTGGCAGGGAAGCATCTGTAATATAGAAATGTATAAACCATTGACCTAGGCCCTACCGGTACTGATATATTAATAAATTGACTATTTAAATAATTTACTCTTCATTCACACAAACACACTAAATACCCCTATTTTACAATGGACCGGTCCACACGCTTCATTGACAAGCCACTGTATTTCGATTAAAAAGGTTAGAGGATTATGTTATACTCCATGCAGTGAATTTTGACTAATCTAACTTAAACTAATTATTTAATTTGATTTTAAATTTATTTTAAAAGGTAACCCTTCCTTCCAGCTGAACAAAATAATGCAAGGGGCTCCTCTTAAATTCCAATAAAATACACGATACAAATACATGTGCTCTAGAAAAAATGACTATAAAATTGAAATACAATTTCCCCTGATTCATTAACCTAATGAATGAGTCAATCAAGTAACAATCAATTTAGTATTCAAATTGTTCAAAAGTTCAAACAATTTATTATTGTTACTATTCAGGACCTTCGAATAGTAATAGAGAGTGATATATCAATTCATTAGTCAACCTTTTTGTTCTGGTCTTTATCAACTTTAATGTTTTGTAATTTTAATTTGTTTGAAAAGCAATGAATACATAATGACAAGCGAAAAAAAAGTAATCAAATTATCAGGTTTACACCTCGAATATAAGTTTGAGCATGGTTTATAAATTTGGTTCCTACTAGGACACAACATGAGCCATAATGCTAGCAAATTGACCACTCACATGTGTTTGTATAAAGCATAACATTATTATTACAATCTATAATTCATGGAACCAAGTATAAATGCAGTTTAAATGTCAATATAGGCAAAAAGTCATACAAAATACACATGTAATATAATATAAAAAGTAAAAATAATATAATAAAATAATAATAAACAAATTATTGATTGTCCTCAGAAACTGAGTAACCTTGTGTTAGGTTCTCTACAGACCCACCCCAACAGTCTATACAGACCCACTCCAGCAGCCTCTCAGACCCACCTCACCAGCCTCTACAGACTCACCTCTGTCGCCTCTACAGACCCACCCTAGTATCCTCTGCAGACTCACCCCAGCAGCCTCTACAGACCCACTCCACCAGCCTCTACAGACTCACTCAAGCAGTCTCACCCTAGCAGCCACTACAGACTCACCCAAGCAGCCTCTACAGACTCACCCAAGCAGCCTCTACAGACTCACCCCAGCAGCCTCTACAGACTCACCCCAGCAGCCTCTATAGACTCATCCCAGCAGCCACTACAGACTCACCCAAGCAGCCTCACCCTAGCAGCCACTACAGACTCACCCAAGCAGCCTCTACAGACTCACCAAAGCAGCCTCTACAGACTCACCCCAGCAGCCTCTATAGACTCACCCCAGCAGCCTCTATAGACTCATCCCAGCGGCCTCTAGAGACCCATCACAGCAGCCTCTACAGACCCATCACAGCAGCCTCTACAGACTAACCACCAGCAGCCTCTACAGACTCATCCCAGCGGCCTCTACAGACCCACCCCAACAGCCTATACAGACCCACTCCAGCAGCCTCTCAGACCCACCTCACCAGCCTCTACAGACCCACCTCTGCAGACCCACCCCAGTAGCCTCTGCAGACTCACCCCAGCAGCCTCTACAGACCCACTCCACCAGCCCCTACAGACTCCCCTCAGCAGCCTCACCTCAGCAGCCTCTACAGACTCACCCCTGCGGCCTCTACAGACCCACCCCAGCGGCCTCTACAGACTCACCCCAGCAACCTCTACAGACTCACCCCAGCAGCCTCTACAGACTCACCCCAGCAGCCTCTACAGACTCACCCCAGCAGCCTCTATAGACTCATCCCAGCGGCCTCTAGAGACCCATCACAGCAGGCTCTACAGACTAACCGCCAGCAGCTTCTACAGACTAACCCCCAGCAGCCTCTATAGACTAACCGCCAGCAGCCTCTACTGACACACCCTAGCAACCTCTACAGACTCATCCCAGCGGCCTCTACAGACTCATCCCAGCGGCCTCTACAGACCCATCCAAGCAGCCTCTACAGACTAACCCAGCAGCCTCTACAGACTAACCCCCAGCAGCCTCTACAAACTTGCCCCAGAAGCCTCTACAGACCCACCTTAGCAGCCACAGTATGCCGTAAGTAGTAAATCGTATTGTGCAGCAGTGTGTACAGAATCAACACACGTATCCTTTGCGAGGCTGAGTTAAACGGACATTTTCAGCGAAAAAAGATGCTTGTATGAAAATTGTTTCCTGCTCAACATGATGTCCTAGCCTGGCACTAGCTAGCTAGTGTAGTTGGCTACTGACTTTAAATATACTTCCTAGCTGGTTAGGGCTGGTTAGGACTGAGAGGGGTAGCAGCATACTACTCTAGGCTAATAATGCGGGTCCTACTAAACACCACTCGCAACCACGTCCTACCACTTGCTACAATGCGCAACCACTCGCAACCGAAATTCATATTAATTAAAGTACATTTGGCTTATTTATTGTCTTATTATCAATAAAAACCTATTTTTATACACAAAATGGTGCTTTTATACACAAAAAACCTTGTTAAACCGTCGTACTATATAACATCGATAGAAACTGCGTCGCTTGAATTGTTGAATGCGTTAACAATGGGACTATTTTGCCACTATTTCCACTTTGAATGTTTATATTCAAATTAATATTGGAATGTTAAATACCTATTTTAATACTTGCTTGGCCTATCATAATAATATACTTACTTAATTAATAATAATAATTAATTAAATCTTGCCTTTTTTTTTGTCTTTTGTGAGATTCACTCACATTTATTTCATTCTTTACAATTGTTACAATAATCTATATCAATTTTGTTTCAGTAGAAAACTATCTCTGCAGCTTAAAGTTTTTTTTTGTTTTTCTTATTTTTAGTATTTTACATATATAAAAAGTTAAAGCATTTAAAAAATAGACAAAAGTTATATAAAAATATACATCACATAATATAGGTTCACAATTGCCATTACAACGTCACAAAATAAAATATACTGTAACTCATATAGCACCAGTAAATAAAACTAGAAAGGTAGAAACCATACTAGAATACTAAGTATTGTGTCGTAATAATATTTTCTCGTGTTTTTAACCTGTTATTGTTTAACAATTATACATTTTTACATTGCTAAAATAATATTTTTTACTTTTTCCCATTATTTTATGCTTTCCTCTCTTTTATACACTATATCACATTCCATTCTGAATAGAATTCCTTGTTTAAAAGATTTCCATAAATTAAAATAACTTTTATTTGTAACATCAGCCAGCATCTTTTGTTTATAAACCGTGAAAGCAGCAAATGTATATATAAAATCAGTAAGAATATTTCTTGTTCCAATTACCAGATTTTGAAAAGACATGTTTATATGATTGGTACCTTTTAAAACAATCTCTATTTTTGTCCAAAAACCTTGAATAAATTTACAAGTAAAAAACATATGCTCCTCATCTTGTACAGTACCTCTCCACATCTACCACATATATTAGTATCTTTTAGTTTTACAGATAAACAACCTTTTGTTTGTTGCTAAAATTCTATTTAACAGTTTGAAATTAAAGTGTATTAATTTTTTATCTTTCATTTTACAAACTTTAGATAACCAACATGACTTCCAATCAATATTCAAATTATGAAAATATTTTTCCCATTTTCCTTGACAAACCGGAGGGTCAAAAATTTCCTCCACAAAACAGAGATAAATACTCTTTGTTGTGATGTCCTTATATCTATTCTTAATGACATTTTCTGTTATATTATAATAACAATTTTCCTCGTATTTGATTATAGTTTTCCATTGTATTGGTATCGCTTTTTAATAAGCACATGTATTCATTTAACCAGTTTGCTTTGTACTTTAATTTTACCAACAATTCTTTTGAAGTTATGAATCTATTTTCTTTAATAATATCCTTCACTAAAATAATGCCACATTCAATCCAACGTTTATAACATAGTGATTGGTTTTTAAGTTGTATTAACTTATTACCCCACAACTGTCCATTCATTATATAATCATATGTGTCTACACTTCTTTTACAGCAATTACAGTATTATACTTTTCTCATAAAACATAGGCATTTTATGTATAAAGTGGTTTTCATCTGTCATGTTAAAAATAATATTTTCTGAACATAAATTATTAATATAAAATTTTGGAATAAATTTCCATTTTGCTTCATCTTCATGTAACAACCTTTTTAGCCATGTGACATTAAGTGCTTTTGTATGTAATTTAAAATCTGGCATTTTAATTCCACCTTCGTTTAGGTTTCCAATTAAGGTTTTCCTTTTTATTTTTTCAGATTTTTTACTCCATAAAAATGTATAACTTTGTTTGTTAACTATGTCATAAACATACTTTGGTACAGTAATAATATTTGCATTGTATGTAAGTTTTGCTAGTGCAAGTGACTTCAATATAATTACTTTCCCATAAAGTGTTAAATTTCTAGAACTCCATAATTTCAAAATCTTTTCAAAATCAACCAATTTATCACTCCAATTTTTAGTTTCACAAGTCTTGTAATCATATCCCACATATATTCCTAATATCTTTATCGGCTTTTTTTCCCAACATAAATCAAGTGGTTTATCACTTCTATTTTTCCATTTACCCATCCACATAGCTTTTGATTTATGTTTGTTTAATTTCAAGCCTGACATTTCACAAAATTCTTCCACAGTTTCAACCGCTGTATGAAGACTCTTTTCATTACCAACATAAAGTATTGTGTCATCAGCTAAAACTGACTTATTCTAGCTTCGACATTTACATTTGGTAATTTAATTCCCTTGTAAATATTACTATTTCTTATATTAGAAGCCATTATTTCGACCAAAAGAATAAATAAAAGTGCCGATAGCGGACACCCTTGCCGAATGCCTCTTTCCATTCTGATGTTTTCTGATACCCATCCATTATTAATTGTGACACTCTCTACTCTGTTATACAGAATTTTTACCCATTCACAAAACACATTACCAAATTTTAATTTTGCTAATACAGCAAACATAAACTCTCTACTAACCGAGTCAAAAGCCTTTTTAAAGTCAAGAACCATTATAGCCCCTTCAATATAATTTTCTTCCGTATAATAAAGTAGATCTTTAGCTAAACGTATATTTTCCCCCACAAACCTATCTTTAATATAACCCTTTTGGTCTGAATCAATTAGTGACTTAATGACCCTGCGTAGTCTATAACTTAACACATGGGCAAGAATTTTATAATCAGTATTTAGGAGTGTAATTGGACGCCAGTTATTTAAATTTTGTTTTTCACCACTTTTAAATAAAAGGGTAATAACACCTCTTCTTTGTGAGTTAGAAAGTTCCTTTGAATCAAAGGATTCATTTAACGCATCACATAACAGTTGTCCAACACCGTCCCAAAAAGAAAATGTAAAATTCTACACCTAGTCCATCTGAGCCAGGCGATTTATTTTTCTTCATACTTAAAAGAGCCCCTTTACATTCCTCAATAGTGCTTTTACCTTCACATAACTCTTTCTCTTTATCAGTGAGTGTATTCACTTTTGTCTTTTTCAGGTATTCGAAAATTTTTTGGAGCATATCTTAACACTTTCATACAAACTTTTAAAATGTTTTACTTGAACATCAAGTATATCTTCTGGTTTTGTTACAATCTTTCCATTATTGTTTAACAGACTCTTAATTTGTTTATTTTTACAGTTTGATTTTTCAAGACCAAGAAAAAAAGATGTACTACGTTCACCTTCTTCAATCCATTTAGCCCTCGATCTTATCTGAGCACCTCTGGACTCAACATCATAAATATTTTCTAATTCATTTTTTTTGTTTTCCATAATAGTTTCAACATCTACATTATAATTAGAATCATTAATAATGTTTTGATCTAGAATTTTTATTTCTTTTTGTAATTTTTCTTTTTTTATATTTTGTTTTTTACTTTTTGCTTTACCATATTGAATTGAAAATTCTTGAACTTTCGTTTTTATAATTTCCAATTTCATGACTGAACTCCAGTTATTTGCCTTGTTCGCTAATGTTTTTTCAATTATGTTATTTATTGAATTTGTGTATGTCTTATCTTGCAGATAACTATTATTACATTTCCAGAGCCCTGGACCATGTCTTGGTTCATGCATATCTAACTTAATAGAGACCGCTTGGTGGTCAGAAAAGAACGTCGGGCGTATATCACAAAACATAATATCCCCATTTATTACTAAATCTTCTGATATAAACCAGTAATCTAACCTACGATAAATATTTTTTAGTTTTTGTCGCCATGTGAACTGCATTTTGTTTGGATTTATTGTTCTCCAACCATCTATCAACTTAAAATTTTTAATTAGATTTTTAAGCGTAATTACAGATTTATCTATTTTTTTACACTTCCTTTTTGGTCTACATCTATATCTAAAATACAGTTCATGTCTCCTCCCATGATAACCTTTTTACAACTCTCATCATTAAAATCTTTATAAATTTTATGAATATTTCTGAAGAATGTACTTCTATTTTTACATTCATTTGGCGCATATACGTTAATAATAATAAGTGGCTTTCCATGTACAAGCAATTTTATAAAAATATATCTTCCGTCTTTATCAATTAAAGATTTAATAACGCTACATTCTAAATCTTTTCTAATTAGAACAGAAACACCTCTACTATGTGAACTACCAACACTTTTTTGTAATTGTATTATTATGGACATGTATCCGGAAAAAAGTTGTTTGATTTGAATATAATTCATGAGACCTAATACTACCGGTATTTGAATATATAAATAATCTATTCAGATCCGAGAGAGAAAAAAAAATCCATGTATTTTCGTTCTGTCAGTAACTGTATAACATCTAAAGAAATGGTTAAATGAGATAAACGTTATGAAAAACATTGGAATAATTAATGGCTGGCACCTTGATACAAGCCCTCTATATTCTGAGTTGTTATTTCTTGCGTGAGTACTGTGTCTGTGTACACATGTACATTGTCATGGACAATGTTGACTCGTTGATTGACAATTGTTTTCCCGTCGTTTTTTTTACTAATTTGACGTTTATTTGTATAAAAATAGGTTTTTATTGATAAGACAATAATAAGCCAAATGTACTTTTTAATATGAATTTAGGTTGCGAGTGGTTGCGCGTTGTAGCGAGTGGTTGCGAGTGGTAGGACGTGGTTGCAAGTGGTGTTTAGTAGGACTCAATAATGCTGCCGGGTGTCTAATAATGGTACAAGAAAACCATACAAAACAGGTGAGAATAGCAATAGGCTAGGCCTATATAACTCTTCGTTAGTAGTAGTGCTTAGGCCCCTGTTGAGAAAAAAAGAGTTATTTCTAGGCCTAGGCTAGTAGTAGTATTATTACTATTTAGTGGACAATGCACCTAGTAGGCTAAACAAAACCAGGCTACATTTGGTTGGCATCCTTAGGATGTGGGCCTACATATGTGTACCACACTATTTTTCAATTCAATTTCAATGAGCTATTATTACACAACAAAAGCTTAACTTTTAGTATTTAGTTTTAAAAAGTAAATGAACATAACATACGAAATATAACACTTCAGCCTTTTTCTTCTTAGAAATTAATACTTAAATTATGTAATTAAAGGATAATTTATTACAGTTGTTTTCCCATTATATTACGATTTTACTGATTGGTACTTTATTGTCATTATTTTTACTTCTTTGTACTGTGTATAGCTGTGTAAGTTGAGGAGACACAGATGCAAAATAAATCTACCACTACTCCTACAGAAAAAACTGACTTAAAGACAAAAAATATAAATATTCTTGAAACTAATAGACACGAGGTAAGTCTTGAATGGATGCTTTTGACTATTATATGGAGAATATCTGATCTACAGTATGTATCCATGGTTTGACCAAAATCACTGGCACAGTAAAAGCATCTCATATTGTATATGTTAATGTTTCTTATCTAATTAATGATTCAAAACCTAAAATTTTAAAAATGTTTTATATAAACCAAACATTCATTCAACTTAGATAATAATGGAACATTATTTGTTACAGAAATGGTACCAGGCCTGGCTACAAAATGATTATCCAGCTTATTAGTACAGTAAAATTATACTATAGTGTTGTTTCTTTGATGGTGAATAAAAGGTTTCTACATTTAAATACTGCATAAATCCAATACAAAAATTACTGAAAAACTGATCGGACAGATCTAAACTGATCGACTGCTTTTCTCTCTCTCTCTTTGGAGATGATATAATATAATAAGCAAAACTCTAAATAAAAACCAAAAATAATCAGTCATAATAAGTTCCAAACTTTTGGAAAAACTAACCTTTCACATCAGGTATTAGGGCTATATTGAATATATATAAAAGGCAAATTACTGAAAAAATGACAATGCTCAATGGAGACAAAAAAAAAAAAGCGAAAAGCTAAATCAAAACGGTAAAGTAAAACAGCCAAAAAAGTTAGCAGAGCTTTCGGGCCACACTAGCCCTTTATATTTAAAGCATTTTGTAATAATTAAAATACTTTGTATATTTGATAACAGTCTTTTTTTTTGAAAATAATAATTTGAGGGGCAATTGCTTGAAATTGACTGGATATTTTGTGGAGAACTTTGATAATAGTGTGGGAAATATGTTCATTTCAAAATATCAACTCTCAAAATCTAGACCCCGAACTTTGGAACGAAATCCATTTCTAGGCCTTTTTTGAGTTACTGCTTATGGCCTACAGTGCAAAATCTCCACAATCAGCAAAATTGTGTACATAATAATAGTTATTCTTATATAGTGCATAAAGCAAGCTCTCAATGCGCTGCACATTATTACCCTGGATCAAACACGTATGGAAACATACTCCCATAATAATGCAGCTAGTAATCAGGGCAAAGTTGTGGCTCGTCTTGCTTAAAATGGACCTGAAATGGATTTTCGATTTTTTTCATTTTAGAATGATGTTTTGGGGGCTATTAGGTGTTGCTAGAATGTATATTGTTACAAAATATAAATTGGCCCTTTTGGGGAAAGCCCCATTTGAAAATCAAAAAAATTCGCGGGTGACGTCACTTTGCGAATATATTCCTATCCCTCCAATGGAAAATTTGCAGTTTTTTGGCTATAACTCTTGAAATCTATAGAGAGCTTGTGCATTTGCAGAAACGTATTTAGAATTTTTTTAGATAAAATTATTACCGTATAAACGGTTACTCATCGAGTAAATGACGATTTAAAATCTTAAAATCAACGGTTTTTTTCTGGCAATACCGAAGTTGGCCTGGCAACGTTGTCCGGGATACAGCTCCGTGCGCAATGATGCGTATCCATATTTTCCGTTCGTGTATTTTGTATATCGTTCGTAATTTATACTGCTAAAATTGGTTAGTTTCTTTAGTTTTTAGTTTAGCAGAATTAAATTAGTAATATGAGATGATAATTTATTTGTCACGAATCAGGTAGTTCGAAAACGAATTTTATTCATATTTTACTTTGGCTTGACAATGAGCGCAGCAAGTTGTTGATATCGCTTTGGTCCTTGGATACACATGAAACGGAGCCTCGCCGCATGATGTGGGTGGTGGATCGACTCCGCGCTCTGGATTGGGGGCCTAGGCCTAGTAAAGGTTTGGGAGGTAGGCCTTCTAAATTCGGGTTTTAGAACAAACGAAGTACATTTTAGGGACCTATATTTCAACAACATTAGATATTGAATAAATTAGTATTAGTGTCAACGCTTCGCGTATCTTTCCAGGCCGTCGATCATTCACTGACTATCGGGCGGCATACACGCTCTCGATATCACCGTATGTATATGTGACGTCGTAAATATAGAGGCTTCCGACGGCCGTTGAAATAGAATATTGCAATGGCGTGAGTAATTTTTGCTAATTTACCATGGTATCTTAAAATTTCGTTTTTACTCAAAATACTTTACATTTTGTTTTTATTTGTGTGGGTTTGTGTTAATTTGATACATTTAAATAACATGTGTGAATTTCTTGAAAATCGAAATTCCCTTTCAGGTCCATTTTAAGGATACAAATAATGCGGCGAGAGTTGGATTCGAACCACGATCTGTAATCCAACATCCAACACACTGTGCCCTCATCATGTGCAATGTATTTACATGGGTCATATAAAATTAAACCAAGTGTAAAAAATGCAAAACTATTAATGTTAATTCTATAAGCAAATTGTACATTACACCAACCATGATCACAACCTGAAATGTCTTGGACTTGATCTCCGCTGCCTTTCGGGCCAATAATTCGTAGCTTAAAATATTGACCAATCCACTTGTACCACATTCTTTAACTTTTTGTACAACGTTCACTTTTTCAGGGTCTATAGAGGGCAGCCACTTTTGCAGCATCTAAAATAAGAAAATAATCACACCACTTTATTATGGCAATTATTTTATTTTTAAAGCCATTAATTGGCTATACCCCAAAAACATATGTGCTTTACAGTAATGACAACAAATTCATCTTTTTTTTGTGCAGGACAATGTCCTTATCAATGCTTGGCATCCTGGTCTAAAGTGGCTGACCCTGCTAATGTGTACGAAATAGCTTTTTGGATAGATTGGTGTCACTGTTAATATACAAACCTCTTTCCATACAAATCTGAGTGACGATGGAGAAACGATGAGTAATGGCCACTCAGCTCGATAGTAACATGCAATGCAGATCGCCTGAAATGTCTTACCAAGACCCATGTCATCAGCTATCAGTATACGACCCTGCCTCTCTATTGCATAACTGCAAAACAAAATAGTTTTTAAAATATGGATATTGTGTAAATATCAAATTAAAATTACAATCAAGAGCCATATGTTTTAGGGATGTGACCAACACTGTATGACCTACAGTAATATTTCAAAAGTAATTAGATTTATTAACAAGTATTACATGATAAAACCAAATTCAGCATTATCTTAAAGACACCTTCCCTACGTTTTTTAGATCTAATTTAAGATCACAAACTACATTTAATGTAAAAATTATACTATATGGTCCTATTGCGATAACTTTTTTCATCTTTAAATGGTTAAAAATATGTGAAAAATAAGTCGATTCTAATAATTATAGTGGCCCGCTATAAATCCCAAAATGCATTGCGCGCGGATTGATATTTTTGTTTTTCTTCTGTAATTCACCCACTTTTCGATCGATCGTGAGGCCAAAACAAATGGAAGACTCCTAACTTTTCAGCGAAAATACCAGGTTTTCCCCAATTTGTATCAACGGAGTCTGGCAAAAATAGAAAGACAATTAATGCAGCAACTATACTACGTCAGGCTAGGTATATAGCTAGCGTACGATGTTCGTACGTTACCGATGTTTACCTGCTAGGCCTACAAAACTAAGCCTAGCTAGGCTAGGCCTAAAGACCTTCGACGACAGGTCAGTCGCCGCGAGCTACTTAGGTAGTACATTGTTTCTCACTTTTTATCATAATTTACCATAAAACGTACATTCAAGACCAGGAATGACCTGGTTTAATGTTTTTAAAGTAATATATATCTATTATTTTTACAAAACGTCACAAATTGTAGGGAAAGTGACTATTCTCTGAAATAATTAAAATGTTTGGGTGTCGTATGGATTAACTTGTCACAATTTTGCAAAAGCCAGAGATTTTTCAGATATAGGTCGTTTTCTTTTCATTGAAAGACCTAAAGAATTGAATTTTTGAGTATTTAGGCTAAACTTCCTTAATTCATTGTTAATGAAATATGATTATATCCCACCACTTAAATTTCACTATATTTCATAATAGTAGGGTTATACTGGTCAAATACATATAGTACCAGACATCAAATTCTGCTACATAGGATTTTCAATTTAATTTTTGTTCCGATTAGACAAACATGTTTTTGTCATGAGAGAGACTATCAGATTTGAACCCCCTACTCACCCAACACCGTCTCTTTGGAATGGAATTAGTGCTTCTACAAGCTCTGAATCAACAGAGTTCAGGTTGACTTCTGGCACAGTCTTTGGTTTGTTTATTCCATGCCTTTGCTGTCTAAATGTACTTAATACAGCTTTTGGAAGTGGTTCAATATCATTTTGCATTCCTGCCGAATTTACCGCCTTACCTGATCACAAAACAAATTAAAATTACATAACATATAACACAATTGACATTCGATTGCAATGTAAAATGTATCGATTTAAATAGTTACTAAATATCTAGCCAGTGAAAACACATCCACAAAACTTATTTTGTAATAGGTAAAATCATTTAAAGGGGAATATTATTTGTTTTTGGGTAAGAATTGTAAGAACATACACAAATTAACTATTGATTATTTTCATACTTACAAAATTGTCCATAGTCACTTAGGTGGAAAGTCCAAACTTTAGTGACTGCATCTGTAAAAAATATAATTAAGTATTAAGAGAAGGAAAGAGCTGATTGATGAGTCCTGAAAATAATGTAAGTCAATTAATAACCTAAGAAAAAATATGAAGTAAAAATGCATTTTTTTTCTGTGAGTGAGACCAACTTACTATAATTCTTTGTTGGCATCTGCTTAAATATATCAATTAACTTTTGATTAAATGAAACATCCACTGAAAAACTGGTCCTTGAAAATAGTACACATTGCACAGTCTTCGCTGAAGAATTCTTTGAAGTCGTCCCATAATTACTTTTACTAGAAAATTGTGCTGTTGGTATAAATGTTCTAGTTGAATCATTAACAGTTTTTTCAGAATTGGGGAAAGTTTGTGCTTGGTGACGAGTTGTGCTAGAGTTTGATTGGTTACAAGTATCTGGGATGCCTTTACCAATTTGGAAATTAGAATTTACATTCACTCCTTTACTTGATGTCTGATAGAATCTGCTAGAAGAATTAGCAATACTTTTAGTTTTCTGCCTTATACCAGAACTAGATTGTTTATTCCTACTGATGTTTACTGTACCAGCCTGCTTTATTGCATTGCTGGTTGACTGATTCTGTCTTATCTCAGTTTGATTTAATCGGTAAGCTTTTTTTTCAAGTGCTCTTTGACGATTTTCTTCAATTCTTTTTAACTGTTCAGTAGTAAGTTGATTACCTGTTGACATTTTTAATGTTTTTCTGGTGAAAATAAAAATAAAATTACACTCAACTGTCTCAATTACAGACTCCCTTGGGCTGGCTGTCTGATATTCTGGGAGGTCTAGTATTTGGAGAGTTGACTTCATTTGTTTGTAAAAACAAAGTCAATAAAGTAGCTTCTCTAGGGCACAGTTTGTACTACTGCCTAAGGTTATCAATCAAAGCTTAGCATAGACAATCAAATCAGAAGGACATGCAATGCTACCCTATGCTAGCACTACTGTGTTATCAAACAATCTGTATGAAACTATGTTGCTTCTGCAGTCCTCGATTTGTTGCGAATTATTCTGCCAATATTGAAATAAATATGAACACTAACTATTAAGAAGACACTTTCCCTACATTTTTTTCGGTCTATTTTAAAAGGGTATTTTGTAAAAGTAAATCCTATGGGCCTTTAATTGCGCTAATGTTTTATCTTTTTACTGTTAAAATGTGAAAAATATTGTGCCACACTATGAATACTGGATGGTGTGCATTGCACGGGTTGATATGTTGATTTTGCTTCTCTATTGACACGGGGTGTGTCGAAAGCGAAGACCTCGAAAGCGAAGATCGAAGACCGAAGACCTCGAAAGCGAAGACCCTACGAAATGGTAGTGTGCACAAAATCCGACCAAAATCATATAAAATCGTGATAACACCTTGAATTTACAGATTCTAAAAAAAGATTTCGATTTTAATCGTTATGTTATCAAAAAACATGACTTTATCTATGAACAATGGAGTTAATATGTGATATGGTTTTACGAACAAACACATCGCGCTATTTGCAAGGCGACGGACGCACAAGGACACGCACACTGTAGCATTGAATTGAATGCAATATTAATTAATTATTACTACGGTTCCGATAACTTTATGTCACACGTCGCCTACAATTTAAAACCATAGCCAATTGTATAGAAAAGTATAGAAATAAACTACAGTAAGTAAATTGTAAGAAGTAAAGGATTGCGATAGGCCTATTTAGGCTAATTTTAGAGCCTATATAAAAAGTGTCCGTACCATAGATTTTACACTTGTTTTTAAAAATGTTATATGCGTGAGTACAACTTAGAGATCCTTTTTTTTTCATTCAAATATGTTGATATATATTTATTATCTATAATATTTGCCTGTTGTCTAAATGTATGATTAAATACAAAGATATTTATTTTCCTTTAGTCATTCTGTACAGTATTTTAAACTTTTACATTTTCTCCATTGTAGGCCTATATACAGTATTGCTGATTTAATTATTCACCAGTTTAAAAATGTTTTTCTAATGTATTCATAATGGACAAATGATATTATCAGTATCGGTTAGTGTGGTTGGTGAAGCGACAGTACTATGTAAAGAAGAAAAATATAAAAAGTAAAATAAATATTTCATTAACCAACGAACCACTAAACAAAAACTGTACTGTATCGTATTGACGCGAGCAACATAAGAAAATACTCTTCTATCTATTTTGCATCCCCTCTTACGATAGAGATTATGACGAACGTAAAGCAGAAGTGTTGAACACGTCTACGGACGGTGCTTCCGTCGTCGGTTCCCACTTGTAATGACACGCAAGTTTGTTCTTAAGGCGCACTTTGCGTCGATCTGGAAACTAATTCCAGCTCTTAAAATATTTTCCCGGGCCAAATTTGACAGAATATATTCAAATTATGATTTGACAAAAAGCTAAAAAGAACGAACGATAATAGGCATCAGCGTTCTATAAATTTTGGTTATAAATCGATTGTTTGCGACACATCATCTGTTTCACGGCTTCCATAATTCCGAATAACATTTAATTATGCCATATATGTCAAAGTTCACAAAAGCCATTCAAAACAAAGATTGAAATAAAAAAATATTCGCTTCAAAAGTTGCCGATTTTGTTACGGTTGCAATGTGAGTAGTGACGATAGTGTGTTCACTATTAATTATTTTTAAAACGGGTGTTTATTCATATCGGTATTACGTTTACCGACACTGTCAAAATACATGTTTAATGAAGTTCCAGTAAAACGGAAAAAAAAAAGAAACTGACTTTTGTTTTCAAGCATTGCCCGTGGTAAATACAAAAAGAGATACTCTCTATAAAGTGATGGTGAATTCGGGCTTAACCACTCTAACCCCCAACCTTCTATCTCACAGGCTTGTGGATGAGACGACTATTGAACAGTCTCCCGATTAATTATAGATTTAAATAAACATATATCAAAACATATTTAAATGCAAAAAAAAAAAGGATCTCTAAGTTGTATTCACGCGTATAACATTTTTAAAAACAAGCGTAAAATCTATGATAAGGACACTTTTTATATAGGCTCTAAAATTAGCCTAAATAGGCCTATCGCAATCCTTTACTTCTTACAATTTACTTACTGTAGTTTATTTCTATACTTTTCAATACAATTGGCTATGGTTTTAAATTGTAGGCAACGTGTGACATAAAGTTATCGGAACCGTAGTAATAATTAATTAATATTGCATTCAATTCAATGCTACAGTGTACGTGTCCTTCTTGTGCGTCCGTCGCCTTGCAAATAGCGCGATGTGTTTGTTCGTAAAACCATATCACATATTAACTCCATTGGCGAAAACGCGTAAGCTTGTTCATAGATAAAGTCATGTTTTTTGATAACATATAACGATTAAAATTGAAATCTTTTTTTAGCATCTGTAAATTCAAGGTGTTATCACGATTTTGTATGATTTTGTGCACACTACTATTTCGTAGGGTCTTCACTTTCGAGGTCTTTGGTCTTCGATCTTTGCTTTCGAGGTCTTCGCTTTCGACACACCCATTGACACGTGTTGTATTTAGCCGCTCTCGATTGAGAACACCAGGTCATCATTGACTGAAGTTGACATGTCCTTTTTACTAGTCTACTAACATTAATTAACAACTGTACATTGAATGATTCCACTAAATACACAGACTAGGCCTAGGCCTACTTCTATTTGGGAACAGACGATCTAACTAAGAAGCTAGGCCAACTACCACACCACCAGGGATTACGGTCGAAGCGGCCGCCAACCAAAGCGGCCGCTAGTTCAATAACGGTAATTTGTATGGAACGCCGTGTGCGCTTTGATTGTCGTTGTTTTGTAATCTTTGATTGTCATTGTTTCGACAGGTTTTCTTTACCTCGGACGTAAATAACAATCTAAATTATTATGTAATTTATTCTATTTTTTTACAGATTGAATGTGATACGTTCTTTTAAAAGAAATGGCGAATCGATGATTACTTACTTTAACAGTTCTAAATGATATGTTTAATAAAGTCAATAAAATACATTGTGGTGTTTGTATTGTATATTAATATAATATATAATAAGCCAATTATTAAGAATAATATATATATATTTTCAATAAAGTATATCAAAATATATATATTTGTTATTGTATTTAATTATTAATTAATAAAGTAACTACTGTAGTAGTGTTCGCAATCATAATAACATGATGACATCAATTTATTTATTTAATATCCTAAATTATTTTATACCTTCAGATATATAAATATTGATCAATTTAAAATGAGTTTTAAATACTAAAATAAGATGCAAGTGTCTGTACGGTACGGTAATTAATTACGCGAATTTCTGCTAATAACTACAGGGCCGGCTGTAGAAGGTCGCGTTTTCGTCCCCATGTTGCTTTATTGAAAACACAAACAATGTATTACAATGGAATAACACTTAATGTATAACACACCCTATTACTAATCAATAAAAAACAAGATTCGATAGTACACAGTGTAAATGAGATATAAAGATTCGGCAATACCGTACGTAAATTATTATTGCAATACTGTATGAAGATTCGATAGTATGTAAATGAGATATAAAGATTCGGCAATACCGCACGTAAATAGTATTGTAATACTGTATAAAGATTCGACAGTAAAGTAAACGAGATATAAAGATTCGGCAATACCGTACGTAAAATTATTATTGCAATACTGTATGAAGATTCGATAGTATGTAAAGGAGATACAAAGATTCGGCAATACCGTACGTAAATTAGTATTGCAATACTGTATAAAGATTCGATAGTAAAGTAAACGAGATATAAAGATTCGGCAATACCGTACGTAAATCATTATTGCAATACTGTATGAAGATTCGATAGTAAAGTAAACGATATATTAAGTTTCGGCAATACCGTACGTAAATTATTGCAATACTGTACAGTATAAAGATTCGATAGTATGTAAATGAGATATAAAGATTCGGCAATACCGTACGTAAATTATTATTGCAATACTGTATGAAGATTCGATAGTAAAGTAAACGAGATATTAAGTTTCGGCAATACCGTACGTAAATTATTAATGCAATACGTATGTATAAAGATTCGATAGGAGAGTGCTCGAGAAACGTCGGGTTAGTTTAACGTTATTTTTTCCCTTCACTGCCAATATTTAAAAAAAAAGAGATATAAATAAATAAATAGTAAATGAGATATAAAGGTTCAATAGTACGTAGATTATGATACAAACGTATATTAATTATTATTAATGATTCGATAGTATATGTAAATATATTTAGTTAGTTAATATTAAAATACAAATAAAATATACATTAATTTATCGGCAAACTTAATTTTTATAGAAATATAAAGATTCGATAGTTCATGATTTGGCTTATATTTATTGGTTTGACCATACATACAGCTGTAACTCAACTGGCCATAGGCCATGGTGTTGACAACGACAATCAAAGATTAAAAAGCGCACATGGCGTTCCATACAAATGACGATATTAAACTGGCGGCCGCTTTGCTTGGCGGCCGCTTCGACCATACTACTCCACCACCAGCAGGCATAGCTAGAGAGAAGAACTTAGAAGGGGACTAGGGCTAGCCTAGGCCTAGGTCCTAGCCTTACTAGCTAGGCCTCTAGGGCCTAGCGTAGTATTGTAGTATAGGCCTAGCTAGGCTAGCTAACCTAATAATAATATATATGCCTTAATATGCCTCCCTCCTGCACTCAGCAGAGCATGAACATGGCAGACTCTGTTGATCAATAATTATAATAACACAACAGTCGTCGTGTCGTCGTCGGCGGATATGGTTTCCCGGCCCCCCGTGCTGGTGGGGAGTGGTGGTCATGTCAAAACAAAGATTGTATAGCGCGCCGCGCGTAGCAAAATAAAACTGGCCAAAGAGATTGTAGAATTCCCACCTTTGACCTTTTTAATAAACATGTGGTTAGTTGGTTAGTTGTAGCATGTTGTAGTGTGTTGTGTGTAGCAGCAGCAAATTAGATCCTATACAATCTGGCTGCTGTAACTAAAACGCTGCTGTAACTAAAATGCTGCGTAAATAAAAAGACTCGGCAGCATTAATTTCTTGATTTTGTTTCATATAGCCGGCCTGGAATGAGTAAAGAAAAAGATACAGAAGGTATTTACGTACGTTCACGTGTACCTACTAGGCTAGCCTACTAAGGCTAGGCCTAGCCTAGTACTACCTAGGCCTAGGCCCTAGCCTACTAGCTAGCTACTAGTACTAGTAGGGACCAGGCCAGGCCTATAGGCTAGCCTAACTTAACTAGGGCCTAGGCCTAGGCCACTGGTAAGTAGGGCCTAGCTAGGCTCTAGTCTAGCCTTCTAGAATTGTAGGGCCTACAGACATTCCAACCCCTGAACTTTCAAAAGCGGGACATACATAGGCCAGTTAGTTGAATAAACAAATTTGTATTTTCATTTTTTTCGTCATAGTTCATCACATTTAAAAGAGCGCGCATCTATATTTACGTATTCTAATTTCTTCTAGGGTAGATGTACCGATTAGCGGTTTGTCCCTATTATTAATTAATGTAATTTATTATTTATTCACAACTATTTATTATTTTTTATGTTAGTAGTACCTTTAATATATTCTTTCAAAGTTACAATCGTTTGTTTTATAATTCCCTATTAGCCTAAGGTAAGCTATTGCATCATCAGAACCCAAATGGTGCATCGCCTCAATGTTCAATGGTGCGTCAATGTCCGTCACTTTACCACCGACCCGCGCCACCCAAAAAGCCTGAAAACAAGGCCTTGACGATCGCGGAGGGGCGGCCAGGTTGTAAATTGTCACGCGCCCTCTATCGGCCAAACTGGAAAATGACGTAATATTTGTATTAAATAGCCGTTCCAATCTTAGTGTGATTGTGTGATCGCGAGAACGTTCCTAGACGGCCTGATTATCATCGATCGACGACCCTGGCGCCCCTCCATAGCACCAGACGCGCATATTAGTTTGAGATTTTTGATAACACACTGCATGCACTGCAGTAGTTGGGGTCAACAATCGTCAGTGAAGGTACGTCAAAAAGACAGTCATGGTGCGTCATAATTCACTAAAAGGTCCGTCGCTAATTTGAAAATAGGTGCGTCATTGTCTAGTAAAGGTAAGTCACTTTTTTGACGCAGGTGTGCGTCATGGTATACAAAGGTATGACTCACATCGAACAAATGACGCACCTCTCCCGGGGGTCGTATAGTGCGTCATACAATTGACAAAGTGCATTATACCCATTCTCATCGGAGTATCGTGCCGGAAATATAACCGGTATATAGCGACTTTCTGTGAGAAAGGAGTCAGGCATATTCGGCCAATAAAAAGTCTCTGACAAAATAATTATTGAGGGCCGTCTTGGCATCATGTCGATGCCGGCATGATGCCAAGACGACCCGTTCTCACAGAAACCCATACCGGCATGGTAATGGTATATTCCCGCAATATTCCTGGCACACAGCTCTGTGAGAAAGGGGCGATGGTGACGTGATTTACCTACAAACTGTATTTCACAATCCTTAATAAATAAAATACCTCATGGACTAGTCCATTGTACGATTTTCTTACTATTAGTATTATGGGATGTAGAAGAAAAACCCGCTAATTGGACCAGCCATGTTACAGTGGCCTGATCCAATTAGCGGTAGGTTGGTTTTTAATGAAATTTTTTCATTATTGTCACATTAAATATGTAAATGTAAACATATTTTCAATTAATTTTAAACATAATAAACAAGAATTAATATTAAATATGAATTGTTTGTGTTTTATTTATGCTTTTAAACACCACGATCTTGTTTTAAAGTTTAAAAGTTGAACATTCTCAGTCACGTGACCAGACTCGAGCGGCGTATCAATTAAAAGCATTACCGCAAATTGGGAACCGCAAACTGGTGCACAGTTACCGCTGTTTGGTACATCAGCCATCCTTAGTATTTAACGAATTATTATTAATTAAGTGGCCATTGTTTATTTTTGTATGACGTGCACATGACGTTTGTGGTGTGGATAACTAACTCGTCAAAGTGACGAGTTTTAATCTAGTTCTTTTTTCTGTCATTTTTGTGTCTCGCATATCTAAAAAATGTGTAAACATCACATAAATTTGTCAACATATGGACATTTACGTGAAGTTGTGCACCTCCTATTTTGAATGACATCAGAGTTGCGCAACATGACTTGCGCACGATTTTATTTTAGGGTCCTCCTAAATACCAAGACCTACCAAGAACTACTAAGACCTACCGAGACCTGTCAATTTAAAGTGTTAATTTATCAAAATATGATACAGTAGAACCTGTATTTTACGTACCCTGATTTTACGTTCCCTTGATTTTACGTACGCTTAAAATAACTGATGACGTCATCATTTTCTTACATTGAGGGCGCAATTTAACAACAAACCAAGCCATGGCTGCTGTGTGAGGAATTCTGCTGTGTGAGACAAGCTACACACGTGCATTCCCCCTACAGCAGCGACTGTTTTTATTGATAGAAAATACAAGAACATTGATACAGTCGACTCCGCCTAAGTCGAATTTGCGTAAGTCGAAAAATCGCGAAAGTCAAATTTTTAGGAAAGTCCCAATTCTTTACTATACATTACTGTGTAATTTTTATTTGTAAGTCGAATTTTTCTAAGTCGACGTCTTTTTGCGGTCCGAATACACACATTCTTTAGTGATTTATATCGTATAAGTCGAAGTCACAAATTAAGCGGCGACAACGCGCTAAAAAAAGCCGATGAAACGTACGTAATTCGATAAACAAACAACAGAGGGGATAATTCATTCAATTCATACAATCTTTTATTTCGGAAACTCTGGTCCATAGAAAGTAAATTACATATACCGTAAATGAAATAAATAAGATAAACAAAATTACTACTACTCATCTCAGGATGGCATTCCATCTGGAGAGCATCTTCGACTTAACTAAGACATTGCTTATAATCGTTGAGATTAATATATTTGTGCTTGCATTAAGTCTACCCATATCGATTCTCTCAAGCAGGTTGTATAGTATAGGCGGCAAGCTACAACTCGCGCTAGTGTATAGTGTATGAGTTGTTTCAGAGTTGAGAACTTGAGCGGCGTTTTGTGGGTACCTATTTTGTGCTAGACAGATGGCAATAAACAATGGATACCGATTTCGAATAAAAACCGAAATGTATTTATTATACGTTTTTGTATTGTTTCGGGCTTAAACCATAAAAGAAAATACAGTTTATCATTGCCGATAAAGATGCTTAGCATTTATTAGGCCTAGCTAGCTAGCTAAACAAACTCAATTCAAGAAGGCTCATCGCGTGGGCCGTGATCGGGCAGGGTCCACTAGGCCTAGCCATAGCGCGGCTAGTGAGTGAACCTAGGCCTAGCATTTTTTTGGCAAATCTGTAAGTCGAAGTTCACGTAACTCGAATTTTTATACCGGTCCCATTAGATTCGACTTAGGCGGAGTCGACTGTATTTTATTTATAACATTTAAACGCACAGGCTGTATATACTGTACTTTTCTAGTTAGGACTCATATTTTGCTAGGCCTGCTAGCCTGGCCTGAATGGTCTAGTAGGCAAGGCCTAGGTAGTGACCACCTGCAAGCTGTACAGTAAAGTAGGCAAACACGGTAGCCTTTATAGCTAAGATCTCTACGTATTTGGGGTCAATTTAAGGTCAACCTCGATTTTGGAAGTAGCTTTCGACAAGTTATAACTGTTTTAACTGGCTGTAGAATTGGTGAGCGCAGTCAGTATATTCAGCCACCGAAAGATTTAAATGACTACACAACTTCCCCAACGTTCATCCCGCATCGCTCGTTGCGCGGTTAACCAAGATGCGCATTCCACCGCTCTTCCGAAAAGCCAGCTAGAGATGCAAAAACATCATCATTATCTCAACCTTTAATGTTCATACTTTGAACACCGTCAATCAGATACCTGAACTTATCGCAAACTCGATAAATTGAAAAATTTCCGTTGTGTGTATTCAAGAATTCACATATTTCATGAAGCCAACGAATTAGAATACAAAGATGCTGGCAAAGGTTGGACCCCCATCACAAGCTCTGCTACGAAAAATGACATGAATGCTATCATAGGAAGCGTCGGCATACTCCTAAGCCCCAGAGCAATCAAATCCCTTAACAAAATCGATAAATTCTGCTTCAGAATTATTATTACAAACATCAAGACAACCCAGAAACCACAATTATCTCTTGCTACAGTCCTACAAACGTAGCAGAAAATTTGGTCACTCAATTCTACATTGAACTATCCTTGTTAATTAGAGATGTTCCAAAACATATCTTTTATTGATTGGAGGAGATTTCAACGCTCAAATCAGTAAGGAAAATAACAAAACTTTTTTCTTTCATGATCAGATAAACCGAAACGGTGAACTTTTTCTGGAGTTTGCTGTTGAAAACCGGCTGCTGGTTCTGAATACCAAGTTTCACTTTGGACCTTCCAATATTCAAATGGTAGAAAAACTCAACTTGACTTCCTTCTTATAAACCGCTTTTAAAACAGTTTTGCCAGTGGGATATCAGATCATTGCATCGTTTCCAGCCGTATAAGACTGAGTCTTCGAGCAAACAATAAAAAACTTGATACTTCTTCGCCATATTTTTGGAAATCCCTAATAGTAATACACGATGGCAATACCCTCGAGCGGTTCACCATTGAACTTAGAAATCGATTTGATGCTCTCCAACATGAAAGTGTGATCGACAATCCAAATACCACAAAACTTCCAACTGTATTCCCTTGAAACCTAAAAAACGCAAAAGAGTACCCTGGGAACTGAGGCTATTCAAGACCAACGAGAGAGGATCAAACGATCAGCAACTCGTAAAAATGGTAACCCTACACCCCAAAACATCTCAAAAGAAGTTACAAATGACGAGGCTCTACCAAACCAAACTGGAAACCTATCTGCAAACTAAGATTGACTCGATCAAGCAATATTCGGTGAATAAGCAATCATCGATGGCCTGAGATACGATTTAACGAAATCTCAGCAAAGCTGAGAGCCACCAGTCAAAATGATAGTCTAAATCAAAGGAAAAACCACTTCGAGAACCTTCTTGGCAACATTCCTAAATAAACCCAATGGAAACCATTGAGCTACTTCCAGCACAGACTGAATCTAACATCAAAATCGGTCCTTTTAACGATGAAGAGTTAAACAACGCGCTCTCAAAAATGAAAAATGGAAAATCCCCAGGACTTGATGGGATTCCTCCTGAAGTGTGGAAAACAAAACACTTTAACAATGTACTCTTGAAGTGTTGCAATGATGTCTATGAACAAAGACCTATTCAAAAAAAGGAGATCTTGGAAAGGCCGAAAACTACAGAGGAATAACTCTCACCTCCATTGCTGCTAAGATCTACAATCTCATGCCCTTGAACAGAATACAACCATGGATCGAGACAATACTTCGTAAAAACCAAAATGGTTTTAGGCGGGGACGTTCAGCAAGCAGCCAGATTCTCACACTTAGTAGAATACTTGAGGGAGTGCGTGAAAAAACCTTCCTGCAGTCCTGATCCTCTTTGTAGATTTTGCTAAAGCCTTCATTTCTATCCATCGTGAAAAGATGCGTGAAATTCTTCTCGTCCACAAAATTCCACTTGAGATTATCAATGCCATAGTGAGGCTGTACAAAAACTTGAGTGCCCTGGTTCGTTCTCCAGATGGTGATACTGATACCGATCCGTTTCAGGTAAAAGCAGGCGTCCTAGGTAAGAAAAAACCTAAATAAAGGACGCCGTTGTAGATATAACAAAATATATTATTACAATAATATTGATTACAATTTTAAACTAGATTTGAACTCGTCACTACGGACGAGTTAAGTTTTCCGCAGCACAAACGCCACGTGCATGTCATACGTTAGAATATAGCGCACAGTATAACGATTATGCAATTGAAAAAATGTTAGTGCGCTCTCTATTTTACGTCACACTCTTAGGATATACAGTATACACTATATACTGTATACGTACTACATACAGTGCAGAATAGGTGAAAATAAATGACCAAAGTTATTGACGCTTTTGGACATGATGACGTCATCACAATTTTAAAAACGGTACAGTTTATCATGCGATAGATAATTGATTGGCATAGACAATATAAAAAAGTAGGGGGAAGTGGAATACGGATAAGTGGAGATGCGCTCTATTAAATGTGATGAGCTATGACTAAAGAGACAAAAATCCGCTATTTTTTTTCAAGTGGCCATACGATGACGTCAATATGTCCAGTTAGCCATATCGATGCATGATTCTATTACAACTCATCAACTTCCATAATATGTACCGTAATAAAAAATAAACTTCACCATGTAGTTTAAAATTTATGATTGTTTAAAAAAAGGCATAATTTTGACGAATTTTTGAACTTTTTCATCAAAAACGCACGCAAATTATCCAATTCCACGTGCTCATATGACGTAATTTTAAGTCGAAATTGTTTAAAAGTTGGTAAAATTACTAGATAGAAAAGGCTGGAAAAACATAAATCACACGAAAAAATTATATTTTTGCGCTACATGCGCACGCGCGCGTAAGATAATTGCGCGTGCGTTGGAATTTTTGAAATGCTTAAAATGACATGAAACGCGTAGAAAGTTGATTAGAAGTTGTTTTTTAGCATTTTGAAATTTTAAACGCGCGTGCGCGCGTAACTTTCTTTGAAGCATGTTATTTTTAATCCATAGAAAGTTTGCCCTTGATATGACTTAAATGTTCAACAAGTGTCATTACAAAATGACTTTTGGTTTTTAGTCTATGTTAAATACGCGAAATTCATAAAATCGCGCGTAGCTTACGCTGCGCGACTCTAAAGTAAAAATACGAACTGTCCTGCACTTCTACAGATAGAGGTCAATCTTCTGACAAAGTTATACGATGTAATGTTGATAAGAATTTTAGATACACGTGACACAAAATTCTGGGAAAGAAAGAAGAACTAGACATGAAACTCGTCACTTTGACGAGTTAGTTATCCGCCCAACAAACGCCACATGCACGTCATACGTTGAAATATTGCACACAGAAAAAGATTATGTCATTATGACCTGAACTGAAGAATATGATGTGTTGTTAATACTGAATGCTGTATATTTTGTGTCATATACTATTTACAGTATACATAGTATATATATAATCTGTATACATAATACAGTGTAGAATAGGTGAAATTACGGGTCCCGCCATTTATTCCAATTTTTAACATGGTGACAGTATCAAAATGAAATACTAATATATCAATTTCGGAAGGAAATTATCTCAGCAACAACATATTAACGTGTAGAAGAAATTTGAATACCTAAAATATAGAAGCTCGTTCTTTTATAAGTGATGAACTATGACGCAAAATATGAAAATTTGACTTTTTTTATTCAACTGGCCATATGATGACGTCACAACACCTGATTGGCAAAATATTCACATGAATTCGTATCTACAATCCAATAGCTTCCAGAAAACGTTTTAATCATGATTATCAATTTTTATTCTGACAAGCTATTATAACAGATTGAAATTTACTGTAAAGATGAAAATAAGTAACCCACGTTATTCACATTTTTAGAAATGATGACGTCATAAGAATTAAAATATTTTTACCTCATGCGAAAGATAGTTGATTGACCTAGATAATATAAAAATCGGGGTGAAAATGGAAAACGGATTAGTGGAGATGCGCTCTATTAAATGTGATGAGCTATGACGAAAGATACAAAAATCCTATATTTTATATTTGCGTGGCCATACGATGACGTCACAATGTCCGGTTAGCCATATTAATGTATGATCCGATATCTACAACTCATCAACTTCCAGAATATGTAATTAAAAAAAAGTTCTCCATATAGTTTAGAATCTATGACTGTTTAAAAATAGGCATAATTTTGACGAATTTTTGAACTTTTTCGCGTGCAAATTATCTAATTCGACGTGCTCGTATGACGTAATTTTAAGTCGAAATTGTTTAAAATTTGGTAACATTACTAGAAAAGGCTGAAAAAACATAAATCACGCGAAAAAAATATGTTTTTAACGCTACGTGTGCACCGCGTGCGTAAAAATGTTCGCGCACGTGGGAATTTTTGACATGCTCAAAATGACATGAAACGCATAGAAAGTTGATTAGAAGTTGATTTTTCGCATTCTAAAATTGTAGACGCGCGTGCGCGCGTAACTTTCTGTGAATCATGCTATTTTTAATCCATAGAAAGTTTGCGCTTGATATGACTTAAATTTTCACAAAGTGTCAAAACAAAATTATGTTTGGTTTTTAGTCTATGATCAATCACTGAAATTCATAAAATCGCGCGTAAGTCACGTTGCGCAACTCTGACGTCATTAAAAAATAGGAGGTGCACAAGTTCACGTAAATGTTGATATGTTGACAAAGTTACGATATGTTCTGTTGACACGTTTTAGAGAAACGCGACGCACAAAAATGACAGAAGGAAAGAAGTATAATACAGACTAGATTTGAACTCGTCCGCAAACGCAACATGCACATACGTTTAAAATATATGAACGCCGACAATTATTATGCCATCCTATGACATGAATTAAATATGTTTACAGTGCTGAATTGTACCTATTTTGTAGCATACAGCATATTACAGTATTTACAGAATACACTGTATTATGTTATATACAGTGTAGCATAGACGAAATTACGAGACCCATCTTTTAAATCCAATTATTAACACGATGACGTCATCAAATTGACATATAAAGATAACTATTTTAGAAGATAATTATCTAAATATTTACATTATTACAAATTTGAAGAATTTTGGGAACGTAAAAGTGAGATGCGCTCTCGTTTAAACGCAATGAACTTTGACGCAAGAGATGAAAATATGACTTTTTGAATTCAACTGGCCATATGATGACGTCACAACATCTGATTGGCAAAATACTCACATAAATTCGTATCTACAATCCAATAGCTTTCAGAAAACGTTGTAATCATGATTATTACTTTTTATTCCAATGAGCTATAACAGATTGAAATTTACTGTAAAGATGAAAATAGGGGACCCACGTTAATTACATTTTTATACATGATGACGTCATAAAAATTAAAATATTTTTAACTCATGCGAAAGATAGTTGATTGACCTAGAGAGTATTAAAATATCTGTGGAAATAGAATACGTATAAGCGAGATGCGCTCTCTTTAATGTGATGAGCAATAACGAAAGAGTAAAAAATCCTATATTTTACATTTGTGTGGCCATACGATGATGTCATAACATCCGAGGGGTAAAGATTCTGCATGAATTCATATCTACAACATATCTGCTTACATATTAAATTAAAAAAATTGGGGGTCATGGATGATCCCGAGAAGCTATAATAGATTAAAAATAGGCATAATTTTGACAATATGTTGTCACTTTTGCAACTAAAACGCGCGCAAATGGTCTAAATCAACGTGTTTGTATGACGTCATTTTAATTTGAAATGATGTCAATCTTTTTTGAAATACCTAGGAAAGACTGTAAAATCATAATTCAAGAGAGAAACACATGATTTTCATGCTCCGTGCGCACCTTACGCGTAATTTTTTTCGCGCGCGTGGGAATTTTTGACATGCTCAAAATGTCATGATCAGCGTAGAAAGTTGATTAGAAATTAATTTTGCGCATTTTTAAATTTTAAATGCGCATGCGCGCGTAACTTCTTGTGAAACATGTCATTTTTAATCCATAGAAAGTTTGCCCTCACAAGTTTGCCCTCACAACATTCGATTGGCACAATTTACACATGATTTTGTATCTAAAATACAATAGCTTCCTGAAAGGGTTTTAATCGTGATTATCACATTTTATTGTTACGAGGTATAATAGATTAAAATTTACCCTAAAGATGAAATTAATGACCAACGTAATTTAAATTTTTAGGCATGATGACGTTAAAAAAATTAAAAAATATTTAATTCATGCAAAAGATAGTTGATTGACCTAGAATATATTAAAATCGGGGTGAAAATGGACAACAAATAAGTGGAGATGCGCTCTATTAAATGTGATGAGCTATGACGAAAGAGACAAAAATCCTATATTTTATATTCGCGTGGCCATACGATGACGTCACCATGTCCGGTTAGCCATATTAATGCATGATCTGATATCTACAACTCATCAACTTCCAGAATATGTAATTAAAAAAAAGTTCTCCACGTAGTTTAGAATCTATGACTGTTTAAAAATAGGCATAATTTTGACGAATTTTTGAACTTTTTCACCAAAAACGCGCGCAAATTATCTAATTCGACGTGCTCGTATGACGTAATTTTAAGTCGAAATTGTTTAAAAGTTGGTAACGTTACTAGAAAAGGCTGAAAAAACATAAATCACGCGAAAAAAATATGTTTTTAACGCTACGTGTGCACCGCGTGCGTAAAACTTTTCGCACGCGTGGGAATTTTTGACATGCTCAAAATGACATGAAACGCATAGAAAGTTGATTAGAAGTTGATTTTTTGCACTCTAAAATTTTAAACGCGCGTGCGCGCGTAACTTTTTGTGATACATGCTATTTTTAATCCATAGAAAGTTTGTGCTTGATATGACTTAAATTTTTACAAAGTGTCAAAACAAAATTATGTTTGGTTTTTAGTCTATGATCAATCATTGAAATTCATAAAATTGCGCGTAAGTCACGTTGCGCAACTCTGACGTCATTCAAAAATAGGAGGTGCACAAGTTCACGTAAATGTCGATATGTTGACAAAGTTACGATATGTTCTGTTTACATACGTTTTAGAGAAACGCGACGCACAAAAATGACAGAAAGAAAGAAGTATAATACAGGAAAACTAGATTTGAACTCGTCACTTTGACGAGTTCGGGTTATCCGCGCATACGCAACATGCACATACTTTAAACTATATGAACCTCGACAATTATTATGCCATCCTTTGACATGAAATAAATATGTTTACAGTGCTGAATTGTACCTATTATGTAGCATACACCATATTACAGTATTTTACAGAATAAACTGTATATATGTTATATACAGTGTAGCATAGACGAAATTACGAGACCCATCTTTTAAATCCAATTATTAACACGATGACATCAACAAATTGACATATAAAGATAACCATTTTAGAAGATAATTATCTAAATAATTACATTAAAACAAATTTGAAGAATTTTGGGAACGTAAAAGTGAGATGCGCTCTCGTTTAAACGCAATGAACTTTGACGCAAGAGATGAAAATATGACTTTTTGAATTCAACTGGCCATATGATGACGTCACAACATCTGATTGGCAAAATATTCACATCAATTCGTATCTACAATCCAATAGCTTCCAGAAAACGTTTTAATCATGATTATCACTTTTTAATCTGACGAGCTATAACAGATTGAAATTTACTGTAAAGATGAAAATAAGTGACCCAAGTTATTTACGTTTTTAGACATGATGACGTCATAAAAATTAAAATATTTTTAATTCATGTGAAAGATAGTTGATTGACGTAGACAATATTACAATTTCGGGGGAAATGGAATACGTATAAGCGCGATGCGCTTTGTTGAATGTGATGAGCAATAGCGAAACAGTAAAAAATCCAATATTTTACATTCGTGTGGCCATACGATGACGTCATAACATCCGAGTGGTAAAGATTCTGCATGAATTCATATCTACAACATATCTGCTTTCATATTAAATTAAAAAAATTGGGGGTAACGGTTGATCCTGAGGAGCTATAATAGATTAAAAATAGGCTTAATTTTGACATTATGTTGTCACTTTTGCAACTAAAACGCGCGCAAATGGTGTAAATCAACGTGTTCGTATGACGTCATTTTAATTTGAAATGATGTCAATCTTTTTTAAAATAACTAGGAAAGACTGTCAAATCATAATTCAAGAGAAAAACACATGTTTTTCGTGCTCCGTGCGCACCTTACGCGTAATTTTTTTCGCGCGCGTGGGAATTTTTGACATGCTCAAAATGTCATGATCAGCGTAGAAAGTTGATTAGAAATTAATTTTGCGCATTTTTAAATTTTAAATGCGCATGCGCGCGTAACTTCTTGTGAAACATGTCATTTTTAATCCATAGAAAGTTTGCCCTCACAAGTTTGCCCTCACAACATTCGATTGGCACAATTTACACATGATTTTGTATCTAAAATACAATAGCTTCCTGAAAGGGTTTTAATCGTGATTATCACATTTTATTGTTACGAGGTATAATAGATTAAAATTTACCCTAAAGATGAAATTAATGACCAACGTAATTTAAATTTTTAGGCATGATGACGTTAAAAAAATTAAAAAATATTTAATTCATGCAAAAGATAGTTGATTGACCTAGAATATATTAAAATCGGGGTGAAAATGGACAACGAATAAGTGGAGATGCGCTCTATTAAATGTGATGAGCTATGACGAAAGAGACAAAAATCCTATATTTTATATTCGCGTGGCCATACGATGACGTCACAATGTCCGGTTAGCCATATTAATGCATGATTCGATATCTACAACTCATCAACTTCCAGAATATGTAATTAAAAAAAAGTTATCCATGTAGTTTAGAATCTATGACTGTTTAAAAATAGGCATAATTTTGACGAATTTTTGAACTTTTTCACCAGAAACGCGTGCAAATTATTTAATTCGACGTGCTCGTATGACGTAATTTTAAGTCGAAATTGTTTAAAAGTTGGTAACATTACTATAAAAGGCTGAAAAAACATAAATCACGCGAAAAAAATATGTTTTTAACGCTACGTGTGCACCGCGTGCGTAAAAAGTTTCGCGCGCGTGGGAATTTTTGACATGCTCAAAATGACATGAAACGCATAGAAAGTTGATTAGAAGTTGATTTTTTGCACTCTAAAATTTTAAACGCGCGTGCGCGCGTAACTTTTTGTGAAACATGCTATTTTTAATCCATAGAAAGTTTGCGCTTGATGTTACTTAAATTTTCACAAAGTGTCAAAACAAAATTATGTTTCGTTTTTAGTCTATGATCAATCATTGAAATTCATAAAATCGCGCGTAAGTCACATTGCGCAACTCTGATGTCATTCAAAAATAGGAGGTGCACAAGTTCACGTAAATGTCGATATGTTGACAAAGTTACGATATGTTCTGTTTACATACGTTTTAGAGAAACGCGACGCACAAAAATGACAGAAGGAAAGAAGTATAATACAGGAAAAAAAAAAAAAAAATATGATGAAACAGGACGATTACAAGGAGTTATCCGCTACTAAGCGGATAACTAATAACAAAGAAGATGAAAAAGATATTTACAATCACAAGGGTTATCTGCAACTTTACAAGTTGCGGATAACCAATTATCTGCAACTTTAAAGTTGCGGATAACCAAAAAACTAGATTTGAACTCGTCACTTTGACGAGTTCGGGTTATCCGCGCATACGCAACATGCACATACTTTAAACTATATGAACCTCGACAATTATTATGCCATCCTTTGACATGAAATAAATATGTTTACAGTGCTGAATTGTACCTATTTTGTAGCATACATCATATTACAGTGTTTACAGAATACACTGTATATGTTATATACAGTGTAGCATAGACGGAATTACGATCTTTTAAATCCAATTATTAACACGAGACATCATCAAATTGACATATAAAAATAACAATTTTAGAAGATAATTATCTAATTAATTACATTAATACAAATTTGAAGAATTTTGGGCACGTAAAAGTGAGATGCGCCCTCGTTTAAATGCAATGAACTTTTACGCAAGAGGTGAAAATACGACTTTTTTTATTCAATTGGCCATATGATGACGTCACAACATCTGATTGGCAAAATGTTCACATGATTTCGTATCTACAATCCAATAGCTTCCAGAAAACGTTTTAATCATGATTATCACTTTTTATTTAGACGAGCTATAACAGATTAAAATTTACTGTAAAGATGAAAATAAGTGACCCACGTTATTTACATTTTCAGACATGATGACGTGATAACAATTAAAATGTTTTTAACTCATGCGAAAGATAGTTGATTGACGTAGACAATAATAAAATCTTGGAGGAAATGGAATACGTATAAGCGAGATGCGCTCAGTTGAATATGATGAGCAATAATCTGTTTTAAAATGACTAGGAAAGGCTGTAAAATCATAATTCAAGAGAAAAACACATGATTTTCATGCTCCGTGCGCACCTTACGTGTAAAATTTGAAACATGCCATTTTTAATCCATAGAAAGATTGCCCTTGTCATGACTTAAATTTTCTCCACATGTCAATACAAAATGACTTTTGGTTTATAATCTATGATCAATCATTGAAATTCATAAAATTGCGCGTAACTTACGCTGCGCGACTCTAATGTCATATCACGAAGTTTCTTGCACATCTACAGCTACAGGTCAATCTTTTGACAAAGTTATACAAAGTTATGTTCACAAGCAATAGAGATATGCTGGTCACAAAAATCCGGGAAAGAAAGAAGAATAACAAAGAAGATGATGAAGAAAAAGATATTTACAATCACAAGGGTTATCCGCAACTTCTAAGTAAAAAAAAAAAAAGTGGATGAAACAGGACAGTTACAAGGAGTTATCCGCTCAATGTGGATAACTAATAATACATTAAAAAAAGTGGATGAAACAGGACAGTTACAAGGAGTTATCCGCTGAATGCGGATAACTGAAAAAAAGAGGAGGATGATGATGATTTCGTACAATCACAAGAAGTTATCCTGCAACTTCGTTGCGGATAACTAAAAAAATTATTAAAAATAATTTAAAAATTAGAAACGTTAATGGGCCCGGTCGACTTTGCATTGGGACGATTTGAGATAGGGCTACTTGACTGGATCCGGCTAGGTCTACGCCTATCGTATTATTAGCCTTATCGTAATGGAACTAGGCCACATGCAGCCATTTTGAATTTATGGAAATAGATAATTACTAATAAACAACCCAGTTAATCCTGACAAAAATGATTTCAGGAGTGTTAACACTTTGACTGCCAAACACAAAGATCTTCGTTTTTGAAAACACAACGCTTGACTGCCAAACACGAAGATCTTCATGTTTCGTGTTTTTTTACGAAATCCGGTAGATATGTTAATTATTGGTATATTAGTATACATATGGACACTATATTCGGTCTGGACCGTCAATATTTTACTATTTGAAAATAACTAATCCGGTTAAAATGGTACCTGTCGAAATAACATACACCGCGCATCACAGTAGCGCGTAGAGCGATGGCTTGGCACATTGTGTATCGGTCGCACGCTAGCTATGCTGCCGCCGAAGCATTACAAAGGTTTTTGTGGATTGGCATGTTTGTTAATTATCTGAATAAAAAATAATGGAGTCATTTAGTCCATGGGCCAGGTCCAGTTTTTTGCGAAAGCAGTATCAAATTGGTGGCAAATGCTACCATACATTTTTGGAAAGCTTAATATGTCTACTTTTCAGAAATCCATGATAGCAATGCCAATTGTACAGCTTAATAGTAATTTTTTAGGATTATATAACACCGCCTACGGAAAATATGCACCACAAAATTTTGGGGTAGGGGGTAACACTTTTGCTAATAACTCGGGATTTAATGAACAGATTTGCATTTTCTTGGTATCAATATGTAGTGTATAGACTGCTTAAGTGTAATATATTTTTCTAAGTAAATCCAACAATTATTGACGCTATTAGAGATCAGAAGGTCATTGAACTTTAGTAAAAAATTATTTTTTGTCTAATATTAACTTATAACTTTCAGTTTTTTACACAAAAAAATACAATAGATGTTATGCAAACTGATGTTTTCATGAACATATAGACCCAATAAAGAAGAAAATTGAAGTTAAAGATTAACAAAATATGAATATGCTGTGTATTATGAAGAAATTTGTTGTTTTTAGTAATTTGTAATCGTTTACAATTATGGGGTAGGGGGTAACATTTTTGCGAATAACTTACAATTTAGTTAACAGATTTGCATTTTCTTGCTATCAGTATGTAGTGTATAGATTGCCTAATTGTAATATACTTTTTAAAAATGAATCCCGCATTTATTGACATCTTTAGAGGTCAAAAGGTCACTGACCTTTAATAAAAAATGCAATTTCTTCTAAATTAGCTTATAAATTTCAATTTTAAACACAAAAATACAGGAAATCTTATGCAAACTAATGTTTTCTTAAACCTATAGACACAATAAATAAGAAAATTGAATTTAACATTTTTTCTAAATTGAATATGCTGTGCATTATAACGAATGTTTTTCGTCATTAGTTATCTTTGACAATAATGGGGTAGGGGGTAACGTTTTTGCAAATAACTTAAGATTTAGTGAACAGATTTACATTTTCTTGTTATCAGTATGTAGTGTATGGATTTCTTTATTGTAATATGCTTTTAAAAAATGAATCGAACATCTATTGATGTCTTTTAGAGGTCAAAAGTCAATAACCTTTAATCAAAAATGCAATTTCTTCTAAATTAGCTTATAAATTTCAATTTTAAACACAAAAATACAAGATATCTTATGCAAACTAATGTTTTCTTAAGCCTATAGACACAATAAATAAGAAAATTGAATTTAACAAACAAATATTCTGTGAATTTATGAGGACATTCTGTCTGTTAATAGTATTATTATTAACAATTATAGGGTAAGGGGTTACATTTTTCCTAATAACTTTGTATTTAGTGATCACATTTGCATATTTTTGGTATTAATATGTACTGCGTAGGTTGCCTAATTGTTATATTCATTGTGAAAAAATAAAACGTAACATATATTGACATCATTGTAGGTCAAATGGTCATTGAACATTTAAAGAAATGCAATTTCGTCCAAATTTAACATTAATAAAGTTTCAATATTTAACGCAAAAATACACCAAATCTAAATTTTTTTTTAAAGCTATAAAAACAATGGACAAGAAATTGAAGTTAAAGATTAAAAACAAATAAACATGTGTAATAATATTAGGAATTGTGACCGTAATAGTAATTTGTAATTATTAAAAATTATGGGGTAAGGGGTAACATTTTTGGTAATAACTTTGAATTTAGTCTACATATTTTGCATTTCTAGGAACCAATAAGTAGTATATAAACTGTTTAATTGCTATATATTAAAAAATTATCAAAATGTTATTACCAATAGATTTATGTGGTTTTTAACTTATTAAACCTATAGGAAAAAATTCACCGTTTAGTATTGTTATGGGGTACGAAATAACAAAATGCATGACTTTTTGGAAGCTATACATTATTTGATTTATTATTTATTAAAATAAATGAAATTTAAATATGAGGATATTAAATAAACATATCCAGGTTCTGTGTTGTAAATTGTTTTTTATAATTTACATTCTAAACATTCAATTGTCTATAGTAATCATAGAAATTGTTTAGATTACCAATTATATCTTTTATTTGTAACTGATAAGATATTCTAAGGTTATAATTGTTCATCTGGTTTGCAAATGCAAATGAGATAGTTTTTTCTAAACAAAACTGTTATGGTATTGTAATATTACAGGACAATTACATTTTACTTCATCTTGATTTAAAGAAAACAGTTAGTTTATTCAAACTCATTAATATGTCAATTTTTTAGATTTTCATATTAGCTGCAGTTCCACATCTTCCACATACGTTTGAAAGAACTGAGTATCTCTATGTTTTCATATCGCAGTTTAAAGTATGTTCCATGTATCTTGGCATGGTCGAAGGTGGTTGTAAGTTTTCCCCATTTTGATCAAGGTTACCATTAATATCTATTAACCAATGTTTTAACCAAGAACACTGGTGCAGCATGTTACGGTCTTCAGTCTCTTTGTATTTTCTGGACTCCTGGAAAGGACCCAAAATATTGTGTCGAGAGAGACATTGACATGGAAATTAACAATTATATTGGAGGATAACTCTGACACAACCACCTAAAGTTAGGTGAGAAGGTCCAGTCAATACAATTTAGACAGGAAGGAAAAATCTTATCTGGTACATCTTCAGAAGAGAGTCATGCATACTTTACATTTTCCTCATTGCTCACAGACGCCACTGAGCCAAATAGTGTTTCTATCCATTGTTGGATGCCCTTCACATCTTTAGAGAATACAGACTGAAGACTATAACGTGCTGTACCAGTGTACTTGGTTCTAGTATTTTCGTCAGCTTTTTCATAACATTTTAAAAGATATTAACGGTAACGTTGATCAAAATCGGAAAACTTGCAAAGTATCACATTCCAAAATGTCAATGAACATTGCACAAGATCATACTTCAGTTTGCGATAACAAAATCATGTCTTTTAAAGATTTCTATATATACCCAGTTGTTTTAAATGATGTAGGCTTTACTGGAATTTGACGATGTAATATAATAGAATTAATTTTTCAAGAAAGTGTGAATTGCTAAACTGCAGCTGATATGCAGATCAGAAACATTTACATATTGTTACGGAGTTCGTTTTTGTAAACCAAGATACAGGAAAATGTCAGATGAACATTTATAGAAAAAGAATATCTTTTAAATACTGTACAAATTTAATTGGTAGGCCCTAGTGTCATTTTTAAAATTACTATATAAGTCGATTAATTGATTTAAAGTACAATCTGTAAAATAATAACAATTTACATATACAGTATAGCCTAAAAACAGTAGCGAGCCGTAGGATGTATTTAAAAAATAACCAAATACCCTATCTAAAGTAGTGGAGCTGTAGCTTGGTGGTTAACATGCTTGCCTTCCAATCCAAAGTTCCGTGGTTCAATCCTGACCTAGTGCCAGGCTTGTAACTCACGACTCTTTCAACTCCACTCCTTAAGCCTTAAGTGAGACTTAGTTTATAATCACGATAAATTATAAAATAGTTTATCCACCCTGTAATTTCACGATGAAATATATGTTTTTATAAAACTCCTATCCTCATATTAAAACAAAATCATTAATTTTTTTTTCAATAATTTATACCCTCCAACAAGTCATGCATAATGTGTGCATTGTGTACCCCACAACAACACTAAATACTAACATTTTATCTACAGGCTTTAAATAAAACTACACAACCACTATTATTTGAGATCAAAATGTTGCATAATTTTTGAATATAACAATTTTTGATTAAACAGTTTATACAGTACCCTACTTATTGTTACCAAGAAATGCAAAATATGTTCAATAAATTCAAAGTTATTAGCGAAAATGTTACCCCTTATCCCATAATTTTTAAGGATTACAAATTACTAATACGGTCAAAATTCTTCATATTGTTAGGGCCTATACATGTTTATTTGTGTTTAATCTTTAACTTTAATTTGTATTTGTACATTGTCTTTATAGGTTTAAAAAAAAACACCAGTTTGTAATAGATTTGTTGTATTTTTGTGTTTAAAATTGAAACTTTATTAATGTTAAATTTGGACGAAATTGTATTTTTTGTTAATGTTCAATGATCCTTTGACCTACAATGATGTCAATATGTTACGTTTTATTTTTTCAACATGAATATAACAATTAGGCAACCTACACAGTACATTATTAATACAAAAAAATGCAAATTTGATCACTAAATACAAAGTTATTAGAAAAAATGTTGCCCCTTACCCTATAATTGTTAATAACAAATTATTAGTAACGGACAAAATTTCTTCATAAATTCATAGAATATTTGTTTGTTTAATTTCAATTTTCTTATTCATTGTGTCTATATGTTTAGGAAAACATCAACATAAGATCTTTTGTAAGTTTGTGTTTAAAATTGAAATGTATAAGTTAATTTAGAAGAAATTGCATTTTTGATTGAAGGTCATTGACCTTTTGACCTCTAAAGACGTCAATAGATGCTGGATTCATTTAAAAAAAATATATTACAATAATGAAATCCATACACTACATAATGATAACATGAAAATGTAAATCTGTTCACTAAATCTTAAGTTATTTGCAAAAACGTTACCCCCTACCCCATAATTGTCACAAATTACTAATGACGAACAAGTTTCTTTATAATGCACAGCATATTCAATTTAGAAAAAATGTTAAATTCAATTTTCTTATTTATTGTGTCTATAGGTTTAAGAAAACATTAGTTTGCATAAGATTTCCTGTTTTTTGTGTTTAAAATTGAAATTTATAAGCTAATTTAGAAGAAATTGCATTTTTTATTAAAGGTCAGTGACCTTTTGACCTCTAAAGATGTCAACAAATGCGGGATTCATTTTTAAAAAGTATATTACAATTAGGCAATCTATACACTACATATTGATAGCAAGAAAATGCAAATCTGTTAACTAAATTGTAAGTTATTCGCAAAAATGTTACCCCCTACCCCATAATTGTAAACGATTACAAATTACTAAAAACAACAAATTTCTTCATAATACACAGCATATTCATATTTTGTTAATCTTTAACTTCAATTTTCTTGTTTATTGGGTCTATATGTTCATGAAAACATCAGTTTGCATAACATCTATTGTATTTTTTTTGTTAAAAACTGAAAGTTATACGTTAATATTAGACAAAAAATCATTTTTTATTAAAGTTCAATGACCTTCTGACCTCTAATGGCGTCAATAATTGTTGGATTTACTTAGAAAAATATATTACACTTAAGCTGTCTATACAATACATATTGATACCAAGAAAATGCAAATCTGTTCATTAAATCCTGAGTTATTAGCAAAAGTGTTACCCCCTACCCCAAAATTTTGTGGTGCATATTTTCCGTAGGCGGTGTTATATAATCCTCAAAAATGACTATTAAGCTGTACAATTGGCATTGCTATCATGGATTTCTGAAAAGTAGACATATTAAGCTTTCCAAAAATGTATGGTAGCATTTGCCACCAATTTGATACCGAAAAAATGTCTGGCCCATGGACTAATTTTCAATATGAAGTATTTAATTTTATCATTGTATGTATACCCTAATTGTGTTGGTGTTTCATTGTAAGTGACCGAGTTTCACACAACAAACTTGTTTAGAAATGGTATGGATATTATCATCAGTTTACTAGGCTAGTAGTACCAACTTTAGGCCTGGTTAACTAGGCCTGATGTCTTTACTATGTGGATTGTGGCGAAAAATCGATGTAAGATTTATGATTTATAAAATGTAATACATTTGATACTGAATGTGTCGACACGAACAAACGAACAGATATGAAACGCCAAGAGTGCATCATTAAAACTGCATTCGACTCGATTAGCACACGAAATATCATAAACATGGAAAACCAGGTCCAAACGGCCCCTTTTTCAGCGGCTGGTAAGGTTTGCTCAGTGGATTGGTCATCGTTAACCAAAATAATCAAATCAAATCAAATCAAGGCTATCTGTATGTTTGCCAAAAGATGGCGGCCAACAACATGACTATATTTTATGTTGCCAGATCTACAGGTATGTAACTAGCTAGAGAGAATTTGTTCAGAATACATCATTACTCTAATGGATTTTTTCTCGAAAAATGACTGGAAGTATCACTTTTGATCTTTGACCTGATTATAATATAATTACCATATTTAAATTAACCTAAAACGATTGTTTTTCCTTTTTAAATGTTCGCACTTGGTGAGTGGACCAATTTACAGAAGATAAAAATGAGGGCCGCCATACCCCCAAAAATACAAATTAGGTTTTAAGATAGTGTTCTCCTATCTATGCAACTATTCGTCGTAGAGAATTGTAATTTGAATAGAATTGTTCAGCATGTGCATTATATTTACTGTAATCGAAAATATGAGGAAGTGTTACTTTTGATCTTTGACACGAAATTAATTAAATTATAATTATTAATATGTTAATTAGCGTGATGCAACGATTTAAAGGCAACTACGAAGAAAAAAGTATTGTTATTCCAGAATTGCGTAGAGTAGGAGTTAATTTCAAATAATATTCTTTGTTATTTCCATTTTTGTTTAGTTTTTATTTTATTAGTTATTATCATTCTTTATTCTGTTCTTTATTCTATCCGTAATTGATCAGGATTTTGCAGTATATAGGAAAATATATGTTGTATGATAAATGGTCAGATTATGGACGTATAATTAGACGTCCATGGGTCAGATGAATATTGGTTATTATCTTTTCTGTTCTTTATTCTGCCCGCAATTGATCAGGATTTTGCAGTATGTAGGAAAATATATGTTGTATAAATAGGCCTGTGTATAAAAGATGAATGGTCAGATGGATATAGATAAGAGAAGTATGTCTGTTGTTAATGATGTTATTAATAAGTTATTGTGCTATATTTGTTTTCATAAAATGTCAGCAATTATGTTTTTGTGAATTAATGAGTATTCGTTATTTTAGGCCTAAAACAAATTGTCATGTTGCTCAAGCAGAATATTTGTTTTTTAAATTTGGATCGGTTGATCGGGATTTTTTTTAAGTCACTAAAGACTACAAGGACACTATTTATACAATAGTGTCTGAACAATCTACACACGGTTTGCTTTATACGTCAACAGTTGGCGAATCTAGTGCAGCGGATCCGGAGACTTGGTAAAATAGTGTCCGCGTGTGACTAGGGAGAATGCATTAGACCTAAAATTCATTGACTTATAATGTTAAATAGAGGGCACAATTTTTAAAATGTGTTTGTCTATAGCCAAAATTGATAAAATAAAATTACAGTTTAGAAGGCTCTTTTTAAAACAAAAAAGGCTCTTTTTAAAACAAAAAAGGCTCATCAAACAAAGAATGTAATACAGTACAATTATAAAGTAAAAAAGTCCCTCAAAAGCAAAAAGAAAGAAAACCGCCGATTTTGGGTAACATAAATCTCTGAACATTAAAAAAAACAACCTGTAGAAACTATGCAGAATCAACAAAAGTATGTTATGGTGATTCAAATAATAAACGCTAGTTGCAGCAAAGTTTCCCGTAGATTGAGTTATTAAAATGTCAGTCACTAATGTTAGCCTATATTACGAAAAATGTATCCGTCCGTTTTATAAATCTATTGAGCATTGTTCATAATACGTTATGTTTATCATGTTCTATAACCAATCACACAATCAATTTATTTTTTCCAAATAAATGCAGTTTACAAATGGAGATAAACAAGATTAATTAAATTGAAGAAGGCATGATCCAAAAGCAGATGCTTGTGGCAGACATGCCTGTAAACAAAGATGGTATTTCGACAAACATATTAAAAATAAATTAAAAAGAAATAAATTGGTTAAACCATGGACGTATAATTATATCTCGTCTTCTTATAACGAACACTATAGGCCTACCAAGCAGCGTGTTGCGAACATGTGCATGGGGAGGGCCATAAGAAAACTTTACATTTCACACATGCATTGTATACGGTCAAACCAATTAACCCGCCGCTGAAAAAGGGGCCGTTTTGACCTGGTTTGCCATGTTTATGATATTTCGTGTGCTAATCGAGTCAAATGCAGTTTTAATGATGCACTCTTGGCGTTCCATATCTGTTCATTTGTTCGTGTCGACACATTCAGTATCACATGGCGATATTTCTGTATTTTTTCAATCAATTGCTTGCTTGCGAGTATTATATAAGGTATGGTTTAAAGATCTTTGGTTATGTTCGGCTTCGGGATGTTATACCACACTTAGGCCCCGGCTACGCTATATGGGTCGTCGGTTTCGTGTTATGGGTCGTCCAATTCTAGGTCGTCCAATTCGAAGTCACCCGGGTCGTTGGGTTCGTCCAATTCGAGGTCGTCGCTTTCTACACATCCTATTTTAATATTGTGATGTCTTGCACAAAATCGCGAATATCTCGACTTTCTTGCGCGAAACTACGAAAAACTTAAAAAGTAGGTTACATTTATTTTTCTTTTATGATTTACATATTGTGATTTGAAAATCGTACTTGGTACCATTGTAAAGCTAAAATCCTTATGATTATTTTAGTCTAAATTACATATCAATCAGATTACATACATAGTTTCAGTCGACTTTAATAAAAACGCTGGCATTGGCAGTTTCTAACTGGAAAAACCTCTGGAAAATGGTCTTTAAGTTATAATTAATAGTCACATAATTTTTCAGTACCATGGGCGGTCCGAGTGCTTCAGCCGTTCTCCGGGTTTATAGTAGGACTGTTTTTTGTAGTCAAGTTTAATAACATTTTATAGTAATAAATTACTAAAAAAATGAACTTTATGCAATTATTATTTAAAAAACTTTTTATTTCATGCATTTGCCAATTAGCCAACAGATGATGCAATTCATTTACATCGTTTGCGTGGTTAAAAAATGATCATAGTTGTTATGTCATTACTATAAATGATGCAAAGTATATTTAGCATCATGTAAACCCAAGACCTTTCGCAGTGTTAACAGTCCTTTGTAGGTTTTCCCGGATTGCTGCAATCTTCACTATATCTAATTTACATACAATGACCAAAAAAAAAAAATGTTTTTTTCTTTTGTTTTTTCATTAAATAAAAGTATGGTTATTATTTTTTTGATTTCAAGAAATATTATTTAAGTACATACACAGTATTTTTTATTGTCAGGTATAATGATGTGAGCAGACAGTTGCTAGTGTGTCTCTTCATGTGTGAGAGGGTGATATTTTGATTACGTTTAGATTAAAGGCCAGGTGCGGGCAAAAAATTTCTATTGATCATACATTCCAATAAGTATCGACCTATAGTTCCCCTATGTTTCATAATTTTTGGGATTTTATTTGTGTTACACAAGCTTGTTAAAAATAAGCACTTTCTTATAGAGGCAATTTAAAAAACTATGAAAAATAAACGGTGGGTCAAAAAATGTTATCAGATGACTAAATATAGGTAATATAACTTGAATTTGACATTTCTGGTATTTTGATTCAACTTCAGATTTTTATTTTCATGCTAAAGCAAAAATTATCCACCGTATATCCACCATCTTTTTTCACCTTCTAGGGAGTCACCAGACATGTTATTACATTAGGTTCAACTACCTAACTACTTCCTGGTTTTTATGGCAGAATTTTGCCAAAATTTGTATTTGACTATATTAAGGGAAATTCATGTTCTTTTGTCTTGATTTCAGTTAAAAATATTTGATTTATGTAGAAATAACCAGATATTATATTTAAAATTCATGCATGTACCTGAGCTTTAACACAGGGGTTGCCATTTGGCACTGTAATACAAGCAACCTGTGTCATTCTTGGGTAGTCAAGTGCTAATAGAACATTTTCTGGACACGACAGATTGTTTTTAGCTCGGTTATGGCAAAGGGGTATAGGTCAGACTAGGGTTGGTTCAGTTTATGGTATTAAATCTGTTATTGTTTGCTGCACCTGAAAACCTAACCCTAATAAAGATAGTCTGATCTATGTTAAAAAGTGTACTACGGTTACCCGTGTACTACTAGTGCAATTATTTTAATTGTTTTTTCTTTAGTTAAATTTGGTATTGTTTCTTTTCTTTTTTAGCTGCCAATGCAATTTTAGAATATTTAAATAAACAAAACAGACCATACAGTGGAACTGATATATTTAGCAATTTACACCAGAAGTATGGGAAAACTGTAAGTATTTTAGAGTTTAAACGTAAAATTTTTAGTGGAAACAAACTTTGAATAAAAAAACAATACTAAAATACTGTTACTATTTTCCTAAAGATAAACAAAAATCACACTAGATAGATACTACAAAATCAACACTATCAATATAATTTGACCACAGAAACCTATTAACATGTCAAGTACTACCAAATTCTTTTCAATTGCCAATTACTGTTATTTCCTTTCGAACAAATATTTATATTATGCTTTATTAAGTGCATAATGTGTTTTGCATTCAAATGGAACTCAGCAAAATACTAATATGCTATTTTTTTTTATAATGATTTACATCAGTGTTTTTGTAAACGTGTTATTTTGTTACTTCCCAGAAATTTTATATAAAACTATTGTAGTAGTATTTTATTATTTAAGAAAATCATTCCACTCTGCCAATTAATTTGCAGTTCAATTTTCATACATTTTCCAACTTAAACAAATACATTATTTCATGTCTGTTCACCATGGAATAATTCTTAACAAGATGCATCACATTAATTATTCATTTATAAAAAACAAAATTTAGCTATTGTAATTCATGTTGTCCTATAACAAAAAAATAGATTTTAATTTAGCATAGGACATTGAACTCTGAAACTGGAATCTAAGCTGTTTTTTTATTGTGACAAATTGATTTTCACATTGGTAGAATTGTGCACATTTAACATCAAAACCTTTTTACATTTAACGGCGTGATGTTTGCACATCATTACTGGATTATAAATTTTTACAGACTTGCCCATTTGAAGGTAAAATGTTTGCACAAATATTATTTTGCTATTCTTGGGTGTGCCTCACTTGTTTCAACGGTCAATTTGATTGTAGTTGAACCAGTTCAATTTTGATGCTTGATGATTAAATCTAACTGTTCCTGTCTCTGTTTCATAAAAAAAGGCGTAATGTTGCCAGTCTGCTTTACATAGTTAATTAGCGTGTACGTTCAAAGCACAAGTAAGTTATTGAACTTGACTTATTATTCGCTTTTAATTTAATTGGTTTTGAAAAAACTTTCAAATAAAGCAAATATACTTAGTACAAAATGGATGTTGCTTAGAATTCTAGGTGGTGCTTTGAATGGCTGGAACCAGCATAATTACACCCATGACTTTGGCTTTAAATTTGGTTTATTCAAATATCAATTCAAAGTCTACTTCTTTCCATAATTAGGTTATATGCATTATCATGCATCTTATTGATTTTGTCAGAATCTAGATTTTGTTTATTCTTTCCATAGCAATATTTTGTCCCTTAATTATCTTGAGATCAATTTCATCTAGTTAAGTCAATTTTCGTATATTCCTTATGGCCAGGAATCGATTTGGTTATGTTTTCACGATGCGCAATCAAAAATTATGCGGCTACGCATGATTTAACGAAATCACGTTTTTAATCATATCTTCATAAGCATGTATCGTAGTTAAACCAAATTTGGTACGCATGCTTACAATTTTCAAAATTGATTTTCGATGTAGTTAGAGTACGTTTCAGGCAAATTTATGCGTTAAACATTAATGCGCACTCTTTTTGCCCGATTTCTGTTTTACAACCTCTCTTTAGTAATTTCATCATATTTTATTCACTTTTCAACTCGAAATTGCGTTATACGAGCATGTCAAAAGTGACATGCTACACACATGTAAGTTAACAAAACAAAATACGATTTTTTTATGTCCGTATTGCAAGTGTATAAACTATACGCCTGATTTATAATGAAATCGAGAGAAACTTTGTCTTTATTATTATGTAACAAGAGTGGTATGACATATACGTGTTGGGTTGTTGTTTTATTCAAGTGGCTCGATGTGCAGTGATCATATCTTTCATATATTATAAATAATTAAAGATTATGACAAAATCAATATATCTTTATTTAAATCAATGCATCTGTAACCTTTAATTCGTCATAGTGACAAATTAAATCTAGTTGATAATTAGTTTGATTATTATGTATCTTTAAAAATCATATTGCCTACAGTATATCAGTATTAAGGTAATTTCATGTTCTACTTTAATAAATTTCATCTATTCAATATTAAAAAAAGTCAATTAGAGTCAATTATATATTAAAACTAGGGCGTCTCAACATTTTTGAATTTCAGAATGATTTAGGACTAAATATAATCTGGTTTTAGGAGAGAATAATACTACTCTTTCTTGAATTCCTGATCTATCGTTTATATATAAAATTTTTAGAGAGAAATATACCGTATATTTTGGTGTATAAGTCGCACCTGTGTATAAGACGCACCCCCTAACTGAGAGTAAAATATCGGTATTTTTTATATCGTCGGTGTATAAGACGCACCTTATATTTCATCAAAACAATGTTTTTTTAAATTGTAATCAATATTATTGTAATAATATATTTTGTTATATCTGCAACGGCGTCCTTTATTTAGGTTTTTTTCTTACCTAGGCTCGGCCGCGCCAAGCCTCAACAGCCTCAACATCGAGTGCATGACCGTGTGTGTAACATGTACGTGTGGGCTAGCCTCGCTCGATCATTTCGAGAGGGCGCACGTTTTCACGGACAATCGTATTCGATTAGTATCTATGTATGTATCCGAGAATTGAAGTGTGTACGCTAGGTCCATGCTATAATCACCTGGAGAATATACTAGTCGAATACCGTACACCATGTGGCGCGCCGCCAAGAGGGCTTGCGCTGGGGGTACGGCGATCGTGCGTATAACTACTGTATAAATAAATACAAAGAACAAGTTCTTTGATAAATACTAGGCCTAGGCCTATTCCAATCGTACGTAAACGTTTACAAATGAAATTTTATCGCCATAATGAACAAATCTTTTCATCATATTTAGTATAACATCATGCTAAAATGCCTTGAAAACTAGGCAGAAGCAGGTTGCCGTTACGTTAGTTAGTTACTGTAGCTAGGCCTAGGCCTAGCCTACTCAGCTCAGGCCTAGCAAACGAGGTGACGATAGCCTAGTAGGCCTAGCTAGGCTAGGCCTATATGTACAATCTGTGTGGTGAGGCATTTATGTTCGGTGTATAAGACGCACCCTTAATTTAGAGGTCAAATTTGCGTGTCAAAAGTGCGACTTATACACCGAAATATACGGTATGTTTATTTGATTGATTGACACCTAACCTAAACCTTTAAATGTGCTATTTTAGTAGAACAGTCATGCAATACAGTAGTTCTTACTTTTACGCTTAATGTTGATTTGATTGCTCACTGTAAAAAAGGTTCACACAGACAATTAAATGCTACCTATTTTGAAAGAAAAATGGCTGAGAGAGTAGGCCTACAGTTAGTGAAAACCATCAACAGGAAATTAATTGATTCTAATGACAGCTGTTTCAGGTTTTTAAATTTTATTGAAATGCAATTAACCATTTCAATTGACAAGACAATATTTCTTGTTTATATGAAAATGACATTGATTAACATTCAACAAAAGTACTTCTTCATTATATATATTTGTTGATGTTTCTTTATAAACTTTTTATTTTTAAAATCTAAAATTGACATGTTTTATTACTGTTGTCTTGAACATTTTAGATATGATATACACTTTATTGTCAAACTGTAACTGTGTTGCCTATTTGGTAAAACCAAGTGTATAAATTAAAAAAAAAAGGGACCAAAAAAAAAAAAAAGTAGTGAAGATTTAATTTGTTTTTGCCTACTGGAATTTTATACTTTAATTAATGTTTATGCTCAATACAGGGGTTAATATTATGGGATATTATTACAGTTTTTTACACACTCTTTAGGTGGTGGGGGATCTGGTATTGTATTTATTCAATAATATTAATAGTAATAATCATTGCTTCCATCTTGAATCAATGTCGAAGGCAATGTGGGAAGCTAGGCTATTCGAAAAAGGTGAAGGTGACAGAACACAAAAACAAGTGGACATGGTTTTTAAATTTTTTAATTTATTATTTCTTTTTTTCACACCATTGTACTAAATTATTATTCAGTATAATCACCACAAACCTGCTGCTTCCATCCACTCAGCAAGCAGCTCCATGTTGATCGCAATAGAAATAGTGGGAAAATAAAAAATACAGTAGATGGTGCAGAAATGTGTATTAATGAATGACAAGAATGTGCCTACATACAGTACAAATATCTCATATTTTCAATTGAAAACACAGGATGTTTATTGAATTGAGCTAATTTTCCAAAAAAATTATACTTTATAATCATTTGTTTTGATTTTATCTGAATTAATAACATTAGATGGGTCATGGACTCCCACATCATCATCTGGGTCTGTACATCTTCAGTTCTATTCTATCAAAAATAATGTTCATTGTGACAACCTTATAAATATTCCTATTGTTTGTAGCTTGTAGTATTCGTCTGTCACTGAATAGATGAATTGTACACAGATTGATTGTCCTTGTAACTTTTAATGAATTAAAAAAACATAGTTTTTGTTATCTTGTTTTGACATCATAGTAAATTTTAAACATCAAATTGTGTCCAGTATACACACATATTTCTGTGTGCATTCCCGCCCCCACAGGATGAACCAATCAGCTGATGTACCATGACTAAGACACAGTCTTGCCATCAACTCTAAGAGTTTCCTTCCGATACACTATGCTATAACTAAAGTGATTCTTAGTAACTGACAAGTAGAGCGTTGTTGCATGTGTATCTCATAAAAGTGTGCGTTATTGCAACATTTTATCATTTCGTTTCTCTGCTCATTGAAGATTATCCAATCCAGTGTCTTACTACCAACTGTGAAATTATATCATGTAATTTGGACCATTTGCTGTTTTGGAACTCCATTACACTTTACAGTATTTGAATTTATCCAGGATTTAATATGTTTGATTAGCCAACTCTTAATTGGATTCTTAGAAGTATTGAAAATATGTATGTACTAATACAACTTTTGATAGTAACGTTTGTATATGAAAGTCACGGTGCTGTTACATGGCGTGTAGAACCAAACGACATTATTGCTTTCACTGGTGAAACAGTTACCATGTCCTGCATTGCATCTGGAACAAACTCATCCAGATCAGAGCGTCAGTTCCAATGGTATAAATTGTATGATCCACGTCGTTTGAGTAAGAACCATATTCTGTTGTCTAGTACACCAACAGACAGAATATCTGTAGAAATTGATAAGCCAAGAAAGCGATATTCTTTAATGATTAGAAATGTAACTGAGGAAGATACTGGACAGTTTCAGTGCATTTTGAAAGATGGTAATGTACCTGAAATTCATTCAGACGTTATAGTGTTAAACGTCATTGAACCTCCTATTGAAGGATATACCCCTTGCAAACATTACAATGGTTCTAAAATGCTGTTGACGCCCTCTGGACAAGCAACTATTCGCTGCGAAAGTATGCTCGATGATTTTAAGCCAAATCCATCGGCTACTCGTTCTGCTCACAGTAGCTGGCCAGATGTTGACCGTACTCTAAGTGTACTTAATCTACAGAATGGTACCGTTCTGCTTAAAGAAACTGAACAATCTAATAAAAATTCTGTTCAATTCTGTTCAACAAATATTGCTGCTTTGTCTGCTCCAGAGTCGTGTACCCTTTTACCAGATCTGCCTAAATTACCAGTTCTAATATCACCATCAAATAAAGCTATCGACTATGGTGATGACCTAACTTTTCAATGTATTATGGTTCAATCTTGGGAAATTATTGAGTACCGTTGGTATATTGAGGGAGCTCTGCAACCGTCTAGTATGTTCCTTGCTAATAACAGTCAAAGCCTGAGCATGAAAAATATCAAAGGAGTTATAGGAGAATATAAAGTAATATGCCAAGTAACCGATAGATGGCACTTAAGTATAAATGCTACAGCTATCGTAACGATGAAAAATGCACCCACTGTCACGACAATTGAACCCATAAGGGTAGCAAAACCGTCAACATCTGTAGCTTCAACTACTACATTTGTTTCACCATCGCTAATTGCTTCAAAATCACCCCCAAACAATGTAGATGAATCTGCAACAACTATGGATATGCAACATATTAGTATTTTGGTTGGTCCAATGATGGCTTGTATTATCCTTTTTGTTTTTTCCATAGTTGTTTTATGGTATCATTCAAAATTAAAGAAAGAACGACAAAATCTTAAAAACCAATTAAAAGACCAGAAATCAGAGGATATAACTAACCAGGCCATTAAGCTGCGAGGTCGCCGCTATTCAGACTCTGTGATTAATCGACAAAGTGTGCTATACGAAACAGACTATGAAAATGTGGAATCGGTTTCCAGACACCGAAGCCTTTACATTGATCAACCCTCTAAAAATTTCATGCGTGGTAGTCATACCATGATGCCTCCAGTTCACGCAAACTTAAAGGTAAAAATTGAAGTGCCAAATCTGACTGCTGCTTTAAGCCAAAGTGATCCAAATTTACATGCCTTTGAAGTAATCCAAAATCAAGATACTGTTTCTTCAACTATTACAGATACAACATTTGTTAAAACTGAAACAATTATTGAAACAGAAAATGAAGCGATAATTGATATTAGTGAACTCGCTGAGGAAGATATTCCACCACCGCTTCCCGCACCTAGACGACCAAATTCTGAAATTGCTAATAGAATTTGTGACAATCAAAATAAGGATCATTATTATGTTAATTTAGGTCGACAGGCACGACTACAGCGTATTCCTCCAATACCGCCTCCACGCTCTTGTAATGGTAATATACCTTGTGGACTCCCATTTAGGAGATCAAACTCAGAAATTTTACATCCTGGAAAGATTACTTTACCTACTTAGTGTTCTATAAACAATAAGTAGTTACATTAATTTTGTTAGTTCTTCGCCATTTACTACAGATACAGTCCCATCGAAAGCGATTGATTTCGCTGTAGGAGTCCCTTGGGTCTAGCATGTGTGATGTATGTGTTATTGTTTGTTTTGTAAAATCCGTAATAAATTGAATTGAAGCATGTAAATGTTATTTTTAGTATGAAATTTGTATTTAATAAGGCAAAAAAGAAAAAATGAAAGTAAACCAAAAAATTGCACAATGCACATGAGATTTTACCATTTTGCTTTATGTATTGTTTGAAGGTTTGCATGGTGAAATCAAATGTTTATATAAAGTTTGCAGTACACTACGTATATTAGTTTTGAAAAGACCTGTTGTGTTTCTCTCAACGTTTCGATCAATATGCTTTGATCGTTATCAGGAGTGAGAATGCAGAAAGTCCAGGAAACTTATTGGAAAAGGGTGGGACTGGTGTGAAAGCCAGAAACAATGGGAAGTTCACACAGTGTGAAACTATAGCTATAGCAGAGCATTCTTTCTCATGAACAATAGTGAATGGAAACTGGCTATAGAAGAGCATTGTTTCTGATAGGTGTGAAAAGCAAACTAAAACCAATAGCATTGTCTCCTGGACTTTGTGCATTCTCACTCCTGAGGATGATAAAAGCATATTGATCGAAACGTTGAGAAATTCAACAGTTCTACCACTCCAAGGGTCCTGGGTTCAAGTCCCGTCACATGTCAGGATTTTTTCCAATTCCACTCCCAAAGACTTGTAAGAAGACTTTGTTTATGTAGAGCATCTTGTGTATATGTTTGTTTTGTGAACCTCTGAGGGTCCCTAATGATCAGCATTAGCTGGATGGATCACCCTCATTAAATATGGTTTTAAAAAAAAACCAAAAAGAAAAAAACCATTTTGCTTTAATTTGAAAAATGTCACTATGCAATACATATAATTAATATATATTGTACAGTATGTATTTTAGTAATTACTTTACCAAATCCTTAATTAGTCTTTTATAAGAATCCTAAAGCAATTACTTTTAATTTATTTAATTACGGCCATTTCTTTGATTGCAATTTGAAATGCCGCATAGTTATAGAATATTATAAAATACAAATTACTATGCAAACATGATAAAATATGCAATGCTGATCATTCTTGTTGATTGTTAGTTTTGGGATTTTTCACTGAACAAAATAGACCATGATCAATTAAACAACATTTTGGACATGGGAATTATCAAATTTATAATTAAAACAGAGGTGTAAGAGAGTTAATCAAACATACGGCTTTACCACGTCGAATCACCGAAGTTACGCGACGTTGGGCCTGGTTAGAGCTTGGATGGAAGACCATCTGGGATTAACGGGTGCTGTATACGGAGCTGGGGTCCCGTTAGGCATTTGAAATCAGCACTGCTGACTCTATGGCAGCCCCTGCATCTAGTATCTGCCTCAGACCGCTGGTCAAGGTGGGCACTGGACGAGAGAAGCCCTTGATCAATGTTAGGACCAATCAAGGTGCTTTAAGCAGTCCTGGCTTTTTTTGTATCAAACCTGTTAGTGGCGGTAATTATCGCTGTTGGTTTCGATTAAATAAAATAAAAATAAAAATAAAATGAAATAGATGTCTGATCGGCTTAAATCTGTGCGTGTGAATGCTAATGTCAATACTGTGAACAATGCAATGTTTTTCCACTATTATTTACAAATAATACAATTATTTATATGAGATATTTGTATGAGATTAAATAGTATGTATACAGTATCCCAATTAGTTTTTGAATTTTTCAGATCCTTTTTGAATTATAGATACAATTTGTTTCGAGTATATTTGGATTTACTTTACGTTTAATATTTCAATTGTAGGTAATTTAAGGCAGATGTTTAAAGATTATGACTCAAGCAGTGATGTCATTGTTGTCTCTTATTATTATATGGCTTTTAATACTGTGAATAAATTACTGTACTTTTATTTTAAAAAAACAATGAAGGCTAGCCAAAAATGGATGGTCATTTGAGATATGGATTTATTGCTTAACTCTTTCCTGTCCTATAGTGTATGATGATACATTTTTTAAATGTAAAAACAAACCGGTAAAGAATACAGTAAGAGAGAGTGTAATACTCAAAAATTAAATCAGTTGTTGTTTATTTTATTTAAATAAAATAAATGTATTGTTCAAGTTTCTCAATTTAATGCATGTAAAAATAAATGCTATGTGGACCTATATTGTGTTTATATTTTCATCTTCAAACAGTTTCAAATAGCCGATTCTAATATTAGGTATGCGGCCCCCTATAAATACCAGAATGCATTGCTCATGGATTGATATTTGTAGGAAGTTTTTTTATTATTTCTATGTTTTCTTTATTATACAGTATCTTTAAATATTAATAGATAAAATTATACTATATTTGTTTACTTGTATACTTTTTTTTAATACTGTATCGAGAAAGATATATTAACAACCATTAAAACAATAGATAAATTATGTTGATATAAAGTTTGCGGTACACTACGTATATTAGTTTTGAAAAGAACTGGTGAGTTTCTCTACGTTTCGATCAATATAACTTTGATCGTTCTGTCTTGATTGCAAACTTTATACCAACATATTGAGTCTATTTCATACCTAGCTTACTTGGATAAAACAACAATAGCCTTTCTCCTCGAAAAGTAGAAGTTTTCATTGAATCCCCCTCTCCACAAATGGTATAGTCCATGAACTATGCCCTCAAGAGGGAGCCTGCCCACAAACCACCATCATCATTTCATTTCGAGACATGAAAGAATTAACATGTTTTCGGAGTGTCGCAAAACCTAAGATCACGAAAGCCAAGATCCCCAAAGACCTAAAGATCACGAAACCGAAAAGATTACAAATTCTAAGATATACGACAGCTTAAAAACAATAATTGTTTATCTATACACAATTTTAAACATAGTAGGTTTCATTTATTAATGCTTTTTGCCATAAATTTAATTACAAGTACTTATCACAAACAGAAATAAACTCACAATATTTTCGCCCGTTGAGTAAATATATACCTTTGTTTCACAACAAACAAACTTGACAATTTGTTTGTTGATATATATTTACTCCATTGCGTTGGTTTCAGGGCGTGTTTTCCTTTCGCACCTGCATTTGTATTTTGACTCCAAATTAATTCAACTAACTTTATCCTGAATACCACACCTTAGAATTAGGCCTCATAAGTACTTTTATGAAAGAGATCCACATAAAAAGTAACAAATAAATATAAATAAAAATTGGTGATTTTACAGACGTGTTTCTCGCACACTTTCGCATACTCAACTTTCAATATTTTCGTTTCTAAGGAGCGCCAAAAGAGCAACAATAATAGAGGGCTAAAAACTTGATGGAATGCGTCTACATTTAATGCATTTATTGGTGAAATGCACGTTTGATTTCAATATATTTTGTCAATTTGTCACTAAAAATTCTGTAATACTGTATGTTACTGCTGATACTTTACTATTTTCTAAGAATATTAATTGAACTTAAAATCAGCATCACTACTCTCACCCTGGCCTTGTCATAAGGGCGACCTAAAGGGGATATGATGAATTTTTCAATTTTATTCCTAAAGCTAACAAAACCGTGTAAAGTATCAACAGTAACATTTTATTTGTATTGAAAGTGACAAAATATATTGAATTGAATATGATTTTCCCCAAAAAATAAGTTAAATAGAGGGATTACACATAGTTTTTAGTCCTCTATTAATGTTGCTCTTTTGATGTTCCATAGAAACAAAATATTAAACATAGAGTATGCAAAATTTGCATGAGAAAAACGTCTGTAAATGTAGGCTAAAAATTAAAACAATAGTACAGTGGATATGGAACTTTGACTTTACTTTTGACCAGAAAATAAAAGACGCTAAAGAAAAATTGTGCTGTGTAAATTAGATGATGCGCGCAAACGCATAGGCCTAACGAAAGTATAAAAATGCCAGACTATATTATTTTGGGTGTTTTTTGTGGTGTATTAATTATTTGATACGTAGAGATAAAAAAAAAAGTGGACAAAAATCGAATGAAAAATACACTGCTGCGGAACCACGAATTAAGTTTATTCATTTACAATTTATTTTAATTTCACTGGTTTTGATATTTTGCAATTTTTTTGCTACTTTTGTAATTAAAGTGTGGTCCACTCGGTTTGTCTGCCTTACCGGTAATAATAATTCGCATGGCATGATTTTTATGTATAATAACGTAGCGTACTTTTCCCGGCCAATATATTTTTGTTTGTACATAATTTTGGGACCCCTCATGAGATGTCACAAAATAAACCTGAATATTCATTAATCATGTCTAAAGCTAATGTTAGAAATGAGCTAACAATTCGCTATACAAAGATTTTTCTGTTGAGGCGTCTGTGTAGTCGAGTGGATTAGGCTATGGACTTTACATGTTGATGTATGGGGTTCGAATCCGATGAGCAAGAGAGATTATTTAGATGGTTAGGTTTAGTTATATTTAGGAACTTAAGTAGTTCGGCTATCTTTTACATACGAAACGAATGTACGAAATAAGAAATCGCTTCCCGGCCCCTGACAAATTGTTTTTTTGTTGTAAAATTGTCAACAATACAATTCGGGACTACTTACAGCCATTGATTTTGTTATACACAGACTTTTCCTTTACTTTGAAATATCTGTAAGCTACAAAATGAAAGCAATACTGGATTTGGGGTGCGCTTTAGAAAGTGACAACGTGCATTGTAGTGAATATATTTTAGTTGGTTCCGAGCTTTCTCAGGCGTATATATTTCCACGCGACGTACACAGCTGTCACTGAATGATAACTCATACAAAAAGTATATTTAACTCAACTAGAACTTTTATTCCTTGTAATTCGATTAATACATCTTTCTACCACTACCAGTCAAGCCTTAATATTTTCTTTATCATCTTTCCGTTTATCTACTCTGATCTTATTCTCTCTTCTTCTTTAATATCTATTACATTCCACTTTTATACTGGACATGCAAATTTTAGGCTTCAGAGGAGGATAACATTTTCCCTCCAAAAATTATACGATTTTGATTGGCTAATAATATAAGGCGGACCTGGTCTAAAGCATCCTTATCTAAACACAGAGAATCACAACATAAATAATATGACATTCCCCTTTTTGGGAAAAAGATTGTGTCAATCTTTCCAAAAATTTAACATTTAAAACCATTTTACTTTAAACTATCTACTAATAACACCTCTATAATATATTTATGCACGGCTTAATCCATCTGCATTTCCATTTAATGATCCTTTCTTGTAAATAACTTTAAATTTATATCCTTGTAAAAACAGAGCCCATCTCATAAGTCTAACATTTGCCCCCTTCATTGAGTCCATCCATCTCAATGCCTGGTGGTCAGTATGAACTTGAAATTCACAACCATACAGATAATACTTAAGTTTATTGATAGCCCAAACAATAGAGAGGCACTCTTTTTCTGGCACAGAATATCTCTGCTCATGTACAGATAACTTTCTACTTAAATACACAATGGGATAATCATTACCCTCACCATCTATTTGGCTCAGCACTGCACCTATGCCATAATTTGAGGCATCGGTTTGCAATAAAAACATCTTATCAAAATTTGGGGCTTTTAATACATTATCATCAGTAAGTCGTTTCTTTAAAGTTACAAAGGCATTTTCACATTGTTCATTCCACTTAACGGTATTACTTTTACTCTTTAAAGTTAAATCGATCAATGGCTTAGCAATATCGGCATAGTTCTGTACAAATTTTCTGTAATAGCCAGTTAATCCGAGAAATGATCGGACTTGTTTCTTAGACAAAGGTCTGGGGAACTTTTCCACAGCCTCAACCTTATCAATCATGGGTCTAATTTCTCCATTACCAATCTTATGCCCCAGAAATTCTACCTATGCATAGGCAATTTTACATTTCAAAGGCTTTGCTGTCAATCCAGCACTACTTAATCTTTCTAATACATCATTCAAATGAAAAATATGATCTTTCCAAGTTTGACTATAAATACATATGTCATCTATATATGCCTTAGCATATCCCTCAGTACCTTGTAATACCTTATCCATTAATCTTTGGAAAGTACTAGAGCTATTTTGCATACCAAATGGAAGTACATTGTAACAATACTGTCCAAATTGTGTAATAAATGCTGATTTGTCTTTGGTCTTAGGATCCAGAGGCACCTGGTAAAATCCTTTAGTTAGATCTAACGTAGTTATGTATATTGCGGATGATACCTCATCCAACATTTCGTCTATGCGAGGCATAACATAAGGGTCAAATTGTGTAGTCTTATTTAGTGATCTAAAATCTGTCACCATTCTAATTTGATTCTGGCCAGGGCAATAATAGGTGCAGCATAGGCACTAACTGTAGGTTCTATTATACCCATAGCCAACATACTATCTAATTCTTCTTTCAATTTACCCTTTAATGCTTGGGGCGTTCTATATGCCCTATGCCTTATAGGCATTTCACCATTAGTCTTAATTTCATGTGTCACCAAGTGAATTCTACCTGGTACATCCGAGAATACATTCTGTTGGTACTTTAACAATTCTGTTAATTGTTTAGTTTGTGTATCATTTAAATTACTACTAACGTTAACATCTCTCCATGTTTGTGATTGATGATAAGACAATCCTATGTCTATTTCACTATCTAACTCATTGTCATGGACTGTTTCATTTAAGTCTACTTCTTCTATCGACTGAACATTTGTTACTACATAATAACCATCTTTACTTATTTCTACTTTATCATACCATCTCTTTAACATATTAACATGTAGAATTTGTTTTTCTTTTCTTCTACCTCCTATGTATATTTCATAATTTACATCATTGACCTTTTTTGTAACAGTGAAGGGGCCTTGCCATTTACTGTCTAACTTACTATTTCCTACTGGAAGGAATATCAACACTTTGTCCCCTTCTACAAATTTTCTATCAATAGCATTCTTGTTATAATTGTGGGACATAATTTCTTATTGTTCAAGTTTGTTTACATTAGCATCTTTCATTAATTCCTCCATTTTTTCTCTTATGTCTAACATGTATTTGATAACATCAGTAGATGTTTCTTCATCTTCTACCCAATTACTTTTGAGTATACTCAAGGGTCCCCTCACCTCTCTACCATAAAGCAATTTAAAAGGTGAATGGCCCGTCGCTTTACTAGGAACTTCTCTGTATGCAAACAGAAAGGGGGGTATGTAGTTATCCCAATTTTTTCTTTGCTTAACTGTAAGTGTTCTTATCATATTTTTCAATGTACCGTGAAATCTTTCAACAAGCCCATTGCTTTGGGGTGGTACACTGTAGTCTTTAATTGATTAATCCCCAACATACTACATATAGATTGCATAATTGAAGACATGAAATTAGTTCCTTGATCATGTACAATCTCTTCGGGTAATCCTACTCTAGTAAAGACTTCTATTAGAGCCCTGGCTACTGTTTCAGCTCTAACATTGGGTAACGGGATAGCATCCGGATATCTTGTAGCATAGTCAATTATAGTAAGCATATATTTGTTATTACGGCTTGTTCTAGATAAGGGTCCAACAATGTCTATCGCTATACGTTTAAATGGTGTACTTATAAGGCCAAATAAAAAAAAATACTTGTTAAGCGTCACACCCTCATAAATTTTCAGGGGCGGGGGGGCGGTTTTTTTTTTTTTTTTTTTTTACTTTTTATGGAGGTATAATTTTGTGCGATGGACGTTTTGGCCCACTTTTTTTTTAGGACGAAACGTCAATCTTTTAAAATGCGAAACAGAACAAAATTGACACTGTATGAAATATTATTTCCGATGACAAAATTGAGTTTTGTATTGTTTATATCCAGACGTAATTAAAACATTAAATTTAATTGCCACCGAGCGAAATTGTAGGCCCTAGGCTAATCCGTCCAAGCTGCCACCCCCGCCTCACTCATCGGCCATGGTCCGCCGCCGTCTCTTGCTCGACTCATCTATCCAGGAAATTCCCTATCGCGAGGAGAAGCATGATGTTGGTCTCAATAATACTAAATAGTGGGCTGATTTTGAAAACAGCTTACGGCATTTCTTAAGTGAATTTTTATTCAACGTATTCATTCTTATGAATCCTTTGCCAATTGCTGTGTAAATCAGTATTTAAAGTTGTGATGCGAAAAGTGTGTGTAATTATTCCACAGGTAAACCAGGCATAAGAAAACGCATCGCCGGGCCCATCGCCCAACAGGACCTCGTGGTGTGCCGATCTCGAGCGCGAGATCATCGTAAACAAAATTGGTAGAGCCCATTATGTATGGGGTGTTTCCTATTTACGAACCTATAAAAAACGCGCTTCGACCACTGTGTAGGCAAAATATTTATTTCGTTAAATCCCTAAATTGATAATCGTGTATTCTGTAATCACGTGACTGAAGATGTAATCCTCAGCGACGTACTAAATGCACATGATTTAATGTGTTGGGGAAAAAGCCTGCTGTTTACCACATTACATGATTCGCGGTGCTATTCGCGTTTCCTTGACGTAAATCGGCGGCGTGTAAATGAAACAATTGTTTTCACCAAATTGCCGTTGTCGACATAGAGCGATCGGTGGCTAGCTAGCGTGGCTAAGCTAAGAAGTACGTATTTTTCAAAAATTACACCAGCCTAGCAAACATTTGCTAGTTTTGAAATTTTCAACTAGCAATTATGAAGAATCTACTAGCAAAATGCTAGTTTGCTAGCGTGAATTTTGAGCCCTGCTCTGGAGCTGGGCCGGGCCGGGCCGCTGAACTTTCCGTTGTATATGGGTAAAAAAAAATAAAAATAAAAAGAGAGGCGGCTGGATAATCAGGAGCGGGCGGTGACGCTTAACAAGTATGTTTTTTTATTTGGCCTAATCGGTAATGGTATCAAAGTATGTTTCCTTTTACTTTTACCCTTATCTACCTTTTGGCATTCCTTACAGACTTTACAATAGACTACCACATCTTTAAATATACCTGGCCAATAGAATTGGTTCAGGACCCTACTTTTAGTTTTCTCAACACCCATGTGACCTGCAAATGGCACATTATGACCTAAGTGTAATACACCCTGGACAATTCCCTATTTTATGTCCCTTCTCCTTACAATTGAAGCATAGGCCATTAATCCATTCATTTCAAGGTTCTCTCTGTTGGAAATTTCTTCCATAGTTATGGAATTTGCCTCCCCTTCCGCGATACCTATTGTATCCTTGCTGCCTAGCTCCAGGGTTATTCTGAGTCGTACTATTCTTAGGTTTACTATTTTCTTGGCCCTTATAATACGTAGGCTTATTTTCAGAATTTACGGCATTCCAATAGCCATGGCCACCTCTATTAGCTATATAATCATCGGCTATCATAGCCATATCATTGCTCTTATTTACTTGTTTATCTCTAAGATAAAGCCTCAGATCTTCAGGCATTTTATCAAGTGCCTGTTCCATTATAATCATTTCAATAATGCCTGCAGCATCATCTTCTTTTACCTTTGCACATTTCATCCAACATTTTAAATAATGGGAGAGCTCATTCAGCCATTCCCTGATGGACATATCTTTAACTCTGTCTGAATTTCTAAATTTAAATCTGTAGGTCTCTGCGGACACATCATACTTTTCTAAGATTGCCTTCTTTAAGGTATCATAATCTACACATTCTTTTACGGTTAAGGATGCATATGCTGTCCTAGCTTTACCAGACAGTTCAGGTGCTAACCTAGCGGACCACGTATTCTTATCCCAACCTGTGGCTTCTGCCAAGTGTTCAAATGTTCTAAAATATATATCAATATCATCTGATTCCTTCAAAGTAGGAACCTTTACCTTCATTTCATCTACTATAGCATTACTGTAGCTAGACCTATTTTCTAATTCCATCATTTTCACTCTTTCTTGTGATTCAATTTTTCTTTGCTCTATATCTGCTTCTAATCTTAATTGGTATTCTAACTTTTTGTTTTCGGCCTCGAACTTCATTCGAAAATATTCGAGCATCATATCTTTAGGCATACCGCCGGGTATTTCGGGCAAATCAATATCCCTAGCCATTGTATCATATATTTCATTGACTTGGTCAACCTCTTCTTGGTCAACAATATCTTCCCTAGTATCTTTGTCTGACATAGTCTTATCTATATTTTTACCCGATCTTAAAGTTGTCATGCTAATAACAATTTTTACTAATGAAATATGTAAACTTATGTATACAAAATATGTTATAAAAGTATTTGTATTACCTTGATTCCATTCAGATATGTAAAAATATGAAATCCACATAAATTTTTAAATGCAATACAATATAAGACATTAATTTACTTCAAAGTCACAAACAACGTTCCATGTTCGCTCCGTACAAAAATTTACTTTCGAAATAAAAAATAGTTTACAAAGTCAGCTTTGCAAATCTTCTCAAAATTTACTGGGCTTCCTTCTGTTACTTCAGACTTCAGTTTTCTTCTTTCAGATCTCGGTGAATATATATCTCTCCGATGAATATCCAGCAGTCTTGAGCTCAACAGTACTTCTTCTTCGTTGTAATATCCAAACAACGCACGGTATAAAAACTGTTAGGAATCCAGATCTTTGTAACCATTTAACTTTTTGGTTACTGATTTAACAGGCCCGTAGAGTAGGCACTGTCACTTCTTCTTCTTCTTCTTCTTGATACTAAATCATGTATCTTAAACAAAAATTTTCACCGCTGCCACCATGTAGTGAATATATTTTAGTTGGTTCCGAGCTTTCTCAGGCGTATATATTTCCACGCGACGTACACAGCTGTCACTGAATGATAACTCATACAAAAAGTATATTTAACTCAACTAGAACTTTTATTCCTTGTAATTCGATTAATACATCTTTCTACCACTACCAGTCAAGCCTTAATATTTTCTTTATCATCTTTCCGTTTATCTACTCTGATCTTATTCTCTCTTCTTCTTTAATATCTATTACATTCCACTTTTATACTGGACATGCAAATTTTAGACTTCAGAGGAGGATAACATTTTCCCTCCAAAAATTATACGATTTTGATTGGCTAATATTATAAGGCGGACCTGGTCTAAAGCATCCTTATCTAAACACAGAGAATCACAACATAAATAATATGACAGCATGAACAGGGCAGAGATTAAAACATTTTAATGATAAAATATGAATTGGTAAAGTTATCAAATTAAGATGTGAAGTATTGGAATAATAACAATGATTACGGACTCAACACAAAAAGTCAAAATTAGATGATGCTCTCGGACACAAACATTTTGGGTGTATTTTTCCTTGATATTTGATATTTAGCTGAAACACGACACTTATTTGGATTAGGTTTTTTTTTGGATTGTGTGTTTTTTTTTTTTAATTTACATTTTTGTTTATTTCATGGTTTTTTATATTCCCCTCACCCAACAACCTCCCATAAAATTCCAAAACGTTATTGATTATTTATTTTGTATCTTTTTTGATAGTTTTGTAATTACATTTTGGTTTTGTTTTGATTTTTTAGCTTATCTGATACTTAATTATTACACATGTCGCGGATTGAACTCGAACCTACTATTAAGCATTGATATCAATGGTCACAGCGATTTGCTCACTGAGCCAAACTGTGATTTACAAAATACATTCTGTTCCAAGGATAGGTGTAATTAATTAAAACGGCGCAATCATTCAATACGGTTAACTAAAGACTGTTTATTTAGCGACCCGGCATGGTATTTGTAGATCCAGCCATGGCGGTACACAACAGAGGAAGTTGTGTAGTTTATATAGTGACGTAACATGGTCGCTGAGATGTCAAATTACTGCTATTTTTTGGCTTTTTGTAGTGTTTATCTTAAAAATTTAGGAAAGTAACATAGCCTATCACATCAGTGTGCCAAATGTGAGCACGTACCTTTTAGTGGTTTTGGAGGAGATACGTAAAATTGCGCGAAAAATTTAGTAGCATTAATAGATTTTATTGATTCTTCTTAATCTAATTCTCAAGTGTGGTATTCAGGATAAAGTTGGTTAACACATTTAGAGTTAAAATACAAAACAGTTGCGAAAGAGAACTATTGGTAATTATCTTAGGTTTTGGATCTTAGGTTTTGTGGTCTTAGGGGGTCTTAGCTTTCGTGATCTTAGGTTTCGTGACACCCATTGATTTCGCCATGCAAACAATAAAACAATAAAAGAAAAACATACATATACAGTATATGCTTATATATTGCATTCATATGTCTAATTGCATTTTAAATTTAACCAATCAAACTTCATTTTTATCTTATTGTTTAAATGACAATAAATACTATCGTATATTGTATTAGTGTGAGTAGAAATTATTTCAACTAACTACTGTATACAATACTGTATGCCTACTTGGAAAATGTAGTAGTTTGGTGTGAAGATTCATTCATGCCAAACTTGTTCTATTGTGGTTTCACAGATTATAGCAGTAGTACTCATCTGTAGTGTTGAAGATCTTGGGCTCAATGACTGTCTTGTTTCTAGAATAGACTGCTGCTATAAACCATTGCACTTCCTATGGCTCATAAAAGGATGCTTCAATTTATTTTATAAAGGCAGCACATTTTTAAATGATCAAACAGGTGTATGTTTGAAAAAGAAGATATATAATTAATACTTATTGGATTGGAGTAATTAAAAAATTATTTAAAATTAATTTTTTATGAATATGCAAAAATATTTTGTTACTAGGAAGTTGAAGATTTATGGCAACAAGATTAAAAGCTCCCGGAAACTGTCTGTAAATTGACCAAATATACTATTGGGCAGACCGCCTGTTTTAGTCACAAAATCACTTGAATTCCATGATTCATAGGTTATGTAGGTAAACTTCGTAATTATTTTCAGATCTTTAAAAACTGTTGTGTAAGAATTATTTTTTGCTGTATGCCCCAGGTTTGTAGCAAGGATTTTTACTAGGATTTTTACATTTTACCACAATACATATTTATAGTCTCATTCTTCATATAGTGTACACTCGTACAAGTTTCCATTTTTAATAGCAATCTTTTGCCAAAAATTTAACCTTTTTACCAGAGATCCATAAGATTTTATTGATAAATATTTGTGGAGTAAATTATTTTTAAAAAATGTACATGAAATTACTGTAAGTGTAAGTGGAAAAAAACCATTAAAAAATAAATCCGAATAATTTCAATAATTATGAATTGATAAATTGTTGTAATATGAATTTTAATATTTTTTATATTATATGGGATCATTTTCTAGAGGAAAACGAAAAAAAAAATGGACAAACACTCATAGATTTCTGTGAAAAACACAATTTATTCATAACTAACAGCGCGTTTCAGCATTCAGCACGTCATATAACTACATGGTCCCAACAGAGAAGAAATTCCAAAGGAGAACTGATCAAACTGTACACTCAAATAGACTATATTATATGTAAAAGTAGATACAAGACTCTCCTAAAGAACGCTAGGTCATACAACGGAACACTTTTAGATAGTGATCACAGAATAGTAATCACAACATTCAACTTAAAATGGCATCGCGTCAACAAACAAAACACTAACAAAAACACTAACTTATTTGCATGTGAAAAGCTAGTGACAAGCGAAGAAACTAGGAATTTATACGTAGAAAAACTGAAAGAATGCATAGATGTTGTTGTGAAACCGGATCAGCCAACCGTTACATGGCAGGAATTGAAAAGCGTCGTGAAGGCAGCTGCAAAACATACAATAGGACCAAAACAAAAGGTCGGCTACAACAAAAGGACATACGATGACACAACCCAACGCCTATCAACGCAGCAAAAAGAACTTGGACTACAAATAGCTAACTGCAAGTCGGAAATCGAACGTACATCATTAAAGCAAAAAAGAAACAAAATCATGCATGACATTCAAAAAAGAGTAATTGAAACACGCAACAAAGAACTTGATCAGAAAAGTTTGGATATCGACAAAGCGATAGGGGGCGCCCAAATGTTTAAAGCAGTGAAAGATCTTAATAGAAAACCATTTGAAAATCCAAAAGGGTTTGATGCTAACAAAAAGTTTATTGCCTCACCAAATGGAATAGCAAAAGTAATTGGCAATCACTTCGAAAATAAATTTTACAACGGAAGCAAACGAAATATAGATTCATTTGAGGGAAATCCTAGGCCATTAAATAAAGAAATCAGTGAAGAGGAAGTAACCAAGAGTCTTAAACGCCTAAACAACAGTCGAGCAACATGTGAGGATGGTATCCCAGGAGAACTACTAAAATACGGTTCCCCTGTTCTAGCTCCAATGATTTCAGACATTTTAAATCAAATATTTACAAAACATGAATTCGTGGATATTAATAAAGGAACACTCATAGCACTACCAAAACCGGGTAAGGAAAAGGGTCCAACTAAGAATTTACGACCTGTTATTCTACTTAACACCATACGCAAGTGCCTATCGCTTATAACACTGGATAGAATTACATCGAAAGTAGACGCATTCTTACCACAAAGCCAAAGTGGGTTTCGCAAAGGCAGAAGCACAAGTGATATTGTTTTTACACATAGATGGCTTATAGCTAAAGCACAAAAAGAAAAAATAAATATTTACATAACCGGTATAGATATGTCCAGCGCGTTTGACACCGTGGATAGAAACAAACTCCTCGACATACTCAAACATATTATAGACGAAGATGAACTTAGGATCGTTAGATTTCTGCTGAGTGAAACCGGACTAAATCTAAAAATAAAAGGTTCAAAAGAACAGCCAATATTCCTAACCAACATCGGCACCCCTCAAGGAGATAGCTTAAGCTCGGTCTTATTCACTGTTTACCTTGAGTCTGCGCTACGAGGAATCAGAACAATTATCCAAACAGAAATACCTCAAGAGATATCATATGCTGATGATGTAGATTTTTTGAGTCTAAATAGCAAGCATAATGTAAACGAATTAGAACGCCATTTATCAACTTTCAACTTAAATGTAAATAAAGAAAAAACAGAACACACTATCGTAAGACGAGAAAAAGAGGACATACAAGAACAATGGAGAAACACGAAAAAAGTAGGATCGCTCCTTGGGGACAGACAAGACATAATTAGAAGAAAACAACTAGCGCGTGTAGCAATGACCAAACTAAACTCGATGTGGCTTCGAAAAGATAAAATCAAATTAAAAATACGTATCAAGCTGTACAACTCACTAGTTAAAAGTATATTACTCTACAACTCTGAAACATGGGGACTCACAAAAGAAGCTTGAAGCACATAAACTCGACACATTTCACAGACAGCAACTTCGCAAAATCATAGGTATCAGGTTCCCAGACAGGATATCGAACATAAATTTGTACAGAAGGACAGGAACAAAACCGATTTCATTAGAAATAGTCGACGCAAGATGGAGACTATTGGGTCACATACTTAGACAAGACCCATGTACACCAGCCAACACAGCAATAAGCTATTATTTCAGCAACACTACCAATATAAAATTTCGAGGAAGACCGAGAACCACCCTACCAATAACTCTCAGCAACGACCTACTCACCCTTTATAAGCATAATACAGACATTAAGTATCCCGGACAATTGAAAACCAAGAAAGACATGAAAAAACTTAAAGAACTAGCCAATGAAAGATCAGACTGGAAGAAACTAGTAAAAGAGATTTACGGAGCAGCCCAAGCGGAAATGTCGGCAGACTTTTCAGCGGAAAGGCAGTAATAATAATATATTATAAAAGAAATTGTGATCTTATAAATTAGTGTATAATATTTAAAGATGATATGAAAGGGTTCCAAAAAGTTTTATTTTATTCTTTAACATGTAGTATATACTGTAATATAATGATATACTTTTATAATTAAGAAATCAACCTTTGTATTAGAATTCAAATAAGTTCACGAACTTGGCCCAGAAAGTCCAGAGGAGAGTTTGTCCAGATGTTTTTAATGTCCATTTAGTTTATAATAGAATCCCTAAAGAAAACACTTTTTTGTGACCTTTCCCATTGTTAAACCAGGAGAAATTGACACTATTTAAGTACAGATTTGACAGTGTCATCCATCATAGAAATACCTTATTATACCGTTAATCACTTCTACTTAAACACCCCTGGATCAACTTAGGACCAATCAGTAACCTCTGAGATGACATAGTGACATATGCAAATGAACCGAAGCCAATATACCCCCAAGTTTCAGAAGAGCCCAGACACACCTTACAGCCACCTCACGGAGCACACACCTCACAGCCACTTCTACAGAAGCAGACCTACACACTTCACATCTCACCGACAGCATCACCTAATCATCTGTTCCTTATACTTATAGTTATAGTTGTATATTGTACTGAATCATTGTTGTATCATCAACTATTATTGAATAAACAATATATGTGTTACGACAGTCAAGCGAGTAAGAGTCTTCATTACAAGTCAGTACCTCAACACGCACTATATTACAATACTGTTACATACTGCTGGCTGTAATAGTACATTTTGGAGATGACAAAAGGCATAGAAAACAGCTCTTGTGATGTCACAAGCGGAAACTTTTGTACAGAGGTGATAGGAATTTTGTGGTTAATCGTCCTCTGAGCCAAAACTATTTCGATATTTACTTATCCGCTTTGCAGTTTCATTCGTAAATGATTAATACATAATGCTACTTTTTTTTAAGTCGTTTTTTAAATTCGTTTTTCCAGCTCATTTTTATCGAAATATTTAGCCACAAGCCTATATAAGCTATGTACATGAACCGATAATGCACATGCGCTAGATACGATTTTGCTTTTTTTGTAGAAGCCATTTAATTTTCCAATTGCACAATAGCTTCAACGGGCATAAATATAGAACAAGGGGCTGAACCTACTTTTCTTTACAACTGTATAATAATGGATAGTGATAATAAGAATGAGATTGTGTTCTGTGAATTGGACACAGTCGCCTGCTGGGTGGCTAGCCTAGGCAAGTAGAGGAAGGAGCGAGGGTAGGAACAAGTAGGCCTAGCCTAGCCAGAATCCATAACAGAGAGGCAGCAATGCTACTGCAGACTGCCAGAATGAGGCCCAGCGATGGATCTACCACAAACCCTATATATTTTAGGTGAAGACGTGAATAGTGCATGTATATTTTTAGTTAAAAGTTTATCAACATTCAAAATTGTGTTTATGGCACCCACAAATATTATGTATTAATTTAGGCCTAGGCTAGTTAATATTATATTATTTATTTCAATACAGCAGTAGGCCTGTAGAATCAGTGGTGGATCTAGGGGTGAATATGGTGACTAGCCACCCACTTAATAATAAAAAAATGATGCAACCAACCCACAACCGTCGCTTGACGTGGATTCGACGCACCTGACTCTTTTAATTAAGAAGAGTAGGCCTAGAGCTAGGGTTAGCATTATGGTTGTGTAAATAAGACTATATTGAAAGAGCTAAGAGTTTAATTACTATTTATGAATTCAAGAGAAAAAAGAAAACACGATTTAAAATCTTTCGAAAATACCCACAACTGAGTTATTTTTAAAACACACGCACTCCTACTATACCAGCATCACATTGTCTAGCTCGTTCCCTGTGTGAATGCTGACGTCATCACTCTCCAAAAACACACCATTTTCCATTTCAGTTAATTACCGCCCTCGTCCACGTGTGCACGTGTTAGCAAGGCCGTATTTATTTACACCCCTGTACAGAGTGGAGTGTATATAATATCGTGAACGTTTTTTATATAATAAATGGTATGCAGTATAAACGATAAAAATAAACGAGAAACACGGCCTAAAGCGTATGGCATTTTATTGATTTTGCTTTATAGACATGGCGATTAGTGCAACCATTGTATACTTACTAAATTACATTGAGTTATTCACCTGGCTGTAGGATATATCTCTGAGGTTACCACCACAACACAGTACACACATATGCACCATATCGGAGTACCGCATGATCAAAGTTTATTATTAATTTGTCGAAAAAGATCCGTACAGTATTTAGGAAGGATTTATTTAAATTTACATTATGTAATTGTAATGTTTGTTGTTAAATGTGATGGAAAATATTGCAGTCTAGCGTATTAAACAGTGTGTAAGCATCTATTTTTTCAAAAAATTTCTGAGATTTCATACATTTATAAAATCATTATGCATAGAATAGATAGGATGTAATCAAAGTACAATATTGCCACTATTTTTTGCCCTCTACAAAACTATTGTATAGTTAATGTCACTATAATTTATAAACTATGGTATTACCAGACAAGTATATACAGATGCTGTAACAAATTGAATGATCTGGGATCTGGTCTAGTGCATCATTTGTCTATTGCAGTATGTTTTACAGGTTATTATTATTTATCACCTGGATGTGATAAAACTGGCTACATTTTTGCCATATTTATCTCTTCCCCGCTACAATGGAATTGAACTTTCTCATATCACTTTAAGAAATCGACAGGGCTAAAAAACATTATTAGTGCCTCCTTTCCATACTCATTTATATACACATTAGTAGGCACATTTTGCACATCATTTTTAGAATGCAATTCTATGATGTTACAAAGTGTTTTGCAATTACATTTTTCAAAAAATGTTCATGTACTGGTGATTCTATAAATCTGCAAAGATAAGACAAATGCAAATTGATAATAAATAGATGGAAATATACTGTTTATTAAAATATTATTTAGTCCTACCGATCTCCTCACTGTTACCTCTATAGGCAGAGTTTTAAGCTCAAGTTATTCGAAATAACAACTCCCTGGTATCACTATATAGTGCCACTTCAGCAGTAGGCCTGGCCTGGGTTGTGTTTTTACATTTATTTTGCATCTAGTAGGCCTAACTTTCACTTACTTTTTAACTATTTAGAGATCGTTATTTATATAAATTCAATAACAAATGTAAGAGTTAAAAACTAGATTAACACAAGCTTACATGGTGCTACACACATGGTTGTGTGATGTATATGTTTTCTTCCATTCATGTCAGTAGTCACAAAAGCAGGGAGAAGACGATTTGATTGAAATTGAAATTTATTTACCAATTGTATTGGTGCTGCCGTTGTTGTGTACAGAACAATATTTGATTTATTTGTAACATTTCAACCATACAACCAAACCAAACATTACCAAAATGATTATCTTCACCCTGTTTCTTCTGGTAAAGGACTACAGTATACTTTAAATGTTTATACTATTTTTAACAACCAAACTGAACATATCTCTGTTTCTTGGCAGGGGACCATATTAATTTAAAATAATGTGCTATTTCCAACAGAAAAACTAAAATTAAGTATATTTTGTACTATGTGCCAGTTTTTTAGGTGATCATTTAGAATAAAATGATCACCTATTGTTATTGTATAAAATCTTTATTCTTATGATTCTTCTTTATTTCTCTCTGTACAGATTTTGTGTAACAAATATCTCAAAAAGTTTAATGTTAATGATTACCAAAATTTCACAATGTCTTTCAAATACTTTAACTTAGTCCGAATAAGCTTTTCATTTTCAAATGTGAACGTATACAACAATGTTTTCTCCTTTATTAGTTCGATGACAAACTTTTGCTTTTCGTCGAAGATAACTTTATCCGCTAGCTGCTTCGATTTCCGCCACTTATTCTGGGTTTTGTGAAACTTTTTTTATGATAGTCCTTTCTGGACAATACTTGTCTAATACACAGTGAATTCCTTTATTATAAAGTTTGACTTGTGTGCTAGGGTCATTAGTTGTGAGTATAGGGTAAAGTTCTGCTTTGAGATCCTTTTTAAGCGACTCTATGATTACGCATTTAAAGCAACGCGATATTATAGTTAATTTTGATTGTTCTAGGTTACCTGCTTGTAGACGAAACGATATCATATTGTGATTTGATCCATAAGTGTTAGGTGATATTACACAATTTAAAACAGCTCCGTCATCCTTTCGTACGATAACATGATCTAGAGTGTGACCAGATTGCTGTGTTGGACCATCTACTAGTTGGATAAAGTTGTGGTCATGGATCAGGTTAAGATATCTAGAAGTATCCCATTTATCTGGAGTGTCCACATGAACATTTATATCTCCAATAATGACGGGATTTCCGGACAGGCACGAAACTTCATGCAGAAAATCATCAAATTCTTCGATAAATGTGCAGGTTTTTAGTCCATTCCTTTGCGATGGAGGGGGCCTGTAGACTACGACTAACTGATAGGTCTTCAATGGGTCGGTTAAGCATGCTTGTTCAAATGTAGTAAAATCGGATTTAAGTGGTGAACTTAGGTACGACTTATAGATAATTAATAATCCACCTCCATCTTGATTTGATTTGCGCGGGACATTCAAGAATGTATATCCATCAGGTGTACATTCAATTGGTGGTTACCATATAGTCTTCTGATATTTGTATTGTTCCAGATAATTTGGTTACCGAAGTTATCCTGTGGTTCCCTTTCCTTACTCCAAGCAATGCAGATATCTTTAATAAACTTGTTATCAACATTTGTGACATCTTTGATATGTAAATTACACCGAAAGATGAGTTCTTTTCCAAATGGAGAAAGAACTTGATCAAAGAACATTTTCCAATATTCACATTTTTGTATCGTTTCCAGGTCGTTTTTAGAGCATTATGCAAATATGCATATAGTACAGGAAAGATAAGCTCAGAATCAGTAAAAGGTTGAAAAAATTGTAACAGAATTTTTTTCAACACATAATGCATTTCTATTTAAGGTCCCTATATGAGCATACTAAAAGTCTAGAAAAATCCAGGTAGGGGAAATAGGTTTTTTAAAACAAAATGACCGCCAATGGCGAAAAATGTCTTAAAATGAACAAAAAACATTGTATATCTAATTACCGTACTTGATAGCAGTTTTTATTATGCTTTTTATATTTCTTTAGTGTCAAACATTTCAACTGTAATATATACATATTAATTTAAGTGCTATTTGGCAGCAAAACACACATTAAGTATCAAGATATCACCACGGTTATAATAATCGTAGTCATGCATTATAATGCAGGACTACGGTGTCTAATAAAACAGTTCATTTACATTTGTACTATCACAACAATAGAATTATACAATCTTACAATCTATTAACCAATTCATTTTTTTAATGTCCGGTTATCATCGTATGTCTATAGGTAGGAATTGAGCATGTGCTGATGCCGTGGTATTCTTCACAAACAGTGGTACTGGGGGTAAATTTGTCATCAATGGACACACCACGCCATTTGTAACTTTCCATCCTCCAGTCTGTGGGTTGAAGAGTATTTTCTATCCACTGCTGTACCATGGTAATAGACATGCAGGGAATGACATTTTGCAGCACTTGTTGTTGGGGGAATAGATTTTATTTGTGCTGTTTTGCTACTTTCTCCTACTTTCTCCCAGAACGTATTCCTACAGAATAGCTACCAATGCCAATTCCCCTGATGCGATGACTTCTTTTTTTTGGGGACGTTTGGTTTTACAGAATTTGTAAGCATACTACTGCAGGAGTGATGACTTTTTAAGACTAACACCTTATCCTCTATCAAATAGATGGGATGTAGTATCACATCCCTGGATTCCATGTATAAAGAGCAAATTAATTTGTACAGAGCTTCATACCAAGGAAAGACTTTACATGCATTCACAAGGCCCCATAGAGAACATACAGTATTAAACCAATGAATGAAGCAGCAACCGTGACAGAATATTAATTTAAGAGGAAAGAACATATTATTACACTATGGGTCAAAATCAACCATATTCATCAATAGAGAAGCAGTCCACATTTATTTATTTATTTATTTATTTAATCTTTCTTTATTCTGAAATACACTTTCAATACAATGTACTGATTTCCAAAGTGGTTCAGTTCTTAACTACATAAATGTAAACAAAATACAGTATATAAATGGACAAAAGAAAATATAAAATTAAACCTAAAATTATCAAAATCAAATTAACACAATTAAAGTAAGCACATTTAAAGGTTAAAACATAAATAATTGAGATTTTGAAACAAGATAAAAGAAGTTTTAATCATTGAGCATTAATTAGATTTAGTTTTGAATTAAAATTAAAGTTTTGAAATTTGTGATTTGAAAGTTGATACTGTCATATCATAAAGATCATTTTTTATTTTGTTAGGTAGAAAGTTCCATAATTTTGTAGATCTGTAATTAAAAGTTCTTTTACCTTGAGTATTATTCCATTTAGGTATTATCAAAGTGTTGTTACTTTGACTTCGTGTACCTTTATTGTGACTATCTTCAGTAAATATAAATTGAGTTGATAAATAGGGTGGTGCATGTCCATTTAGGCACTTGAAAAGTAATATTAGAATATGTTCATTCCATTTGTCCTTTAGTGTACTCCAACCAAGTGAGTTTAGGATATCACTAACATGAGTTTTGATATCTACAGATAATAATATTCTACCTAATCTATTTAATATAATTTGAAGAGAATCTGAAAAGTTTACTTTACAATTTGATCAGACACAACTACAATAATGAAATAAAGGAATAACTAGTGCATTGGCTAACATTTTCAGAGTGTTTGATGGAATAAAATATTTTATACGACGTATAACACCAATGCGTTTGGCAACTTTTGATGAAAGGCTATCAATATGATCAGCCCATGTTAGTTGAGTGTCAAAAGTTACACCTAAATATTTAGAAGAATTTACTCTCTCAATAATATGGTTATTAAAAGAAACAGAGATATTTTTAAACTTACTATACATGTGAGTAGTACTAAAAACCATAAGCTTTGTCTTTTTAATATTTAATGTTAGTTGGTTCATTAAGCCATTGAGTAACTTGATTAAAATTTACATCTATTTCATTTTGAAGCCTAAGTGGGTCAGATGAACTACATAAAAGTGTGGTATCATCAGCATACATGACACATTTACATGATAAAGAATTAGGAAGTGAGTTAACATATAAAATAAAAAGCAATGGTCCTAATATTGAACCTTGAGGAACTCCGATATTTACATTCAGTGATTCAGATTTACATGAATTAATACTAACAATTTGAGATCTTTGACTAAGATATGATTTAAACCATTTAAGCTCGGTACTATTTATTCCAAAACCCCTTAATTTATTAAGCATTATTTGATGATTTACCGTATCAAAGGCCTTTTTTAGGTTCAGGAATATAGCAGCTGTTGAAATACCTTTATCAAAATTATTTAAAATATAGTCTGTAACATCTAAGAGAGTGGTTTGGGTAGAGTGATTTTTCCTGAAACCTGATTGACATATACTATTTCATCATTGATGGCTATGAGAGACAGTCATACACATGCATAATTTGTTGAAAAAGAACCTTGTACTTTTCCTGCAGCCCTCTTTTACTCCATTAACTCCATACATACTGCTAGACTACTCAGAAACCTTCATCTCACTGCCCTCTGTATGTTATCAATGGGTGAGCACTGCTACATCAAACCTCTTGGCCCGAAACAGCAACATTTCAAGACATTTATTGTGTACCATGTATGTTTGTTACGTTATGTGAAGGTAAAGTAAACTTTTGTGTTTTTATGGCTATAATTATGGGCTGTAACAGTGTAAGTATATTTGGTTTAAGAAAAGGTGTTGGTCTTAAAAATCATCACATCACAGTTGGAGTAGTATGACAAATTCTGTAAACCAAACAGTTTCCAAAAAAAAAGAAGAAGAAAACATTGTATCAGAGAAATTTGGCAGTGGTAGAGCTATATGGAGGGAAGTCTATGGAGACTTTAGACAGCCTACTTTTCTTACCCTTCCCATATGATCTTCCATCCCCCATCCCTATATTCCTCCCTGCTGGCACCACCAAAGTTGATATATTGTGAAATGAACTGATTTATTAGACACCGTAGTCCATATATTATAATATAAATAGATATATGTAGATACTTAAACATTTGTGTTGCGGCCATTTTCTAATTAACAGCACTTAAAATAATGTGTATATTGTACTTCAGATCATCGAAACTGTAAAGAAATATATAAAGCATTGTAAAAACTGTTATAAAGTGGTAATTAGATCTATCATTAATGTTTTTTGTCCTTTTTTGGGCATTTTCGCCATTGGCGGCCATTTTGTTTAAAAAAACCTATTTCCGCTACCTGGATTTTTCTAGACTTTTAATATGTTTATATAGGGACCTTATAGAAATGCATTGAGGTGAAATAAATTCTGTTGCAATTTTTTCAACCATATTTCATAGTTTTCCTGTACTAATATAATAACCTTTAGTCCCCCTTGTTAATGTTGGCGTACATTGTATTCCTTCTGACTTTATCCGGTTTTCCATTCCAAATGAAATCAAAGATTCTGGACTTTTTGAATAAATGTTTTCGGAGGATTGGGGAGAACTTGAAATAAGAAAACAAGCTGGCTAATAGCAAATGTTTTAAAAATAATGTGAGATCTCTCCCACTCAAAACCTTAAGCTGATTCTTTAGTCTAGATAGATTCTGCAGATAATTAAGGCGGAAAGGTCATTACCATCGTGTGTAAAATTTATACCTAAATATTTAACTGGACCGTCAGTAACCGCGATACCTGTATCATTTATGTAAGGTGGATGCTCTGCCACAATGGAAAGAACTGCGATTTACTGTTGTTCATTTTAAGGCCGGATGATAAGTTAAAATCATTCAGTAGAGTAATTAATCTGGTCGTCGAATTGCGACTTCCATCTAAAAAGAATGTGGTAGATCGTCCGCATATTGTAAGATTTTAATTTCTCGCCACATTAAGACCCCTTGCACTGTTATCATTATTAATTCTTCTGGCCAAAAGTTCTGCTGCGATGGAGGAAAATCCTGTTGAGTGACCATTATTTAACACGCAGGCCGTGCTACTGTCATATAGCGTTTTAATCCATGAACTGAAACAGTTTCTAAAGTTAAAATAATTTGTCTGTCAGAAAATGGTTTTTGGTTAAAATTAACCGTTTCTTTTGTATTTATAAGTGAAATCTTTTTTTTTAGAGAAGTGAGTAACTTTTTAAAGTCTGATTTTATTAATCTTCATTTTCATGTTTTTGTTACAAACATCGTACGCAGCTATAGGCCCAGCCTGACGTTGTCTAATTGCTGCATTAATTGTCTTTCTGTTTTTGCCAGAATCCGTAATACAAATTGTGGGAAAACCCGGTAATTTCGTTGAAAGTTTCCGATTCTTCTATTTATTTTGGCCTTCACAATTGAAAGTGAATCACAGAAGAAAATCTAAAATATCAATCCGTGTGCAATGCATGTTGGGATATATAGCAGGCCGCTAAAATTATTTGATTTTTCACATTTTTAACCGTTCAAAGACAAAAAAAGTTATCGCAATGAGACCATAGTCTTTATTTTTACATTAAATGTAGGAAATAGAACTGTTGTACGTTTTACCTCTTGTACTCCTCAGTAATCCTCACAATATATTCATTGTTTTTCCTCCTTACAGTCTGTTGTACGCTCTTGTGAGGAATTGGCTAAAGAAGGAAATATTATTGAAAAAATATATGGAAAGCAGAAGGTTTACTGTTGCGACCAGGTAGGTCAATCAACAAAAATGTAGGGAGGTAGGTATGTCATTCTGCAAGGCAATTACAACAATGCCACGTTGAAGAGAACCCACAAACTGTGAATTGGAATGAAGAATAATATGCAAACTGGCCTATTATGACTATATGTACCCAATATTTTTTTAATCTCAGAAGCTGAGACATACTGGATACACCGTATCATACAGATATTAATTACTGTAGTTGTTTATTACTTTTAGAAAAAATTACCCAATGTAGATGAAAATGAGTTAAAAGAGATGGATGAAAAGATTAAACAACTGGATGAAAAATTGAAAACATCAAGGGATCATTGTAGAGAGAAAGAAAGAGGTACTGTATGTCGAAATAATTCAGTTTGTTCGCCAGTTGTATCAAATTGTCCAGTGTTCTTCTGTAATCTCAGTTTAGCATTGTGGGCAGTAGAAGCATTGCTATCCAACCCGATTATATGTGGCACCAATCTTGACCATAGTGTCATGTTGGTGTCTTTAAAGTGTTTTCATCACAATATTGCATATTAATATATATATACCGAGCACAAAACCAGTTTGATAATGAAATAGGCACACCTACTAACCCACTACTGTAGTTAATATATAGTACTTTTAATACAATTATATATAGATAGATAGATGAGGGCGTATCAATTTGATCTCTGATGCGCATGCGTACAATTGAGGGACTAGTGCTGTTCCGCAGTACCACGCCGAGAATGTTGGTCCAGCTTCAAATCTCGGTTTGGGTGACTTTTTCTCATTCTCACAGATTTCCTCATCTTATTTCAATTTTTCAGTATTTTGCCTTTGAATTTATATATATATTTACAGTCAGGTATCGTCACCATTTACTTTATCCAAATTCCCTCACTTGCACTGATGAAGGGCTAGTGTTGCCCGAAAGCTCTGCTAACTTTTCTGGCTGTTTACTTTATCGTTTTGATTTAGCTTTTTGCTTTTTTTTTTGTATCTCCATTGAGATCCAGCCACTGATACCCATAGCATTGTAATTTTTTTCAGTAATTTGCCTTTGGATTTATATATGTTTTCTACTGTTTGTATCAATTTTGATCTGATTTTGCTGTAATTATGGAGGGTACTTTGGATAACTTTACCAAATTACGTCGCCTGTCCGAGAAACGTGTCAGGTATCGTCACCATTTACTTTATCCAAATTCCCTCACTTGCACTGATGAAGGGCTAGTGTTGCCCGAAAGCTCTGCTAACTTTTCTGGCTGTTTACTTTATCGTTGATTTAGCTTTTCGCTTTTTTTTTTGTATCTCCATTGAGATCCAGCCACTGATACCCACAGCATTGTCATTTTTTTCAGTAATTTGCCTTTGGATTTATATATATTTACAGTAATATATGTATATGTAAAACACATGTATATGTAGAGATGTTGATATAAAGTTTGCGGTACACCACGTGTATTAGTTCTGAAAAGAACTGTTGAGTTTCTCGACGTTTCGATCAATATGCTTTGATCGTCCTCAGGAGTGACCTGAAATGAACTGTTGAGTTTCTCGACATTTCGAACAATATGCTTTGATCCTCCTCAAAGCATATTGATCGAAACGTCGAGAAACTCAACAGTTCTTTTCAGATCTAATACATGTGGTGTACCGCAAACTTTATATCAACATTTGATTTTGCCTTGCAAACCTTCAAACAATATATATGCCCTTAAGGCCGCCCATACATATGACATATGTAGTTGGATGACGAAGAGACAACCAACGTGCAACGTGCGTAGACCGCCTTATTGTTTGTTTGACTTGAGTTATTGTTATTAAAGTTAGTTATAGCACATCTTTGTGTATTGTTTTATTATTGTGGTATTAACGAAGCAACCTACCCAAACAAAATCCAAAGGCAAAATACTGAAAAAAATAACAATGCTGTGGGTATCAATGGCTGGATCTCAATAAAGATACAAAAAAAAAGCAAAAAGCTAAATCAAAACAATAAAGTAAAACAGCCAGAAAAGTTAGCAGAGCTTTCAGGTTCATCAGTGCAAGTGAAGGTACTTGGACAAAGATATATAAATATATCAGGCAAGCGCTGCCTGGACAGGAATAAAACTTCCTACAGGGACATCTGGTGGTTGCTAAGAGACTCAAGCCTGAGAGTGGCAAGTGCATTGCCATAGTTCAAGCACACAGATCATCAACATACTTTCAGACCTGAAAATCAGAATAAAAAATAAATTCATTATTCAATGCACCATTAATAATACAAAGAAAAATTATAGGGGCAAGAATAGTTCTTCTCCTGAAAGATTTTCCCAATCTAAAAAAATATTCATGTATTTAGTTCTTTGTTTTTTATTGGAAAGGTAATCGACGACCCGTTGCATGATAGAAGGCGAGACACTCGTATTAAGACAAAAATAGTTTCTCGAGACTCTCCTAATAATACAAACCTATTATGTTAAAACCATGGCGTTTACTCATAAATTTTCAGACTGGCCATTATAATAATTAACCATTGACGCCAACCATTGGTTGAATCAGATTGCTCTTGTTCTAAATAAACAATAGCCTGTCGTTGGCTCTGAATACGTTGTTACTTGTGGACTATAAACAATTAAGGGCCTAGTAGAAAAATATTTGCTTGTCATTGTGGTAGCCCGCTACGCAATGCATTACAGTATGCACACATACGTAAAGCCCGTAACGCAGAACTCAATGTTCCTAAGACATACAATTCGGATAGATTTTCCTGAAATACACTGCAGTGATTACGGTATTATCTGGCTTGTTAAGGAAACTGTGACCTCTTCCTGGTATAAACGCAATCCGTTAAAACTTGCAAAATCACATGCACTACAAAATGTCTTTAAAGAACCTGAATGTCGGCGAAATAGCAGATTGCCGAAACGGATTGGACGGCCACTCAATAGAATAGGCAGACAAACCCATCATTTTCACAAACCCAATCATTTTCTCAAACCCGCATCCCGGTTTCAAAATTGTGGATTAAATCTTGCGAGGCCTGTCAAATACGCATGGGACCGAATCGTTTGCTGATTTAAAAACCTAAAATGTGTGACAATGATTCACTCGCGAGATAAATTTGAGCAGGGCCAATCAGGCTTGTTACTTTTAAGCTTCATACACAAATAATATAAGCCATGGCAATGCAGAAACAACATACTGAAATTATACAACAAGCCTTTTGGCTATCGGTATTTTGTCCCTAATGAACGTCCAATACCCTTAATTGGAGACTAGACCTACAGTAGACTGGCTTAACAAAGAGAATTATTAATGATCTAACTGAGACTGGCACAAGATCAATCAATTTCAGATGAATTAGTTCCATTGTTTAAAAAGATAAAACCTTTTTTTGTGAGGAGTTGGGTACCTCGCCCTATTCATAGTGGTGGAGATGATACATCATGACCATCTAACTAGATTTCTGGTTTACTTTAACTTTGAATTAGTTATCCGCATTTATTTATTATTTATTTATTACCATCTTTACTGAGGGTAGCCTATCCAGTTCCAAATAGAACTGGGTCATTCAGGGCCCTCGATAAAACATACATACAGTACAACACATAAAATATTAAATATTCAAATGACATAAAATATATTAAAGGCTTATACATTTACAATGATTATATAAAATTCACATAAAAGTTAAAGTCGTTGACAGATAAAAAAAATATATATACATAGTACGAACAATCTTAACTGTAAATAAATTGTTTAAGTTCACGTTTAAAGGAAATAACATTTTCAGATTGTCGAATGATTTTAGGAATCATATTAAAATACATAGGCGCTTTATAAATAAAACATTGTTTAAAAATCTCTAAAGAAGGTCGAGGAATAATATAATTACAATTAGAGATGGATCTGGTAGTAGGTTGACCTCCGGGCTGAGTCCTGGTTAACATGCGACTGATGTAATCCGGAACGGTATTGATGGAAGCCCGATAGGCGAGACAACCAACTGATAACGTTGAGAAACGGATGAGATAGAAATGGTATTTATCAATAAGGTGGGATGGGGTATGAGGGTGAACTTTCAAAATAACTCTTTTAGCTCTATTTTGAAGTTTTTGGACTTTAGCAACGAGTGGTGCTCGTGAGCCCCAGAGAGAACAACAATAGTCAATATGAGGTAAGACAAGAGCATTCAGCGGATAACTCCTTGTAATCGTCCTGTTTCTTTTTTTTTTTTAGTTATCCGCTTAGTAGCGGATAACTCCTTGTAACTGTCCTGTTTTATCATATTTTTTTATTTATTTTTTTTTCTGTATTATGCTTCTTTCCTTCTGTCATTTGTGTGCGTCGCTTTTCTCTAAAACGTGTAAACAGAACATATCGTAACTTTTTCAACATATCGACATTTACGTGAACTTGTGCACCTCCTATTTTTTAATGAAGTCAGATTTGCGCAACGTGACTTATGCACGATTTTATGAATTTCAATGATTGATCATAGATTATAAACCAAAAGTCATTTTGTATTGACACTTAGTGAAGGGCAAACTTTCTATGGATTAACAATGGCATGTTTCACAAGAAGTTACGCGCGCACGCGCATTTAAGATTTTAAAATGCGCAAAATTAATTTCTAATCAACTTTCTACACTGATCATGACATTTTAAGCATATCAAAAATTCCCATGCGTGCGAAAAAATTTACGCTTAAGGTGTTTTTCTCTTGAATTATGATTTTACAGCCTTTCCTAGTCATTTGAAAAAAGATTGACATCATTTCAAATTAAAATGACGTCATACGAACACTTTGAATTAGACCATTTGAGCGCATTTTAGCTTAAAAAGTTATAAAATATTGTCAAAATAAATTTTTTAATCTATTATAGCTCTTCAGGATCAAAAGTAATCCCCAATTTTTAAAACTTATTATGTAAGAAGATAAATTTTAGATATGAATCAGAATTGAATTGAAAAGCTACAAAATATTGTCAAAATCATGCCTCTTTTGAATTTTTATTATAGCTGTGACCCCCAATTTTTTTAACTTAATATGTAAGCAGATATGTTGTAGGTATGAATTCATGCAGAATTTTTACCTCTCGGATGTTATGACGTCATCGTATGGCCACACGAATGTAAAATATAGGATTTTTTATCTCTTTCGTTATTGCTCATCACATTCAACAGAGCGCATCTCGCTTATACGTATTCCATTTCCCCCGAGATTTTAATATTGTCTACGTCAATCAACTATCTTTCGCTCGAGTTTAAAATATTTTAATTTTATCACGTCATCGTGAATTACTTGGGTCACTTATTTTCATCATTACAGTCAATTTCAACATGTTATAGCTCCTTAGAATGTAAAGTAATACTCATGATTAAAACGTTTTCTGGAAGCTGTTGAATTGTAGATACAAATTCATGTACAAATTTTGCGCATTGTATATTGTGACGTCGTCATATGGCCAGTTGAACTATAAAAGTATTTTCATATTTTGCGTCATAGTTCATCACATTTAAAAGAGGGCACATCTATATTCTAGTATCGACATATCTTATACACGTTAATATGTTGTTGCTCAGACAAAAATTAATTAAAGGCGGGTCCCACATTTTCACCTAAGCTAAACTGTATGTAATACACTGACAATTAAATGTTCTTGATATCCAAATCATATCATACCAACTTTGTGAATAAAATAATTTTGACACTTGAAGTTTGGCCAAAAGTTAATGGTTACAATTTTTATAAAATTGAAAAAATTCATCTCCTTCCCAAAATATTTTTGAAATCAAATTTTCGTTTTTCATGAAGGTGAAAATAAACGTTGAAACTTACCAACGTTTCGTGCGTTAGCATGATGTTGTTGTGACATGCGCCCTCTCTGATTTATTTCTTGAGAGACCAAGGAGGAAAGTGGCTGCCACACATATACTGTATGATGACCTAAGTGACGGCCGGCTGGGGCAGACCCCTCTGGGATTCACCCAGAGGTATTCAAGAAATAACTCAGAGAGGGCGCATGTCACAACAACATCACGTGACTATGCCATGATCAGTGTCGGCAAACCAAGCTGACACCACTACCTTGAAAAAGTGCGATGCTAACACACGAAACGTTGGTAAGTTTCAACGTTTATTTTCACCTTCATGAAAAACGAAAATTTGATTTAAAAAATACAATTTTTATTTTATTAATTTCATCATTAACACTTTCCATTGTTTGACATTGCGCCTTTCACCAGTCATGTTTGATATTGACCTAGGTGTTTGCTCAACTTCCAACAAAACTCTAAGTGGCTTCTGTATAACTAGGGCACTCTGAGAGTGAGTGAGATAGTGCATGCGTCTGGCTGTGGTATACTTTTCCTGCAAAGTCCAGTATGTGATAGTGGAGATATTGAAGATATCTTCCATTTTGTTTTAATATGCCGTTTATACACCAATGAAAGAGATTGATAAATATATTTGAATGTGTTATATCAATCAATGTCATACAATAATATTAAATGTCAATATTAATATTACATTATACTTGATTATATTTTGTCAATGTGCAAATTGATGATATTTACTCTTCTGAAATCTTCTGCCAAATAAACTTATTTTAAATGGTTTCATCTGGTTTTGGATCAATTGAAATTTGATTATTTGTTCATTGTAGGTAGAGGAATGGGAATATTTGACTGCGTATGTCACTGTCCTTGTCTAGGTTCAGTCCTTCTACTTTTGGGCTATAATTGAATGGGTACAGAGTTTCCATTTGTTCAAAAAAAGAATTTTGTTAAATCTTCATTATTGACTGGTTAGTTTTTACATACATGATTTGTTGAAATCAGACATAAGTGATTTATTTAATTAATTGGTTTAGTTAGTTCATGGAAAACACTGTATTGATAATAGACAAGAAATATTTCTTACAAAAAAACGCTGCTCGACATTTTAAAATTAATCATTGTTCTTTCTTCAGATATATGTATGATAAATTTTTAAAAAGATGTTCTTTAATCCTAAAAATACATACAAATCAAAAATAGTTCTTTAATTATTAATCACATGCCCATTCAAAAATGGTCAATTTTGAACTTTAATGTGCTGTGTGTTTGTGACCTCAAGGCATATGCAACTGAATACCCTCTTGGCTTCAAGCAAAGAATGATATATATTCTCTGCTTTAAGTGAGAAAATTCTTTCCAGTCTGTCAACCAATTAAATAGCGAGAATCCAAAATCGTTCAACCGTGAGCCCTCATAGACTCTCTTTTCCCATAGATTTTTGGGTCCAGCAGCTGGGATCTATAAATTATAGTTGAGTTTACAAATTAGCAAAAACATCAGCCTCTAGTACTATAACTGCTGCTTGCTTTCAGCTTATAAATGAATCATCTCTTGTGAAGTAGCGGGCTAGACCAGCAGCGTGAAAAAAGTAGATAAGATGGTGAAATCCTGTATAAATATGGTGTTATAAAGAATAAATGCGTTATTGCCATGTAATTGAATGTCTGTCCCTTCAGGGCCATGGTCACCAGTATGGTTGGTAAGTTTTCAACCTGTCAACTTTTGGCAGAAGCTTGAAGTACAGCTCATTCAAAAGCTTCATAGGCAGCATTAACTCCCACTTCTCATCTTCTACAATCTCAACCGATTTCATGACTACCATTATACACTACTAACTCTGCTTTCTCTCTACAACTTCTGACACTTTTCTAGAAAAAATTCAGACAGAGAAAAAAATTCTAAGTGACGTATCATTTTGTTTGAAAAACGCTGATCATAAAGATATTACCTTAAATACAGAGAGTCGTCAAAATCTAAATGATGTGGTTAAACTATCCCTATATATGTCAGAAACACAAGACAACGATATCTGCACACATGGATTAAGTACACGTACTTTTATCAAATATTTCTTTGCTCATGACCACCTGAACTATGGCCGGTCTAGTTGATGAGTTTGAAAGCCAACATTTAAAGAGAGATGATATCTTGATGAATGAAGAATGCTGCAATTCTCACAGAGGTGTTTGTTGGCCATGGCATGATGACATCGGACAGAAAATGTTTGAGGCATTAGTAAAAGTTTTGTAGAAGGCAAACTAGAAAAGGACAAATATTGGCAAAAATATATATGACTGTGAATACAGGTGACAAACTTATCAAAGTATTACATAGTCAGCTGGTACAGTACTGTATATAAGAAAGTATGAGCATTTTTGGGGGTGAAATGAGGTATTGCAGTACTTCTGCTGATATCACAGATCAGTCTGTTGAAGTTTGATGGATACAATAGTAGAGAACGATGGAAGGTCAACTTACTATATCGCATTCAAAACAGCTCACTGATTAGAAATATTTCATTTGGCAGAGTTAGTTGTCATTTAACTGAAGAAATTTATGAGATGTTTTAATATGAAGAAGTGTACTATACTGTGGACCTCCTGAAGGTCAACATTTTGTGTTAATCACCATGTTGTCATAGGCATATCATTTTGTGTCATTTCAATCTAACTTAACTTACACACGTTTTAATAAGAAATTTAACCCATTTAAAAAAAATCCATTTGGCCACCATTTGGTGTTAATAACCATGTTGTAGTCATAGGCCTATCATTTTATGTGATTTCAATCAACGTCATAACTTGCACATGTTTTAATAAGAAATTTAATCCATTTAAAAAAAATGGCGGCCATTTTGAAATTCAAAATGTCAAAATGCTGATGAATATAGGTTTATAATAATTTTTATATAGCAGAGAACCCATGGCATTAATTTTAACTTAAAATATTATTCATAATGGGTGTTGCTTTGTCCAATATGGTAAATTTATTGGATATTTTACGTATTGGTGGCCATCTTGGATTTGACACCTTTAAGCTTTTTTGAAAAAATGGCAACATATTTTTTTTATTTCTTTACATCCTAAAGACACTAAATCAGCTGGAATTTTGCTTTTAACAAAAAAATGACACAAAATATAGTGGCGTACACTAATTGTTAGAAGTGCTATACAATGTGTTGTTCTGTTGATTCAAGTTTAGCTGTGGCATTTGTTGATACATTTCTCAAAAACGATTGAGTTGAGTGTCTGTAAATTTTGCATACGTTTTATAAAGTTTTTGTGCGATTTTTGAAACTTTGTAAAAAAAAGCCTTTACATTTATCTAAATAAAATTTAGTTATTAAGTAGCGTTTTTTCAAAGTTTTGATTTTGCTTTTTACCTTAATGTGTTTTTTACATTTTGCTGCAAATGTAATGTCTTAAAATGCAATTTTAATAAAGACATTTTAGAAACGCTTACATTTTATCTAAAAATTTGTAACAATTTAGTTTTTAAATAATGTTTTTTCAAGGTTTTGATTTCGCTTTATTAATACACTTGTGTTTGGTTTTTCTACATACGTTTCTATAACTTTTTTTCTATGTCTTTGTGTAACGTAATTTCCCATAAACTGCAAGTCTAAAGCCTGGTTTCCAGTCGACGTTGTTTTTACATTGGAAATTGAAAATCGACAGGAAACGCTAAATGTCAAAATGACGTAATGCAAGTAGAAATCGTTGTAGTACAAGTGTTTGACAGGAAATCGGTGACTGAAGCTTCCGTCTGTTACGTCGATATTCGACGGTTCGACAGGAAACCGGTGAATTTCTGGATGAACATGCCTTACGATGCGATTTTATACCCTTCCGCTTACACTTTCGTAAGCGTAAGCGCAAGGATCGTAAGAACCAGCCAATCAGTGACGAGGATTATGTGACGTTGGCAAGAAGGTCAAAGCTTGGAAAGGTGAAAGAAAGTAGAAAGTACCGTATATAAGAATTGTTGACAATAAATGATACGTAAATAACCCTGAACCACGATGTTCAATTCATGATAGAGTGTAATAATTTAGGTGGATGAATACGAAATAGATGTGAGGACTATACAAAATTGTCTTGCTTGTTACTTATTATAATTATATAAACATAGTAAAAATACGATAATGAGTAAAAATAATACACACAGACGCACTAAATTAAAAACGTTATGGCAATAAAATTTCATAAAATGTTAGAGAACAGTAGTGTCATCATCAGGATCATCAGGATAAAAATGCGTTCACCTGGCATATAGTTTGCATTCAAAAGCAGGTGGGGAAAAATTACGCAATGATTTTGTTTTAATTGTATGATGAAGGTAGGCTGGGTAATAAATTAATAATACTGTATATATTAATTAAATTCACCGTAGTGTTTGCTTGAATCTAAAAACAATTTATAGGCATATGATAATTTGATGAAGAAAATAAATAATTACTAGATTTAATTCGTCACTATGACGAATTATAGGTTATATGCATTGATTTAAATAAAGATAATTGATTGATTGAAGATATATTAATCTTTTGATTTTCTCAGAATTATTTATATATGATAGGATCTTGCTAATGCAAATACAATAGCCGGTATCATAATTCGATCAAAGATCCTTCTGCGTATAATAATGTCATAAACCACATTTGTTACATAATAATAAAGACATAAGTTAATACTTTTTATCTAGATTTCATTATAAATCATGTGTATAATCTATACACTAAGAAATACAATTGAACAAACAATACGGATAATAAAAAAAAATCTTATTTCGTTTCGTTTCCCAAGGTGAGACTCGAACTCGGTACCTTGAATGCTATAGACACGAGCAAAGACCACCGAGCCATACACAACTGACTAAAAGTTATGGAAAGATTCCTCCGTGTATTTACTATGCAGTAACCACTTTGGTGCAGATAGATTATTACATACCGCAATGAATTATAATGTTTTACTATGATGACATCTTTCAAAATTAAAAAAAACGATGCACTGTGTTACGACCACTTTTGGCCTAGGCCGAAATACCTAAATAAATAGCAACAACGAGGCTTGGAACAAACAATAGTCGACACTCAAGAGTATTATGCAAAGAGCATGAGCTCCATTTATTTCCTTTCACGAAGCACAAAATACATAACAACACAATTATAGATACGTATGATACCGAGTGGTTGGTTTGCCTGGCCATCTGTACACATCACAACCTCCCCATTCTTATCGTCCTGCCTCGCTTCCAGTCTCAAGCACAGTTCTAACCGCAAGCGTCCTTAGCTGGCCCTGTCTCCTGAGTGACTCCCTTCTTTGTATCACACACCCAGCACAGCTTTCCAAAATACCGCGCACCACCATGCTCCATTCTGATTCGTCCACTTGACCACCGGCGACTTGATTCATTTGCATGCGACATGTGACACCTGACTCTCGTCACACGTAACAACTGTCAAACTATATACTTTTAACTTTAATATATAAACTTCTTAAGGAAGAAAGTTAATGTTAAGTTTGTTATTTCGGCCTAAGAAAATGTTATAATTTGTTTGATTGTCGAAATTAATTTTTTAAAATTTAATATGCCATTAATGATGACTTAATCAACTTTTGTTCTCTTAATTTCATAATAAATCATACATATATACATACACTTCAAGAAAATGAAATAAAAAATAGGTGTTCCTGAGCATTCTAATGATATACATTAATTTTAAAATTTAGCATATTTTTACCATTTTGTTAACTTACACGTGTGTAGCCTGTCACTTTTGACGTGCTCGTATAACACTGTTTCGCGTTGAAAGGTTATACAACAGTAATCGGACAAAACAGTGTGCATTAACGTTTGACGCGCAGTGCGCGTGCAAAAATCTGCGCACTCATGGCAATTTTTTAAACGCCTAAAATTGCCTGAAACGTACTCTAAATTCATCGAAAATTAATTTTGAACATTTTAAGCGCGCGTACGCATGCGTTATATGCGCTACACACGTAATTGTATTGCCATATGATGAAATATGACCTGAAATTTATGAGTAGTACTAAATTTTGTTTAAAAGTGATTCATGCTTGTGAAAATATGATTACAAACGTGATTTCGTTAAATCGCGCGTAGACCGCGTAATGATTGATTGCGCACCGTGAAAACATAACCACATCGATTCCTGGCCATAAGGAATATACTCTGAAAAATTGACTTATCTAGATGAAACTGATGCCAAGATAATTCATGGACAAAATAGTGCTAAGGAAAGAATAAATAACGTAGCGTTGAAAACAATTTTTTTTCCGTGATTTCTGTTTTTCCAGCCAGTAGATATGGGATCATGCATTAATATGGCTAACCGGACATTGTGACGTCATCGTATGGCCACGCGAATATAAAATATAGGATTTTTGTATCTTTCGTCATAGCTCATCACATTTAATAGAGCGCATCTACACTTATCCGTTTTTCATTTTTACTCCGATTTTTATATTGTCTAGGTCAATCAATTATCTTTCGCATGAGTTAAAAATATTTTAATTTTTATGACGTCATCATGTCTAAAAATGTAAATAACCTGGGTCACATATTTTCATCTTTACAGTAAATTTTAATCTGTTATAGCTCGTCAGAATAAAAAGTGATAATCATGATTACAACGTTTTCTGGAAGCTATTGGATTGTAGATATGAATTCATGTGAACATTTTGCCAATCGGATGTTGTGAAGTCATCATATGGCCAGCTGAATAAAAAAAGTCGTAATTTCATATTTTGCGTAATAGTTCATCACATTTAAAAGAGCGCGCATCTATATTTTACGTATTTAAATTTCTTCTACACGTTTATATGTGGTTGCTGATATAATTTCCTTCCGAATTTGCTATCTTAGTGTTTCATTTTGATACCGTCGCCATGTTAAAAATTGGAATAAATAGCGGGTCCCGTAATTTCACCTATTCTATACTGTATGTGACATACAGGTATACAGATTATACTTTGTATACTATATGACACAAAATAACAGCATTCAAGAATAAAAACAACATATCATATTCTTCAGTTCAGGTCATAATGTCATAATCTTTTTTCTGTGTGCGAAATGCCAACGTATGACGTGCACGTGGTGTTTTTCGTGCGGATAATTAACTCGTCAAAGTGACGAGTTTCATGTCTAGTTTCATCTTCTTTCTTTCTGTATGATTTTTGTGTAACGCTTTTCTCTAAAACTTGCAAACATAAGATTTCGGTAACTATCTTAACAAATTGACATTTACGTAACGTCGTCAAGCGAAGCTTTTCATGACGTTTACAATTGCGCAACGTGACTTACGCGCGATTTAACGATTTTCTCGTATTCAACATCGGTCGAAAACCAAATGACATTTCAAATTGAAACTTTTCAAAAGTTTAATTTATATCATGCGCTAACTTTCCGTTGAAAAAAAATTGCGTGTTTTACACAAAGTTACGCGTGCACGCGCATTTAAAATTTCAAAATACGCAAAACTAATTTTTAATCAACTTCTTACGCGTTTCATGTCGTTTTAAGTATTTCAAAAATTCCCACGTGTGCGCAAATTTTTACGTGTGCGGTGCGCACGTAGCATTACAAACATATTTTTTTCGCGTGATTTATGGTTTTCCAGCCTTTTCTAGTAATTTTGCCAACTTTTAAACAATTTCGACTTAAAGTTACGTCATACGAGCACGTCGAATTGGACGATGTGCGCTCGTTTTTGATGAAAAAGTTCAAAAATTCGTCAAAATTATGCCTTTTTTTAAACAGTCGTAGTTTCTAAACTAAACGGAGAAAGTTATTTTTATTACATATTCTGGAAGATGATAAGTTGTAGATATGGAATCATGCATTAATATGGCGAATCAATCATTGTGACGTCATCGTATGGCCACGCGAATATAAAATATGGAATTTTTTGTATCTTTCATCATAGCTTATCACATTTAATAGAGCGCGCGCGCATCTCCAATTATCTGTTTTCCATTTTCACCCCGATTTTTATATTATCTAGGTCAATCAACTATCTTTTGCATGAGTTAAAAATATTTTAATTTTTATGACTTCATCATGTCTAAAAATGAAAATAACTTGGGTCACTTATTTTCATCTTTACAGTAAATTTCAATCTGTTATAGCTCGTCAGAATAAAATGTGATAATCATGATTAAAACATTTTCTGGAAGCTATTGGATTCTAGATACGAATTCATGTAAACATTTTGCCAATCGGATGTTGTGACGTCATCATATGGCCAGTTGAATAAAAAAAGTCGTATTTTCGTATTTTCATATTTTGCGTAATAGTTCATCACGTTTAAAAGGGCACGCATCTATATTTCACGTATTCAAATTTCTTCTACACGTTAATATGTTGTTTGCTGAGATAATTCCCTTCCGAAATTGCTACCTTCGCGTTTCATTTTAAAACCGTCAGCATGTTAAAAATTGCAATAAATAGCGGGTCCCCTAATTTCACCTATTCTACACTGTGTGTGATATGGATACAGATTATACTGTGTATATTATATATGAATCAAAATAATAGAATTCAGCAATAACATATCATATTCTTCAGTTCAGAGGTGATAATGCCTATTATCCCCTAACCTATCCCCTTAATGTTAAAAGGTACATCGTTACATGTTCATGTTGCACCACTTGCGCGGCGGATAACCAAACTCGTCAAAGTGACGAGTTACATGTCTAGTTATAAAGTGAAATCATTATTTTTTCTATGGACTCAAATAACTTCATTACAACTGTAAAATGGCCTAGTAAAAGTCTGATTTTTTCATGATTTTGGGGGCAATACATCTTTAACAAATTGTGATAATAAAAATATTATTATTTAATGAATTGTATGTTGTCTTGTAAAACTTTTACTTTGTTTTTAAATATTTTCCTATTGATGGTAGAAAATAATTTCAGAAATAATAGTAGGAATTTTCCAGTTCCAAATCTGTGATTCAAACTTAATGCATGTGTGACTTATTTGTACAGTACTAAAAAATATAAATATATTTCTACCAAAGAGTTGACATATTCGAGGCCCAACTATTGTTCCATTAATAGGACGTTTGCTGAATAGGAGCTGAATAAAATTCCCCAAGCAGTAATAGCTGGGTGCTTATTCAGAAATGTTCTTCTGTCTCAGTACTGTGTTTATGATTTGTCCAGTGATACAGTATCACATGTGTATCCCACATTTTGCCTATATCTTACGCCTAACCTTTGTAATACAGGCACCACAAGTGTGTCACTGTAGTACAGAATTTGCCTATGATATTGGACATATAATACTTTGTGAGATACAGTATAAAGTCGGGTGCTTTGCTAAACATGTTTTTAATTTGATATGCCCTAACTGTAAACTAGTTTACTGTCAATTATGTACAATATCTTTGTACATATCTAGTGATCCATAAGGGACTCAAGGTTCAATATTATTTTTAGATTCTACTTGATTGATTGTCATTTGAGATGTATTATTTTTGACATTATACTTTATGTCTTGCTTTATCTCTTTTTTTTTCTTTTCTGTAATTTATGACAACTATGTTTATGTTTAGTATATCTATAAAAATATATTGATTGAATTTTTTAAAATTACTAATTCTTTATGGTATGGTGCTATAAACATAAATTATATCTATCCAGAAATCTGAACTTGTCTATTTCTTGTCAGATTTTCAGGGACATCTTTGCTTAATCATTTGTTATTTCCTTTTTCCTTTTCCTGACGTCGTCGGGAAGAGCAGTACTGTGGCGCTAATGACCCCTCTTCTACCCTGTGGGATATCTCCAAGCACCCTAAACCTTGGAATTATAGCCCTGTTCTTATAAGGTCTAATTATCACACTGCTGCATACATGAGGACTACTCATTCAGAAGCTATCAAGCAGCTATAGTTCTAGAGACTGACGTTTTTCATAATTTGTAAACTAGGATGGGTCATGCTCAAATTACGAACACCAAAGCATGGCTGGGATAAGAGAGTCTATGAAAACATTTGCTGATAATACAGTATTTATATAGATGCATGTAGATGTAATCTGTAAAATCTTGTTCAATAAATAATGACTGTAAGCTCTCGCTGATAAAATAATATTAGCCGGACGACGTTATAACTGATTATATGATTGTATTTTATTAGTTACTCGTGTGTACAATGAATCCGCATGCAGGGAGAGAGAGCATTGTCATTTATTTATTTGCTCATATTGATTAAACTATAGAGGGCTCACTACTATAATTAGGTACGATCAGATATGAGATGCTATATAGTTCTACAATGACTTTGTTCTTGCTGTCAACCTAGGCCAGTATTATAATAATTCACTGTCAAATATTAATAATCAAAACATTATTTTGGCTGTCTATGCTGGTATTTACAGTCCCATTTGACTGTCAATTTAGAAAGATATTATAATACTATAATTTGCTTTCAGATAATCATTGAATTATTATCAAAACAGTCCATATAATAGTGAAGTTTTTGTTTGTAATAGGATACAATTTGTTCACACTTGAAGCTTCTAGGCTTGATGAAGTGACCCCCAGACTTGACCTTAGCAATAAAATAAACTAAAGTGACAGAAATTGAGTCTGTATAATAAAGTAATATTATTTAGACATCATTTTTTATTAAATTATTTAATAAGCACATCATCTTTTACAGATTCAGTACTTTTTTTTTTCAATTTTAATTGCACAATCTGAATTTTACTTCAATACAAAAGTTATTAATTTCTGCAAAAAAATAATATTCACATATAAAAAGAGAAAAGAAACATTTAATTATAACCCAAAAACCATTGTCTGACAGACAATTTAAGTATTTTTTGCTATAAATTACATTTTTTCAGGTAAATTATTATTTGGTTAACATGGTTCTGGTTTTCTTAAATTATCCGGCTGTATTAAGAATTGTAGAAGAAGACAGGAGTTCGAGACTAGTGCAGTAGATCTGTCTGTATAAGGCTGTAATTTAACTTTAAAAACATAACTCTGTGTCGCTATATGATATATTAATTTATCCAACAATGTACTGATATTGTATGTATGCCTGTTATAGTAGAGAGGCCAAATACACAAAAGTCCTCTATAAAAAGTTTGGGGGCATTTTTTGTTAATAGGAGGCAACCATGTTGAATGTATCCTTTGTGGGGTGACAAAACCGATAGGGGTGGATGCCATCTTCAATTTTGGGTTTTAAGGTCAGTTTATGTGGTCAAGAGGTCAACAAGGTCAAAATATAGGATTTTTATTTTATTCACGGAAAATCATCTACATCATCAGATCTATCCAAAAAAAAGTATTTTTCAAGATCAACTGATGTTTCATATTATAGTAATTATGAGATAAACATTTTATTTTACACATAAAAACATAGGAAATTAAATATAAAAGTGTCATTTTCTCAAAATGTTGTTTTCACATACTTCTGTAAAGTACAGTTTTATAATAGGCTTTCGATCCCCAGTCTGTTGTTAATTTGTCTTTTTTATGTTGTCCACCAGTCATCGTTTTGATTTTTGTCGGAAAAATAGATCAAGTATAATATGTATGAAACGCTATATGTGCCAAAAGATTGCTCTTTTACTATAATATTATTAATATTACCTATAATAATATAATAATATTTGAAAGTTCGTTTTTAGAAAAATCTAGAAAACTCTCCCTATATGACCTAATGTCGAGATAATATCCTGGATATAGCACCTCTAAGCGCTGAACATTATTACCTCAGTCATTGTTATGTTATATATATCGATAATAAATGAAGAAACTCTCAAGTATAATAAGAATAGTCTTTATTGTAAGAAGTCTGTAACTGAACTGTACAAAGTGATATCAGTAAGGTGGCTCGTGATTGGTTAATCTATATGGTATGACTATGGTGTCTTATTACTTTATACAGTATATAGGTCGCTATACTAAAGCAGTATTATTATAACATCTCCCTCCTAGGATTATTTAAAGTTTGTTTGGATGAGGGGTTTATCTATCGTTGCGTTACGATGTTTACAATGCTATAGATATTTATTTTATTAACTTTAAGCATGCTATTAATTCTCTTCTATATTCTAATTTCTATATTTTTTTTAAATGTCCTCTATATATCATTGTTCATAATGTTCAATCTCTTAGTTTTGGTGGTTGCTTGCAAATCCGTTTTGGTCTGTCGTGTATCGCTAATGGTGGTAATTTTCTTGTTTCCGTTTGGGGTTCTTGATCCTTGTTGATACTAGTAGTTAGTTCTTGTCTTGGTGTCTCTACGTTTTGTGGCGGTGGTGGATTTTCAGATAATTGTGGTTTGTTGTTTTCTTGTGTGGCTGGTGGTACTGGTTTCGGTTTATCTGGTTTGATATTTATTCTGTCTCTTGTATATTGTGATCCGGATGCTGTTTGAACGGTATATTTTCTTGGTGAGTGTTGGGTGATTACGGTAGCTGGTGTCCATGTCGAATTTGGTTTCGTTTGGAATCTACATGGTTGTCCGATGTAGATTGATGTACTTGTGTCCGTAGGTTGTCATTCGTATGCGGCTGTTCTTTTTTGAAGGTTTTCTCCGTATTGTTTTGCTACGGAATTTGGTGTGTTATTTATGGCAGGTAGGTTGGTTTTGATATTCCGGTGTCCGAACATTAGTGTGAATGGGGACGGGATGTCTGTTGAAATCGGTGTGTCTCTAAGAACGCATAGTATCTCGTTCATGTCTGTAAGTGTGCTCTTTTTTAGAAGTTGTTTTACAGTGGCAATGTTTCTTTCTGCTCTGCCATTTCCGGATTGGTGGTATGGTGCGCTTGTGGTATGAATTATTTCATGTTGTCTGCAATATTCTTCAAACTCACTGCTCACTAGCTGTGGCCCATTGTCAGACATCATCGTCTCTGGATATCCGAACATTGAAAATGTTTGGTCTAGTTTTGTGTATACTGCCTTGCTATTTGTGCTGCTCAGCTTATCAACCCAGACGTATGCCGTGTAATAGTCGACACATATGAGAAAGTTTTGATTCTGGATTTCGAACAAGTCGATTCCGATACGCTGCATTGGCGTGTTGGCGTGTATTGGGATTATTGGTGGCTTCTTTTGATTTCTCTGGTATGTCTGACAGAGGTCACAATCCGTTATCATTTGCTCTATATCAGCGTTCAATCCAGGCCAATATAAGCTCTGTCTCGCACGGAGGCGGGTCTTCTCTATTCCTTGGTGCTGCTTATGCAGTATTCCAAGGAGTTTCTTTCTCATGGATGTTGGGATAACGATTCTTTGTCCTTTGATGACAATTCCATCATATATGGCCAGTTCTGATCGATGCTGCCAGTAGGCGTGCGTGAATTCGTTGCATTGGTTCTTTTGCGTTGGCCATCCCTCTACTATATATGGAATGAGTGCTTGTAGGACAGTGTCTGTTTTAGTTTTCTCTCTGATATTGTCGATGACAAAAGGTGCCATGTTTGTGACTTCATGGACTTGTACATTCATGTCAGGATAAGTGAAGGGTTCACCTTTGGTCTCGATGCATCTGGATAGACAGTCTGCTATAGGTACTTGTTTTCCTGGTACGTATTTTATCTTGCCATTATATCCTTGTAGTTGTAGCATTAGTCTTTGTAGACGCGTTGGCATTTTAGAGAGGTCTTTCTTTTGGATGCTTTCCAGTGGTTGGTGGTCTGTATGTATTGTGAAGTGTTTCCCAAACACATATGTTCTAAAATACTTCACAGACCATACCACTGCGAGTAGTTCCCTCTCGATGTTGCTATAATTTGATTCAGCATTTGTTAGTGACTTTGATGCATAGTGTACTGGTCGGTCATTTTGCATCAGTACGGCTCCAAGTCCCTTTTGAGATGCGTCACATTGGATCATTATCTCCTCTTTGCTATCGAAATACGCAAGTGTTGGGGCGTCTTGGATTCTCTTTTTTATTTTTGTTAGTGCATCGTCGTGTGTGTTTGTCCACTTGAAGACTGTGTCTTTCTGGAGAAGCCTTCTGATTGGATCGGTAAGTGGAGCTAGCTTTAAGAATTTTGACAAGTAATTTATGAGTCCTAGTAATGACATCAGTTCTTGTCTGTCGGTTGGGGCTTTCAATTTGCTTATTGCCTTAACCTTTGATGGGTCAGGCCGCATGCCCTCTTTGGATAACATATGTCCAAAGAATTTTACACTATCTTGTAGGTAACGACACTTTTCAGAATTTAGCTTGATGCCGCTTGTTCGACAGGTTCTGAATATGTCTGTGACTGCTTTGTCATGTTCTTGTCTTGTTTCGGCTGCTACCAATAAATCGTCTGCGATGCAATACACATTTGGAATATTTTGGAAGAGTGCATCCATTTCTCTTTGGAAGAGATCTTGTGAACTTGAAAGTCCAAATGCTAGTCGCTTAAAGCAGAATCTTCCATATATAGTGTTAAATGTCGTCAGTGCTTGACTGTCTTCATGTAGCGGGATATTCCAATAGCCACTACGTACATCAAATGTACTGAAATGTTGACATCCACTTAATCTAGGAAGTACCTCGTCGAGGGTTTGTGTGTAGTGATGAGGTCGCTGGATGTATTTATTTAGGTTTCTTGGGTCAAGACAGATTCTTAGTTTTTTATCTGGTTTTGTAACTAAGACTATGGAATTTACCCATTCTGTTGGCTCGTCCATCTGTCTGATAATGTCCAAGTCTAACAGTCTGTCCAGCTCTTTTCTCAGAGGTATTTTGAGTACATCCGGCATTTTGCGGACGGGATTCACCACAGGTGTAGCTTCATTTGATAGTTTAATTTTATAGGGTGTTTTCATACATCCTATGCCTGTGAAGATGTCCTTGTGTTGTTGGATTACTCGGATGGTGACTTCTTCGAACCCGTAATTTGTTGGGTCATCCGAGTCTTCTATTGTATTCTCCTGCGTGCGACGATACTGTTTCCCTTTGTTTGGGCGCTTTTGATTGTATTGTCGGTCCTGGGTCGTTTTGTTGAATTGTTTTGCTCTACACTTCCTCGCCCAGTGATTGCTCTTGCCGCAATTTTTACATTCTTTTCCAAATGTGGGACATTGTCTGGACGGATGATCTGTACCGCAGTTGGAGCAGTTTTTGATCAGTTTTAATTGACTGTGGCGTTTACCATAGTTGGTGTTTTGTTTTATTTCCTCAACAGTGGTGCCAGTTTTTGAAACTCTTTGCAATTCGTTAAATTGTTTGTCGGCCGCTTCTTTGGACTGAATGTACTTGATAGCGTCGCTATGTGTGTAAGTCTTCGCTTGACGGAAGAGCTTTTTCTGTACATCTTCAGAGTTTGTGCCGAATTTGATTGCTTCAAGAATGTGCTGGTCGTGTTGCTCATCGGGGTATTCACACTCCTTTAATAGGATTTCCACGCGAGCAACATACGCATCTATGCTTTCCTTTTGTTTTTGTTTAAGGCTTTGAAAGTTCCAGCGGGCTAGATTAAAATTTGTTTTTGGTTGAATAAACGCTTCAAATTTTTCCCAGTGTTTCGGGAGGTTGTTTTTCTCTTGCTCAGTAAGAGACCATCCACGTCGGATTTTCATTGCCTTTTCTCCCATCCACAACATGACATAGCTAACATAACAACATGACATAGCTAACATAACAACATGACATATCACGTCGGGGTCACCATGTTATGTTATATATATCGATAATAAATGAAGAAACTCTCAAGTATAATAAGAATAGTCTTTATTGTAAGAAGTCTGTAACTGAACTGTACAAAGTGATATCAGTAAGGTGGCTCGTGATTGGTTAATCTATATGGTATGACTATGGTGTCTTATTACTTTATACAGTATATAGGTCGCTATACTAAAGCAGTATTATTATAACAGTCATTGTTTTAGATCAAACACGTATGGAAACAAAGCTGTGTCTCGATCTATCCGGGTACCCATTTATACACCTGGGTGGCGAGAGGCAAAAATAAGTAAAGTATCTTGTCTAAGGATACAAGCATCAGAGATGTTTTTGTTTGGGTCAGAGACCCCCGGGCCCTATAATGTAATTATTTAAACATTTTTGTTCATTCTTTCAATGATACAAGTTTTTGTTGAAGTTTGTGTTTAAAGAAATCTTGAAAGAAAAAACTGTGTATCGAGTCTTTGTTTTCAAAAACCCTATATTGGACTTACAATACAATACAATACAATACAATACAAATCTTTCTTTATTCTGGAATAGCTCTTTCAATACACAAGTACTGGTCTCCCAAGAGGTCCAGATTTGGAAAAAAATACAAGAAAAAAGTAAAGCTATATTAAAACTATGTACAATAGAAGTTATACAAGATTTTTAAATTCAACTTGACTAAGTGTCTCATAATTTTTACGGATATGTACAGGAAGATTATTCCATAAGGTTGATGCTCTATAATTAAACATTCTCTTTCCATAAATATTGTTCCATGCTGGAACATTTAGAGTTTTAGTTGATTGACTTCTTGTATTTTTTGTGTGAAAAGTGTCCATAAATTTGAATAGATTTGCTAAATAAGATGGTGCTAAACCCTGTAGGCATTTAAATAACATAATTAATAAATAAATCATTTTCCCATCTGTCATGGACACTCTTCCATTTTAGTGAGGACATCAATTCTGTTATAGGGGTGTACATATCAGCATAAAGAATGATTCTAGCTACTCTATTTTGAAGTACTTGAAGACGATTAACAAGTTCTAAGTTACAATTTGACCAAACATTACTACAGTAATCAAAACAGGGTAATACTATTGCATTAGCAAGTAGTCTTAAAGCAAAATTTGGAATATAATATCTTAATCTACGAATAATACCGATACGTTGTGATACTCTAGAAGCTACTTGTTCAACATGCTGTTTCCATGACATAAATGAATCAAATGTAAGTCCAAGATATTTAAAATTGTCAACTCTTTCGACATCATTGCCATTAATAGAAACAGAAATATTATTGAATTTACTAAGTGATATTCTAGTTCCAAATAACATAAATTTTGTTTTCTTTATATTGAGGGTTAGTAAATTGTTATCAAACCAGGTAGTGAACTTACTAACATTTTGATTAATCATGTTCTGTAGAAGAACTGGATCAGATGAGGAACATAATATTGTTGTATCATCTGCATACATGATACATTTATTATTTATCACATCTGGTAAAGAATTAACATAAATTATAAAAAGCAATGGCCCAAGAATTGACCCTTGTGGTATACCAACAGTAATAGGTTTAGAAAATGACAAAGATGATTTGATATTTACAACTTGTGATCTTCCTGATAAGTATGATATAAACCAATTTAAGGCATTACCATGCACACCGTATTGTTTTAATTTACTAAAAAGCAGATTATGATTTATGGTTTCAAAAGCCTTTTGCAAATCTAAAAAAATAGCAGCTGTAACATTACCTTCATTTATATTTTTTAGAATGTAGTCAGAAAAATCAATGAGTGTTGTATTAGTTGAATGGTTACGTCTAAAACCAGATTGACAAGGGTTTAAAATATTATTTTCCGACAAGTAGTAATAAAGTTTATTGTGTACTATTCTTTCAATTATCTTTGAAACTATAGGCAATACTGAAATTGGTCTGTAATTTCCAACATCAGATGTATCTCCTCCTTTGAACACTGGGGTAACTTTAGCAGTTTTCCATTTACAAGGAAATGTTGCTGTAATAAACGACAAGTTTATTATGTAATTAAGTGAGTGACATACAATGGGACCAGCTAATTTTAAGAGCTTAACATCAAAACCATCCAAGCCTGAAGCTTTGTTATTTGAAAAGCTATTGATTATATCATGGAGGTATTTTTTATACCTCCATGATTATATCAAATACACAATCAGGAGTTAAAATGTGAAAATCAAAATTGTTTAAAATAATGTTAGTAGGGTTAGTGTTAGTATTACAAGGTAGATTATGTTTCTTAGCAAGATTATTACCAATAGAAGAAAAATAATCATTAAATTTATTAGCTATTTCTTTATCATTATTTGAGAGTCCACTACCAACCCGAACAGAGGAGATAGCTTGTTTTTTATCAGGAATAATTTTTTTAATGGTTTCCCACAATTTTTTAGAATTTGTGGTATTTGCTGTTATAGCATCTGTACAAATTTTCTTTTTAAGTGATCTATTTAGTTTATTTGCTTGATTCCTCAAACTTTTTGCCTTATTCCAGTCTGCCTCATCATTTGTTTTATGAGCTTTCTTAAAATAATAGTCTCTATCTTTTGTTAATTTTAGATATTGTTTAGTAATCCATTCAGGCATTGAAGTTTTTACTCTCTTAATTCTACGAGGTGCATGTTTATTGCAAGCATAATTAAATAAATTTGACCAAATATCCCAAGCTTTATCTACATCAGAACATTCCATGACTAAACTCCAATCTTGTTTTTTAACAGAGTCAATGAAATCGTTCTCATTAAACTTTTTAAAAGACCTAGAATTTGTTGTTTTTGGTTGACCTTTTATTTTCTTATACTTGCGAATTAAGTAAATTAATGAATGGTCACTTATTCCAAGACTATAAACTCCTGATTCAGAATACTTCTTGAGATTTGAAACAAAAATAAGATCTAATATTGTTTTACTTGAATCGGTGATTCGTGTACTCTCATTAATTAATTGTTTTAAGTTACTATGATTTTCTAAATTCTTAATTTTAGTTTGATTTACCTTTTTGGAAATATCAAGGTTGAAATCTCCTAGTACAATTACTTCATCATATTCAGATGTATAATGTTGGAATAAACTATCAATGTCTGTTATGTAATCTATATTGGCACTCGGGGGTCTGTAAACTGTTCCAACAAGAAAAGGCTTAGTATGTGGTAAATTAATTTCTATCCATAGACTTTCAACATTGTCAGCAATGTTATTTGTTATTATTTTATGTACAATACACTCTTTATATAACACAAAATTCCACCTCCTATTTTGTTTTTCCTATCAAATCTACAAATATTATACCCATTTATAGTGAGCTCTGTGTTATCAATATTCTTATCAAGCCAACTTTCAGTTAAACATAGTATGTCAATGTTATTTTTATCTAAAAGTACATTAATTTGATCAACTTTGTTTCGCAGGCTTTGAACATTTAGATGCGTAATTTTAAGCCCTTTACCAAGATACAGATCATTGTTTATAGGATCATTAAGAAATGGTAATTCAGATACAGTATTTTTAATAAAGCAGGCGGAACACCACCAATTGTCAAAGTTATGTTTAACCATTACGCAGTTTACATGAAAATCTAATGTGCAACATTTACATGAAATATGTGATTCACATGATTTTATGTACTTTAAACAGTCGGCACATGTACCAACTGTTACACCTTTATTTGTTTGTTGAGATTGCTTTATGTTTGCAGGATGTTGTATGCAAGATCTCTTAAAAAAGCAATATAGTTCATTGCGATAAGTTTAATACCAGACCCATTCAAGTGAAGTCCATCCTTGGCAAGATGTTGTAGACTGATGTTTGAGTTGTCAATGAATGCCCAGTTGAGTGTACTGCACTTGTCATGTAGCCTAGCATTGAATTCCTTGACCCAAGCATATCTACCTGCGTTTTGATGCATAATTAACGAAGAGATTGCAATATGGATAGATGTGTCGGCGTCCCTGATACAGTTACATAACAAAGTAATGAGTTTGATGCATTTCATCGGCATACAGTCATTTGTGTTGTTTGTTCCACAATGTATAATAACGCTTGATGGGTTTTGCTCTTGTATTAACACAGGTGCTAATTTGATCCACATTTCCAGTTTGCTTCCTGGGATACAGCAGTTGATCACTCTCATACGACTAGACATTCTTCTCCCAACTAAATGTTTTGGAATAGAGTCACCGATTATGAGCACAGTTTGTTTTCTACCACCATGTGATGTTTTAATTACTGGTTGAGGATGAGACGGGGGTGCTTCATTGTGACGGCTAGTCACTGCATCTGTTGATGGATCTTCACAATTCTGCATACACTGCTGAACATCAGATTGATCATTTGATGACGGTCTCAAAGGCATAGATTTTGAAGGCTTTGTTTCAGGTATATTCATCACTGTAGAAGTTTGTTTGATTGGATAAGATTCTTCCATCTCAAGTGCACTGAATTGGTTACTAATTGGAATTGTAATAATGTCAGATTGCAATGGCACAGTTACTGTTTTACATTCAGATGACCCAATACTACTGGTGGTTTGGGTTAATGATTGGCAGCATATAGTGTCTGTCTGGCAGCATTTGTTTGAGACTTCCACTTTGTTAGATATGTTTGTAGAATGCAATTTTGAGACTTCCACTTTGTTAGATATGTTTGTAGAATGCAATTTCTCCATCAGGAACATATTGTGCTTACACATCTCTTGAAACACAACAGATAATTGGGTAAAATTTGATCTCATATCTCTGAATTCTTCCAGCTGACTTTTCAAGTCATCTATTTTTGCTTCCAAAATATCAGTTGAAACACGTTGTTCAGTTGTTTGGGTTTGACTTTCCATCGATAGTACAGGAAAAACATGATTATTTGGTGAATCTTTCTTAAGAGTTAAATCATTATCATCATCTTGAAATGAAAGTGTATTAGTTGTCAACTTGTGGTTCTCAATAGCTGCTAAAATGGATTCATCGCTAAATCCATAGAAACTAGTTGATGGGTCTAGGTAACTATCAAATAGATGATCAATTAGGCTCAAATTGGCCATGATTTCAGGACTTACCCACCTTAGTATATCCTGGTTAATCAAGGTTGGAAAGAGTGGTAAATGGGTTCTCGTTCTTAAAGCCTTCGCATCTATGCTATCTTGGCTGACGGTGATAACAGATATGAAACTCCTTAAGTAATTAAGAGGTCCTTTATACACATGGATAAAGACGGTTTCAACGTTATTTACAAACATTACGTACTGTGTCCAGGTATGGAATCCATATCTCCAAGTTGTTTGGGTTTGACTTTCCATCGATAGTACAGGAAAAACATGATTATTTGGTGAATCTTTCTTAAGAGTTAAATCATTATCATCATCTTGAAATGAAAGTGTATTAGTTGTCAACTTGTGGTTCTCAATAGCTGCTAAAATGGATTCATCGCTAAATCCATAGAAACTAGTTGATGGGTCTAGGTAACTATCAAATAGATGATCAATTAGGCTCAAATTGGCCATGATTTCAGGACTTACCCACCTTAGTATATCCTGGTTAATCAAGGTTGGAAAGAGTGGTAAATGGGTTCTCGTTCTTAAAGCCTTCGCATCTATGCTATCTTGGCTGACGGTGATAACAGATATGAAACTCCTTAAGTAATTAAGAGGTCCTTTATACACATGGATAAAGACGGTTTCAACGTTATTTACAAACATTACGTACTGTGTCCAGGTATGGAATCCATATCTCCAAAAAGACATAAGCGCACTTGAAAGAGGAAACGTCATGCGACAAAACTAATTCCAGCTATCTTATTCATATGAAGATTGTTTAAAGTTTCTTGGCCTAACAACCCTGTATAACAAACGAATTCGTGGTGACTTGATTGAAAAATTCAACATTTTCAAAAGGTTTCGAGGGTGTAGGCAGGGAAGACTTCCTTCAAATGAGATGCAATCTAAGCAGAAATACACGAGGACATCAGCTTAGACTTTTCAAACCTAAATTTCACAAAGGACTGATAGGAGATCCACTTTTTCACAATGAGTAATTATATATTTGAATAGTTTGCCAACCGAAGTCGTCATTTCTGAAACCACCAACACATTTAAAAACTGATTGAATTCGTTTTAGAAATGAGGTTAAAAGGGTAAACAAGTGTACGTATCTAAACTAATCAGAACCAAATATTCTAAACATAAACACTGAGTGGATGATTGATCGATTAAAAATAGAATCATTGGTATATCAAGAAACGCTGCAATTCATTGATAGGTTCTGCATGACATGGTCAGACTGATCACGAATCACACATAATACACAATATTCTTTCGACCTGACATATGATAAGGAAGATCTTACATTTAAAGTAACAACTTATTAAAAGAAAAAAAACTGAACTTTAAGAACTTCATGACAAAGCATCGCTCTAAACCTTTGTGGATTTCTATAAAGGCAACTGTTTTGATGAAGTATATCAAAACAAAAAAACTGACAGAAAATCTGCTGACCAACCATTAGAATATGATCATAGCTCAATCGTAATATCTTCAGATATCTTGATGGATGGCATTGAAATACCCACAGATGTTCCAGAAGAAAACTTAAAAACACGATGGTCATGCACTATATGATTCAGTAAACATAGCTGTCAAGCATTTGGTGACTATGCAAGTATTTATGCAAGTTACCTAGATATTTCGTCATTTTATTGTATTTGATCATAACATTGGAAAAAGCAGTGAAACGATTGAAACGTATAGTCCCAATGTACTAATCTGTACTATGTGTTCGGAGCCACATTCATCGGTTTGGAGGGGAACAAATATGAAAAACATTCTTCTATGTCAATCACAAAGAAGCTTATGCAATTATACATGAAAGTTGATGTATGATATGCACTTTGTAACTCCAATAGCAACCGTACTAAAGTATGGACGATGTCTGGTATAGTGAACAATAAAGTGATTGAAAACTTATTAAGAATAATCTAATCAGCTTCCATGCCATTACAGGTTGCGCAGCACGTCATTATTTGCTGGTTATGGGAAGAAATCCTACTGGAAATCATTCGTAACGCATCCACTCCTTGTAAATGGAATTGATTAAGATTAAGAATTTGCCTGTACAGTGTACAGTAAAGTTTAATTGCAAAATATATGGTACTCTTGAGCAACTGTATAATAACAGACTACTCTTTGGAGGGTCTTGAAATGCTACCTCCATCTAGACTCAGTGACCATATACCATTAACACTAGTGATATATTTCCCTTAAATATTAAGTATTTCACTTTACACAATAAATATTTAAGGACTGTATTTCCCTGAAATTGTTTCACTTAACATTTAAAAAGCTCACCTATGGTGAATACAGACATCTTAGAACCTAACATGCGGGCCAACTATCAAGCAGAGATCAGTATGTGGCCTAAATGAATCGGGTCGTTTGGAAGCCCCTAACCCAGTTGTTAGTTTGGAACTTGTTATATGTGTATGTAAGAGCCAGATGAAGTTGTTAATGTTACCGAAAGCATGCATGTGTGGTTGTGATTCAATCGTTTGCTGTACCCAGATGGTCAGTAGGCATTATATCAGTGCTGGAAAAAATACTGTACCCACCTCAGAACGTTTACCTCTTTCCATCCCAGAAAACTCCGATATTGACATGGGCCCATTATTCCCAACCCACAAGTCCTCTGTGACCGTTTTTAAATGAAATTTAAGACATTCCAGTATGCCTCCAATTTCGGTTATTTTGATCCTCTTCATCCCTTGAACACCTTCCAGGAGTGATTCAAAAAGTTTAAAATCTTCTATACAATTCTGGTCTTTTTGACACCACACTATAACCATCAGCCCCAGCCTATCATGAAAATTATATTTATTTCAATTTTTAATACCGATAATTAACAGGTCTGTGCTTTATTTGACCTTATGACCTTGAAAATGACCTTTAAACTTGTAAGTTGAAAAATTGATGAACTTGGCCATCTACCGCAATATGTCAGTAATGATCTAATAATGGTTACATTTCTTTTAATTGGCTTATATGTTGTTGAAAACAGCTTAAACCTCTATTTTACCATATTTGACCTTATAACCTTGAAAATGACCTTTGACCTGAAATTTGAGAGCAGCATCCACCCCTATCTTTTTTGTCATCCCATAAGGGATATATTCCACATGGTTGCCTGCTATTAACAGAAAATACCCCCATGATGAAAAAGCTCACATTGGCCGCCCTACTATTAGGGGTATATCAGTGATGATTGTATTGATACTTATCTTTTTTCGCTACTTTTTTCGTTGCTTAAAAAAAAAATTTAGGCTATTATTATATTTGAGGAGAATTTACGTTTCAGGGGTATGGAAGGGGAAGGATATACAGGGTCTTTTTATCCTTTGTTGGGTGGGTTTTCTTTGTTTCTCTTTTTTTATTTTATTTTATTTTTACTCTATAACAAAAAAAACCTGAACACATATGCTAATTTTAACACGAGATATGATCGAACAATTGGTAATCTGAATACAAAAGTAATACGCATTGTCACAGCACATGGCTATTTTGGACTGCGATTACATACAGATTTTACTTTACCTAATGATCTTGGAAAATGTAGTTGCCCACTGATAATTAGTAATAAAAATTACTGGATACTTGAGGTTAATACTAATTACGACTCTTTCATTTCGGCCGGAACATGGTGTATAGACATTGTTGGGCCCCTTAAAAACTTCAGAAAAAATATTTTTAAAATAAAAGAAAATATAGGAGAGCAATCAAGTAAACTTATAATCGTCTGTAATAAAAATTTAATTAACATAAATGCAAATTTTACGAACGTGGTAAAATACAATGCAATAGAATCGGTCCGTTACTCACCGAAGCTAAAACAATTTTTGGACTGCTATGGTTTATGGTTGTTGCACAAAACAACCATTATGACACCATATATACCCTTGCTTTATTATTTTATCTACTGTTATATATAAACAAAATAACTAAAAAAATAACAATCAAAAATTTCTAATAATAATAATACGCTATCAATAGTTTCAATGAACTGTCGAGGTCTAGCAGAAAAATCAAAACGCAGAGATGTGTTACACTACACTATCTAAAGTCAAAAAAATACAATATTATCTGCCTCCAAGATGTACACTTCTCGGCAGAAACTGAGTCACTTGTTAGATTGGAGTGGGGCCTTGATTGTTTTTTTAGTTCATATCGTAGTAATGCAAGGGGAGTCGCAATCTTTTTCAATAATAACTTTCCCTACACTGTTACAAAGCATAAAAAAGATAATGATGGAAGTATGTTAGCTTTGGAGGTAAAGGTTGATGATCTAAAACCCACATAATATCGTTTGTGGCGACTGGAACTGTATTCTGGACAAAAAATTAGACTGTAAAAATTATCTAAAACTTAATAATCCAAAGGCAAGAGATAATAAATATTTTTAGTGAATTTAATCTTACAGATGTTTGGCGTGTTTACAACCAAGATAAACAAAAGTTTACCTGGAGACAGAATAAATTCAATAAACAAGCCAGGCTTGATTATTTCCTAATCTCATCTGAACAAAATGCTGGATTGTAATATAAAACCAGGTTACCGAACCGATCACTCACTCGTAGATATTAAAATGACGATGAACCAGATAAAACACGGGCCAGGATACTGGAAATTTGACAATACCTTATTAAAAAATATTCAATACGTGCAACAAGTTAAAGAAACCATAAATAGAGTCCTAAAACAATATATAGTGCAAAACGAAAAAGATAATAAAGATGCTAATAAAGCGCTGTTTAGCATCAGTGATCAACTTCTTTTAGAAATGATATTAATGGAAATTAGAGCAAAAACAATTTCTTACGGGGCTTATAAGAAAAAGATTGAAAATAAAAAAGAAAAAGAATTAGAAAGGGAAATAGAAAAAATAACACTTGATATCAATAAGGGCGACGCCACGTTAAATGATAGACTAGAACTTAAGTCCGGCGAACTTATGAGTATCAGAAAAGTGAAGATGGAAAGAAGTAATGATGAAAACTAAACTTAAATGGATCGAAGAAGGTGAAAGGCCCACCAAATTTTTTCTTAACATGGAAAAGAAAAATTTTGTTGATAAAACTATTACTAAAATAGTAAAGGAAAGCAACAATAGTATTCTGCAAAACACAAATGAAATTCTTGTTGAGTCTAGACACTTTTATAAAAACCTTTATTCCTCAAACCACAATACAGATGATGAAAAAATATTGTAAAACTTCTTAAAACTATGAATACATAATACCAACATTAACAAAAGAACAACAAAATAAAATTGAAGGGCCAATTACTTATAATGAACTTTTAGTGGCTCTTAAAGTCTTAAGAGGTCACAAAATGGAAAGTCACCTGGTATTGACGGCTTTAGCTATGAGTTTTTTAAGTTCTTTTTTGCGGATTTAGTTTGCTATCTTTTGAGAGCTATTAACGAGTCGTATAACTCAGGTCAACTGTCAACTTCCCAAAAGTCAGGAATAATTACTTTACTCCCTAAGGGGGATAAACCCCGAGAGTATCTAAAAAACTGGAGACCTATTACCCTGTTAAGTGTCACTTATAAACTTGTTTCGTCATGCATTGCAGAACGAATAAAATCGGTCCTTGATATATTAATTAGTGAACAACAGAAAGGATTTATTAATGGGAGATATATAGGCGAAAATACAAGACTTATGTATGATATTATTCAAATTTGTGAAAAGAAGAAAATTCCTGGTCTGCTTTTACTGATAGACTTTGAAAAAACGTTCGACTGCATTTCTCACACATTTGTTAACTGCGTTCTTAAACATTTTAACTTCGGACAATCCATTCAAAAATGGGTGAAAGTACTATATAAAGATGCAAGATTCTCAGTTCTTGTCAATGGCTTTCTCTCCGAATCATTCTTAATCGAAGGAGGATGTAGACAAGGGGATGGGTTGAGTCCATACCTGATTTCTTCTTTGCGCAGAAATTTTATCCTCAATGATATCTGAAAATAAACAAATTAAAGGAATATCAATTGCAAATCATTATCATTATCTCAGTATGCGGACGACACTGTATTGTTTCTTGACGGTAAAGAGAAGTCAATGCACGAAGCATTTAAGACTCTCGACGTATTTTTCAAAATTTTCGGGCTAAAAGTGAATGTGAACAAAACAAATGCTGTCTGGGTTGGCTCATTTAAAGACCGAGGTGACTCAATATGCGAAAACTATAATATAAAATGGATCAAACATGGAGAACCCTTTGAATCATTGGGTATTCGGTTCAGTACAAATTTAAATAATAAGTAATAACTATTTATTTGAATAAGAAAGTTTTATGTTTAATTAAATTATTTTTTAGTGGAAATATGCTAAAAAAGAAAAAATTGACAACAAATTATTTATAGACTTTGTTTTTAAGAGAAAAGAAAAAGTAGATTTATATTTATTATATTATGAAATTATTTATATTTTGTTCTTAAGAGAAATGTATATTGTGTATTACTATTAATAAGAAAGTGTTATTATTTTAAGCTATTTTTTAAATTGAAATATGAAAGTGTTCAATAAAACAAAAAAAAAAAAAAAAAAAAAACATGGTTCTGGTGGTAGAACGAGTCTTCTCGGATAAGGACTATAAACCGTAGGTCCAGTGTACACATCTAGCTTGTGTGCACTTTAAAGAACCTAATACATCTTTCGAGACGAGTAGGGGGTTACCCCGGTGTATTAGTACATCACAGCCACTGATCACCAACTGGGCCCTTTGATTGAAATATATATTTATACTGGGTAACCTCTTCAGTCAATCAATCAATCAATCATGACTATTATGTGACAATAAAAGACACATTCAAAAACAAATTTGAAATGAAAAATATTTTTCAGAGGGACATTATCCTTAAAACTATTACATCAACAAGCGAGGGGCGTTTTTTGTAAGAAATATTTCTTGTTTCATTTTAAATTACTCCAAATCACTACCTTTTAATAGCTATCATCACTAAAGTAATTGAGATATTTATATTTTGGCATGCCAGCAACATAAATTATATTTTGCATTTTAATCAAGACCTTATTCTTTCACAAGTTCCAGCATCCAGTCCAAAGCTTAATATTTATATAATATATTTTATTTTGATTTTGATTTCTGTTGTAATTGCTAATCAAATGTTATGTGTTTCCACAGTTCTTTCTGGTCTAAATTCATCAATCAGTACAAAGAATGCTAAAGATAAAATTGCTGAAATAACTCAAAAGGTGTGTATTCCAAACTGTTATACTTCTACTACTACTGTACTGGTAGTGTTGTTTTATATTACACTTTGTATTGTTTGAGAAATGCTCGCAAAGTACTCAATTACTGGTTGACCCCACCTTATACTACAATAATTATAATAATTGGTTATCCACACGGTTTGTATTTGTGTATGCTAGATTTGATGATGCAATATAACAGGCCTTAAAAATTGTAATCTATATATAAAATTACGCAAGGGCAAAATTTGGTAAATCACATATGTTACTTCTAGAATGTTTACTCGATGTTATATAAAGTTGGTTCGTACTTTCGGTACTGATTTTAACCACTTGATGTAACCCTGTTTACTAATTAAATTGAGTTAGATAATTAGTTATTGACAATTAAAATGAATTTAGGTTCTACGATTTGCCACAAATATGGGTGTTTTCCGATCGTGGTATACACTGTCTAATGGATGTCCATCTTGAAAAATACCCGCACACAATAATACAAAGATGAATCGCATTTACCTTTACCCCGATTTTCTTTCTTTCTTTAATGTACGTTTATACAAATGTTTTACTTTATTATTGCAGTGAAACCACTCACACACCCTCCCCCTCACTGGCATGAGTAGCATTGTCAATCCAGTAGAGGATAGGCTTACAGTACGAAGGATCACATGCCTTAATCATAAATGATTATTTATGATGATTAAACTGAATTACGATTTGCCCCGAATAGAGGTGTTTTTCACAAATTGTTTTACATTATATAAACACATATACAAATAAACTTTATTACTGACAGTTGCTTCTTAACGTTTGTATTAATTAATACTGTAATTCCAAAAAAATATAAACGTTGTAGTGATGTATCGTTACATGTACTGTACTATTTCAATCAACTATGACGGTGACAGTTTCAAGTATTAAATCGCACCTTATTTTAGTGGTATATTATTTGTAAAACATGAAAACAATTAATATTTCGTTACTAAATGGATAAAGAATATATTTAAAAATTGTTCCTTTTTGTATCCATCCTCTTCCCCATCCTTCAACCCTAATGTTACATACAAAACACAAATTAATTTTGAAAACAACAAACAATTCGTCGCATTTCGTGACAAGTTTCTCTTTCGGAAGTAATTCCCAAGGTGCTAATTTTAGTTGAGTAAATAAATCACTGTGTCTATTTATTCGTTCCTAAAACGACATGTATTATTGTCTTTTGGTACATACATTTGAAATCGCCAGTTTTTTAATGCTGAAATTACTATGTATTCGAGAACCATCTGTGGGCGTACCATCTAGTTATTTATAATTTAGAATACAGAAACTTTGAAATGAGCTCCAAACATTTGTTTTTTTTTGTGACAGATAAAAAGTGGGTCAGAGAAATTAGAAAAATTAAAATCAGCAGGAAATCATGTGACAGAGAAGGAGAAAGAAGTGATTTATAAAACACATTCAGAGAATATGAAGCACTGGAGAAAAAGAAAGAGAATGGTAAATAACAAAAATCGCTAAGTATAGGGATCTGTTGAAACTTATAAGTGTATACAAAAAACCAAAACCAACCTTAAATTTAGCACATACAAGTGACTTACCAGCACAACTTGATAATTAGACAGCGTTTCATATGCATCAAACAGCGAGTAAAGCCTGTTTTCCAGTCGATGTTATTCAACGCTATCATTAACAATAATCAGCGATCTTCTGCATAAACAATTTTAATGATTTACAGGAAAAGGTACTTTTTTAACTAATACGACACAAAATGTCGGCAATTTACAGGAAAAGGTGTGATAATCGACATTATAGACGATACAAGTCACGACCATTGACAATAGCAAGAGTTGAATCTAGTTCAACTCTAGCGATATCGCAATGTTAAAACACAAGAACTGACCAATTTTCTTATCATATAATTAATGAAAAAAATCTTGCTGACTACAACTATTTTTGTTGCTTCGTGGTGTGGCTATAGCCTAGGCCTACATAAGTGCAAATATGTTTATTTACGATGTTTGCCTAGAATTGGTAGGAGACTTCTGTCAAATTGTTTTGTTTTTAATTTCAATTCAATATTTTGAGATTCGATAAAAGAAGTTATTTTTTTTTGTTTCATTTTTTCATGTTACGACAACATCAAGGAAGGAGACAGAAGTTGACTAGTTGACGCAATACAGATATTATCAACTCTGTTCGTTTCTCGAACACGAGGCTTGTCGATAATTGAACATTTTTGGTGTTTATATTGCACTAAAATTGAGGTTTTATTGTTGGAAATGCTATTAGAAGTCTATATATCATTTCGTTAACACTTTAAATTGGCAGGTCTTGGTATTTAGGAGGACCCCAATTAGACAGGCTAGACTAACTAGCTAGGCCTGCATTGCAGAGTACTCAGTATTACACTATTATAGGCTAGGTAGGCCTCCTAGCTAGTTGATGAGGCTACTGTACACTGTTAACTAGCTTCGTTTGACTTTTACGCTTACAGGGCGAGTATCATGCCACTAGACCACAGAACCATATATGGTATTATCACAGATTTTCACCCACCAGATACATTCTCTCATACAACAGACACCCTCACAATCAGTGAAGGCGTAACTAGTCAGAATAAATTTAAACATTAATACGCAATGGTTTTAAAAAATAATATTGTGCATAGCACTGTGTAAATTAAAAATACGTAACTTTCGCCAATGAGCTATGCTCGACGCGACTATGAGATCATGTTCCGAATATGAGCACTGTTTCAATAATTTGACAGTATGATTTATATATAATTTACACATATATATATGTATAACATGATTTCATGTTGAAAAGTGAATGAAATGAAATTGCTATTAAGAAAGGTTGTAAAACAGAAATCGGCAAAAAGAGTGCGCACTAACGTTGAACTCGTAGTGCACAGTAAAAATCTGCACACTCATGGCAATTTTTTAAACTCTTAAAATATTGACCAAAAAAAATATTGACTTTGGTTTTCAGCGCTCCTGCCTTAATCTATTGGCCACTTGTCTCAACTCAACTCATATGCACAGCAATGAAGTATGTAGAAGGTATAATCCAAATTCCCTCCCTGTTAATAATGATGATTATAATTACATTTACATTTATAACGTACTGTTTACATTTTCATTTTCTCTTTTTTATTCTAGACAACAGATATAATTGATGCTATTCTGGAGGGCTATCCAAAGAATAAGAAGACTTTACATGTAAGGATACTTTTATTTGTTAATTCCTTTCAACTCAAGCTTACAATTAAAACATGATAATTTTGTATGTAGGTGTTTAAGAAGTTTACTTGACTTCCAGCTATTTAAGTGGTATTTAATAGACTATTGATCCAGGTGTTTGATTGGAGTGTGTTATACTAGTAATTGTAATCCTGTGGCTGTACCAATCACTCTTAATTGTGATAAACATTTTTTTGAAGTATTTCACTTTAAATCAATACATATTTAAGGATTTAAATAAGTTGTATTCAGTAAAGTAATGAATTTAAATGTTAGCTCCACTTTTACTATTATGAAATTGAAACTCCATTTCCAACAGTGTTAAGACAAGTGTCGTGAAATAAACTAGCTAACAAAGGTACTGGAATTTGTTCATACAGTAATATTGTAACATACCAAAAAGTCTTGTTGAAAAGTAAATAGGGTTTGAATAATTGTGGCAACAACAGCTAGTATTTACCCTGACGTTCATCAAATTACTAATAGCATTACCTGCTTTTAGTATAGTATTCCAATTATGTCATGTCTTTTTAAAATTTATTGTGATGAACATAATTAATCATCTTTAAAAAAAACCATTATCTATCAATTTATAAATGCAAATCACGAGTAATTAATGCAAACGTATTATTCTTTACACTTGTAATTAATAATAATAATCGTCCTTTTTTTCCTATTTCTTTGTAACCAATCATTTTCGTTTTTTTTATCTATGTTATGTACTGTAATAAGTGTATTTTAGATGCCCATACCTGCTTTGCAATATGTCACAACACTGCTCTCACTATACTGTTTATCTCCTAATCCTTACAACCCCTACTACTGTTATAAATGCTTAAGCAATGTACTTCCTTTCAACCACATCGATGACGACGAAGAATTCCAACATGAAATAAGCCAACTTAATCACGATCAATTAATTAATTTCTCCAAATTAAAACACCTACATATTAACCCATTCAAACTAAATAGAACAATTAACAACACTGACGATTATAATGACTATTTAATCAACAACGATACCTGTGAATACTATACTTTAATGATACATTTAATACCAGATTTACCAATATAATACACATAAATTCCCGTAGCCTATAACCAAAAATATTGATTCTATAATTGACTATCTTTACACTCTTAACCAGTGAAACCTGGTTCAATATTTTAACAATGCTAACCCGCCACTTACTAACATCCAAGGATATACAATGGCCCAATCTGACCGCACAGGAAAGAAAGGCGGATGAGTTGCCTTGTACATTTCAAATGATCTAAAATTTAAGATCAGACATCTAACCAATCATGCGAATCACTTTTTATAGAACTCGATACATCTCCAAAAAACACTATTGTAGGAATCGTTTATAGATCACCCAACAGCTAAATTCATACATTTAACAACAACCTATCTACCTCAATTGTTTGTGGAGATTTTAATCTTGATCCACCAATGACTTTCTGAATACAATATACATTGCCTCTCTCTATATCCTCTTATTGACAAACCTACAAGAATCACGACCAAATCATCCACCCTCATCGACAACATTTTCACTACCATAATAAAACACAACTTCACACCAGGAGTTCTTTTCACCAACATAACTGACCAATTTCCTGTATTTCTTTTCACATCAAACGAAACCACAACCAATGCTAAAGAAAACTTCTACTCAAGAAAAATTAATCTCAAATCAATTGCGTCACTAGGAATTGATCTAATGACCACTGAATGGAATGAAATATACCAGCATAACTCAGCAAATGTGTCTTTTAATTTATTACGTTGTAGCACGTCAAATCATGTCAGTTCAATTTAAATCGCGTCATATAAAATTAAATTGCGTCAACCTACTGTTCTTTTTAATAAACAAATAAAACGATTTTTAAACAGACTAAAGCTACTTAGTAGTTACATCAGATATTTAATTATAAATATATTGGCAGTATTTTATGATAAAATGAATAATATTTATATTAATAAATAATAAATGAAATGTTTGAATAAAAATACACAGTACAGTATACATAATATATTATATGAGTTGTTTTTGTTTGATATATTTACTTACATTGAATGTGGATTACAGTTTTAAAGAAGTACTTTAGTTCTTGATAATAGATGTTAAATAAAAGAAAACACTATGAAACAATCTTGAATTTTTTAAACATTTTTCTTGTTTCTTGTATTGGCTGACTTGACACAGAGATGCATAGATTGGTTTACGCTTATTGACATCTTTATATTTTATATTGAGGTTATTCTATATCATAGTTATAAGTTTACCAATGAAGCCATCTGAAATAACCTTTTTGTTGTTAACAATCAAAACATTATGAAAATGAAATGGTGTCTGAAGAAGGTCTACAATGTCCAAAATTACTTAATATACTATCTTTATTAAGTAGATGTGCTTGGGACATGCCTTTGAATATCTTCTGAAACATTGGTCATTGATAGATCAATTCATGTGCTCCTGCATTGTATTGGTACTTTGCTATTAAAGGTATTACATTTATTAATTTAAATACAGTTCAATTGCTTGTGGAGGCCATACAGGTTTTTGGTTCTGATGAAATGAATAGCTGTCTTTGAAATTAAGCCTATAAAGATAACAAAAAATGTCAAAATTCACTATAATATTAATAGTATAATTTAATTCAATATACTTTAATGATTGAATATTGTATGTTTTGTAGTTTATTTTCTTACATATGTAATTGAAACAATTAATTTACAATGCATTTCCAGTAGTCGATACTTCAGCAAAATAAAAGCTAGCCGCTAGCGTCTTAGCTAGAGTTGTATCCAACACTATATTACTGTATACTACAGTATTACTAAGTTAGCCAAAATACATGTTCTAAAATAGAGTAATTATATAATCCAATATTAAAAATACTTAATATAGATGATATGGTAATATATTGTTTATTCAAATATTATTATTTATTCAAATATTATTAATTAAGTATTTTGTCGTGGCCAATGTAAATTTTTCCTGACAAAATTCTCTTTAATATAAAATACAAGTCATTTAATTATATCAATATTTAACCAATTTCAGTGTAGCTTGTACAAAACGAATTTTTCTTAGGGCCTAGTGAATGTGTTAAACTTACCAATGTTAACGTTGTTGTGCTGTGCCAGGGGGGGAAGTGTATTTCTATTCACCGCAACAATCAATTCAAGTGAGACGAAATCCGAATATGAAATCTTGTAGTTTAGTCTTTATATTTTTGCAGATACCATCCACAATTTGGTACAAGCAACAACCTTATTAAATCTAACATTCGTAATGTTTAATGTGGTTCCTAAACACTGCTTTCATGGTGGAAACAATATTTTATTGGAACCCTCAGAAAAAAATGTGTGTTCCATAATGGACGCCATGTTGTCTATAGGCGCTACATCAAATCGTACATATTTGTCGCACTAAAATTAGGATAAAACTATTTTAATCTATTTTTTGCTTATTATTAATTCATTTATATATTATTTTGATTATTCGAAGATATATATAATATCAGTAACTATTTTATTCAACTGAATAATACATTTTGAAAAGGTCATGGGTCAAAACCAGTAGAAAAAATTTAAATTATGAACGTTTGAATGTAATTTTCTTTTTATACCACACATTTGTGTGGTCAAACTTTGTGTTATCACTTTAAAAATATCAGTAAAATAATTATCATGAGGACTTTTCTTATTCTTAAAGCTCGGGTACAGGCATGAATTTTAAATATAATATCTGGTTAATTGTACATAAATCAAATATTTGTAATAGAAATCAAGACGAAAAAACATGAATTTCCCTTAATATGGTCAAATACAAAATTTGGCAAAATTCTGCCATAAAAACCAGGAAGACTTTTTTTCAGTAGTTAGGTAGTTTAACCTAATGTAATAACATGTCTGGTGACTCCCTAGAAGGTGAAAAAAGATGGTGGATATACGGTGGATAATTTTTGCTATAGCATGAAAATAAAAATCTGAAGTTGAATAAAAATACCCGAAATGTAAAATTTAAGTTATATTGCCTATATTTAGTCATCTAATGACATTTTTTTACCACAGCATTTATTTTTCATAGCTTTTTAAAATGCCTCTCTATTTACAAAATTTGTGTACAAAAGAATACAGATTTTACTGTGAAATTTGAACTCCCCCCCCCCCCCCCCCTGAAAAGAAAAATGCTTATTTTCAACAAGCTCGTGTAACACAAATAAAATCCCAAAAATTTATGAAACATAAGGGAAACTATAGATTGATAATTATTGGAATGTATGATCAAATAGAAATTTTTTGCCTGCACCTGGCCTTTAAGAGATCAAAACGGGATTGAACGATAGGATTTTCACCCGGTGGCCTAATATATCTTCAATCTCTGCTTGTCTACCAGAAAATTCCCTTCAGCCTTAAAAACTTCTAAAATTATCCCAATTTATAAAAAAGGAAACCCTCATTCTTTTTCAAACTATCGTCAAAATCTATCTATCATGTTTTTCAAAAATAATCGAACGTCTTATATATATTATTTTTTCTTATCACAATATTCTTCAAGACAACCAATATGGTTTCAGACCAAACTACTTCACTGATCTTGCTGTTCTTGATATCTTTAACAAAATCTCCTCTGCTCTCTCTGACCATCATCACACAATCGGCTTATTCCTTGACCTTTCTAAAGCCTTTGACACAATTGATTATTCCATCTTACTAAGTAAACTTTATCACTATGGTATTCGTGGGACTCCCTTATACTCTCTACTCTCTGACTACCTCCAAAACCGAACCCAAATCACATCTTTTAATTCTCACTCCTCGTGTTGCCTTCCTTATGACTTGTGGCTTCCTCCAAGAATCTATACTTGGACCTCTCCTTTTCCTAATCTACATCAATGATATCCAACAAGCCTCAAATTCATTTTCTTATGTTCTTTTTGCCGACAATTCCAATATTTTCCTCTCTCATCCCGACCTTAATAAATTAATTTCAACTTTTAATTCCAAAATTCACCACGTCTCAAACTGGTTCAAAACTAACAAACTCTCATTAAATATTGATGAAACTAACTTTATTCACTTCTCAAATTGTAACAAATCTAAATAAAACCACATGGAAATCTTCATAGATGTTTTAATTAAACAAGTTGATCATACTCAATTCCTTGGAGTGACAATTGACGACAAACTGAACTGGAAGCGTCGCATTACTACAATCTCCAACATAATCTCTCGATCTATAGGTATAATAAACAAACTCAAATTCACTTTCCCACAAAACATCTTACTTTCCCTTTATAATACCCTTATCCTGCCACATCTTAATTATTGCAACATTCCTTGGGCTGTCACACATTCCAAACACCAAACTGTTTGTCGATGGACTATACCAGAAACAACAAGACATGACAAACTTTTTAAATTACAAAAAAAGGCGATCCGCATCTGTACCCATTCCCAACACCTCACTCATTCCAAACCCCTTTTCTACAAAGTAAAAACTCTTAACATCTTCGACATACGGCTTTTTTCATGCACAAATTTAGTAATCAGAAACTTCCTATCACATTTAGTTTATTTTATTTTTATTTTATTCAATTTTCAGGCACAAAAATACATGACAACAAGACAGCGGTGCAGCACCCTGAGGATTGCCATGAGTGCAAAGCACTATCGAGATGGCTCTCCATATACTGCACTTCATTTAACCGATTCTTTACAAAAAACAACGAAGTTCACAATTATAACACCCGCAACTCTAACAAATATATCCCTATCAATAACCATTCCACAGCAAGAAACTCAATTAAATCCACTGGCCCCATTTGATGGAACTCTTTTCAGACCTCTCTAACTAACTGCTCTTTCGAATCCTTCAAGTTTAGCTACAAATCATCGTTGGTATCAAAGTATTCAATCGATCTCCTCTAAGAATTCAGTCGTTCTCCTCTAACCCAGTTTTTTTATCTCTTGTCCAGCATCTTTGTCCCTTCTGTCCTCGTTTTGTCACGTGTTTTTGTCCTGTGTCTTGTTGTACTTGTGTATGTATAGCTTAATTTTTTTAATTTTTCTTTATTCTTGTTATTATATTTATTAATTTATTCTTATTTTATTTTTAATTTATTTATTGACTACTTTTGAAACATTTATTATATATACTTTTTGAATTATTTTTTTCTGGTGGAAATAGCCTTAAAGCCCTTTGGGCTTATTTATGTTTCTCCAGCAGTGAGTAAGTGCATTCTACTTTACTTAGAAATAAGAAAAAAAACTGTCATGTTATTTCACAATGATGTATCTTATCAAAATAAAATTGAATTGAAAAAAAAATGTGTGATTGGTGAATACGACTAGTTCTAATATTAATATTAGGTATATGTAATATACATTATGTATGTTAGTGGAATTTTCAACCGCATTTTTGGCACGCAATTTAGGTTTTTCATAGCACCCTCTGGTTTCATAAAACAAGTTGGGATGTCGGAGTTTGTCATTGTAATAGTTTGTTTATATTGTGATTTATCATGTTTAATATCTTGTTGTTTTGACGCACCTTTCATACATTGAGTGCCACTGATGTAAATTGTGACTGTATGTTATTATATTAATATTGGTTATCCGCACGTGGCGGATAACTCCTTGTTATTGTCAGGATCTTTTTTTTTTGGTTATCTGCACTTGCTCAGTGGCGGATCTAGGGGGGGGGTGGGGCACCCCACTTAATTCTCAAAAAAAAAAAAAAGATGCAGCCAACCACCGCGACCGTCGCTAGGCGTGTATTCGACGCACCTAACTCTTTTAATTAAGAAGAGAAGAGTAGGCTAGCCTAGAGCTAGGGTTAACATATTATACTGTAGTTGTGTAATAGGCCTACATAGTGAAAGAGTTAAGAGTTTAATTACTATTTATGAATTTAAGAGTTTAAAAAGAAAACGCGATTTAAAATCTTATGAAAATACCCACAACTGAGTTTATTTACAAAACACACGCAATCCTAACTACCAGCGTCACGTTTGTCTAGCTCGCTCCTCGTGTGAATGCGAACGTCATCACTCTCCAAAAATTCCCCATTTTCAGTTAACGTTAATTACCGCCCTGGTCCGTGTGTGTGCAAGCGTTAGCGTGGTATATTTACACCCCTGTACAGAGTGGAGTGTAATATTGTAATATAATGTTGCGTTGTTGAGGTACTAATGAAGACTCTTACTCGCTTGACTGTCGTAACACATATATTGTTTATTCAGTATAATACTTCAGTACAATATACAACTATAAGTATAGATAAGGAACGGAGGATCAATGATGCTGTCGGTGAGGTGTGAAGTGTGTAGGTCTGCTTCTGAAGAAGTGGCTGCGAGGTGTGTGCTCCGTGAAGTGGCTGTAAGGTGTGTGCTCCGTGAAGTGGCTGTAAGGTGTGTCTGGGCTCTTCTGAAACTTGGGAGTATATTGGCCCTCGGTTCATTTACATATGTCACTATGTAATCTTAGAGGTTACTGATTGGTCCTAAGTTGGTCCAGGGGTGTTTAAGTGGGAATGATTGATCTTATCTGGGGAGGTTACAATGATGAATTGGCCCTGTCGAATCTCTGCTAAAAACTGTCAATATCTAATTGTTTTACGATGGGAACAGTCCCAAAGTTATTCTTTAGGGATTCTATTATAAACTAAATGGTCATTAAAACATCTGGACAAACTCTCCTCTGGACTTTCTGGGTCAAGTTTGTGAACCTATTTGAATTCTGATACAAAGGTCAATTTCTTAAATATAACAGTATATCGTTATATTACAATATCGTGAACTTTTTTCTCGCATATGAAGGTTTTTTATATAATAATGGTATGCAGTATAAACGATAAAAATAAACTAGAAATATGGTATTCTTTTATTATTTCATAGGCATAGAATAAACATGAAATGTCTTGTATGTACACGGCCGAAAAAAAGTGTATGGCGTATTTGGCGTTTTATTGATTTGTGTTATAGACACGGCGATTACTACAATCATTGTATACTAAATTACATTGAGTTATTCACCCGGCTGTAGGGTATATATCTGAGGTTAATAGATCATTAAAACACAGTACACTAACACATGCACTATCGAGGCATTTTCGGAGTACCACATTTACCAAATGTTCATTTTGTTTTAAGTGTTTTTCGATCAAAGTTTATTATTAGTTCGTCGAAAAAGATACGTACAGTATTTAGGAAGGATTTAATTAAATTTACATTATGTAACATTTGTTATTAAATGTGATGGAAACAGTTGCTCTAGCCTATTAAAGAGTGTGCAAGCATCTATTTTTTCAAAAATTTCCTGAGACTCCTTTCGTGGCAGATTGTTTAACTCATAAAATTGACCTGTAGCTGTAGATGTGCAAGAAACTTTGTTATATGATATTAGAGTCACGCAGCGCAAGTTACGCACGATTTTATGAAATTTATGGTTGCTCATAAATTCTTTTAAAACAAATATTTTTCAGTGAAACTTTACGAAAGTGTATTTCATAATATGGAGCAACTTTTGACATGATAAAAATGGCGTGCTACGCAAAAAATTATGCGAGTTATTTCTAATCAATTTTGCGTACATTTCAGGTCATTTTTAGCATTTACAAATTTTCTATTTGTTTGCGTTTTGCGCACGCACTTGTGTGCACAGTTCGTACAAAGCGTAGAAAAATGTTTTTTTGCAATTGATTTTTGTTTTTCATACGTTCTGTAGTATATTTAATTCTTTTATGAACTTTTATTGCAAATTAATGATGCATGTGCACGTTAATCTTTAGAAATCGTGTGAAAGAATAGGTAATATAATGCCAATTTGTATTTGGAAATATCTATTTTTATTCAGTTATTATAGCTCCCCATAATTTATTATGGAAGCTGATGAGTTGTAGATATCAATTCTTGTAAAATTAATTGTACCTACCGGTTGTTTTGACGTCACCATATGAGGCATGGCATCACAAAATCGGCGTAGTGTCGGAAATAATAATTTTTAACATTTTTATATATTCGTAATCTATATTTAATAAGCTTTGAAATGAGCCGTTGTTTATTAAAATTGGTTTATTATATGAAGAGTGATCGGGTTAGTGGTTTGTTTACAAAAGCGCCGTAAAGAAAGTTGATTTTTTAGTGAACAAAAATACAATTTCCTAATGATTTTCAATGGAAACGACTTAAATAATTGCAAAATACACATAATTTTTTTATGAACAAGAGTTTGATATGTTAAAGATATGTAACCCTGCCATGGTTTACCATGTTTTCCTTATTAGATTTTTAATCTTTTAATCCTTTCTTTGTTGTTGAGCCCAAGTTTTAATTAGGGCCTGTTCGTAGGGGTTGAAAATACCAGCTTATTCCCGATTTCCGTTCGCGTGATCCAATTAACTTTTGCCTCAGGCTACAAAAAATTCGAGGCAAAATGTTCACCAAATTTGCAGGTTATTTCAGCGATAATCCAATTATACTCGGCCTTCGAGGATAATAAATCTCCGATAGAGGCAATGTGTCAAATTTTGACAAACGTTCGCTGCCTAGGCCCGTCATTTCTCCTACGAAGCTCTTCCATACACGCTTCGAGAGCGATCGTCAGCTGGTGCTGTCCTTGTTGGTGTAGACCGCTTAGGAATACACCCCGCTTAGTAGGCCTAGCTGGTCGGTGGTGTTTCCGTCGTGTAACATTGGGCTCAAATTCTTTGTCAATGAGTAAAATAATGGTCATCAGGAGAAGGCATATTTCGGCAGGATTATCGGCGTTAAGAGGCATAAGGTTTGTCGCAAGGATGATAAGCAGTGTAAAAGGTAGCAAGTAATTGTTATTGTAAAGAAAGATCGCGAGTAAAAAATATACAACACAAAACTAGCGTGCGAAAATGGGGTCGTTTGTTGTAAAGACAACTGACCTTAAAACGTAATTTCCGGTTTGTGATTCGTCGATTAAGCATTTAAGCGGTTAAATATTTCAAGTACAAACAACGCTCAATTTATAACCCGAGGCATGGGTGAAATTAAGCGCTTATTTTAACCACCGTACGAACACGACCTTAGTTGTTTATCTTTTGGTTAGAACTTCCTTTGCTGTTTATGTCATTATGTCATAAACTATGTGGTAATGCATGAGAGCTTTCTGTTTTTTCTATAGACACTGACCAATAAGGGCCAGTTAACCCTTTGCTTTTTTCCCCAGCAACATGGATTGACCAATGGGATTAGCCTTGGTCAGGTGACTGGGCCAATATTAGGGTATGTTCCCATGTTTCATTCTCTTTTCCTGATTATGCCATCTGAAGTGCTGGTCATTTCCAAGTGTTACAAATTAAAATATATGACTTATTTAAAGCTAACTTACGTTTTACTGTACTACAGTATAGTTTACATTACCGAACTAAGTTTTAAGTTCGCGTTGGTTGGAAGTTTGTGCTAGTTTGGCATATTGCACTAAAAAAACTATATTTGATCGACTGTATTGTACATATTGGAGACTGTTCGTTTTATTTTGAATATTGGCTCTTTGTATAGGTGAGTGTTTGAACACCAATTTACTTTGTTCTATATTTAAAATTCATTATTGTATAAGTATATTACTGTTGTTATTATTTACAGTTAATGCTGTTTTAATGGAAGTCATTACAGTATAGTATATAACTTAACGTGACATTATTATTAATTATGTTTAAACCTATTTTTATAAATGGAATGTTTCCATGATTGATCTGTTACTGTTAGGGTAAGCAGGCTCAAGATAGACCTATTATATGATATAGGCATTGTATAGATCAGCAAATTGTTATTTTCCTCTTTTACTTATTTATTGTTCTTTAAGACAATGTTTTCATTTTCCTTTTCATTATGTTATTTTTGAAACAACGATTGCTATTATCAAGTCGTTTATGACTATTGTAAGGTACATTCAATGTTAAACTATTTTAGACAGTATACTGTATTATTATACTGTATTTTGGCTCTTTGTATAGGCTACCGAAGAACCACTGGTTCTCGGACACGGAAATTATCTGTTTAGACTGCTATATAAATCAACTGTATTCATCTACCGTAAGGCGAAAAATGCAAGACGGAGGTCAAGGTCGCCGTTGGAAGCGGTAGCTACCTTATCTTGAATAACCTTATCGGCGCCTTAGATAAAGTCATACTTTCCGTTCTCTTTTGTTTTATTTTTATTTTATTCTAGTTTGGTCGAATAAACTGTGTTTTGTTCCATTTAAATTTATGTTCTGATGTTTTTGTATTTGAGTTACGTTTGCGCTATATTTATTCGTTAAGATTAATTATAAAAGTTGCGGAAACAAACCTGGGTTACAGATAAGTGTTTGTAGTATCGTTTTTTATTGAAATTTTAAAATGTTTAGGTTAGGCCGTTTTTCACATTCTGAACTTCAAGGCAAAATATCTCAAAGTTCGGGTTGCGACTCTGCGCCGCTTTAGTGATGCCAGGCCTCATATTGCCACTCAAATTTTTTAAATAGATTTTTTTTCTCTTTTGTACTAATTAATCCCATTTCATTTAATAGAGCGCATCGCACCAATGCTGCGTTCCCCATTTTCTCCTAGATTTTAATATGTTCTTGCTAAATCAATTTTCTTTCAATGTCTTTTCTTTTAATGTAATTATTTAGATAAATTATCTTCTAAAACAGTTATCTTTATACTGTATGTCAATTAGATGATGTCATCATGTTAATAAATGGATTTAAAAGATGAGTCTCGTAATTTCATCTAACTGTATATAACATAAACAGTGTGTACTGTAAATACTGTAATATGCTGTATGACACAAAATAGGTACAATTCAGCACTGTAAACATATTTAATTCATGTCATAGGATGGCATAATAATTTTCGACGTTCATATAGTTTAACGTATGTGCATGTTGCGTTGGCGCGGATAACCCAAACTCATCAAAGTGACGAGTTCAAATCTAGTTCTATCTTATTCTTCTTTCTTTCCACAAATTTTGAAATCTGGAAGTTGATGAGTATAAAATATAGGATTTCTTATATAGTCCAGGAGTATTAGACAAAAAAAGGGCCAAAGGTAGAAATAAATATGCTAAAGCTGAATTTTTCAGGATAGGTCCCCAATGTTGTCTGGAACAACATACTAAAAGTCCCCGGGTTTCCCTGTTGTGCTTCAACCTGATTGGGCCATTTTTCAAAATGGCGGCCATCTTAACATTATTTACCATATTTTGACAACCAGTAGGTGTAAGTAAACAATTTTGGTGTCAAAATACTCAGAAGACCAATATTTATATTCACTGTAATGGAGAAGTTTTTAAAAAAACGACTGGAAATGCCTGTTTTGACCTTTGACCATAAATTTGGATTATCTCAATATCTCATCAACGACTGGCCGTAGAGAGTTCAAAATTGTCCCAAATTATTCAGATTGCCCAACTTTCTATTCACTCTAATGAAAGAAAAATACTAAATTCTTTTAGAAACCTTCTATTCTGACCTTTGAACTATTGACCTAGAAGCATATTTTAATTTTATAGACATCTTGGTGATCGATAGGAATACATAAGCGAAATTGGTGTCCAAATACTCAGAAGACCCATATTTATATTCATTATAATGGAAAAGTTGTTTAAAAAATGACAGGAAATGCATGTTTTGAACTTTGACCCTAAATTTGGATTATCTCAATATCTCATCAACGACTGGCCGTAGAGACTTCAAAGTTTTCCCAAATTATTCGGAATTCCCAACTTTCTATTTACTTTAATGAAAGAAAAATACCAAAAACCTTTAGAAACCTTCTATTTTGACCTTTGAACTATTGACGTAGGCATATTTATTTTTATAGACATCTTGGTGATCGATAGGATACGAAATTGGTTTCAAAATTTATAACTTTGATCCTAAATTTGGGTTATATCAATACCGCATCAACTGCTGGCCGTAGAGACTTCAAAATTGTCCTAAATTAAGCAGTGTGCCCAACTCTCTATTCACTGTAGTTAAAGAAAAATACTAAAAGCCTTTAGAAACCACCTATTTTGCCATTTGAACTATTGATCTGGCCAATACAATATTTTATATCATAATTATATAGAAATCTTGGTGATCGATAGGAATACATAAGCGAATTTGTTGTCAAAATATTCCAAAACCTTTGACTTTAATCACTACATTATAATTTAATAATTTAAGTCCCAAATAGCATGATGGACATATCATACCATTCATCATGCCATGAGATGTCAAATTTATCTGAAACAGCCTAGAAAAAATGTCCGATGGACGAATAATAATATTCATCAATATAGATATGAGGCCATAATTTCAGGTATCAAAGGGTCACAATGTGTCATTTGACAAATCACCTAAATAATAAAATACAATATGAAACTCTTACAAATCTATCAAGATGGATTATAAAGAAATTGTCATTGTAAAGTTGTTATGGTCTTCAACAGATTTTCATGCCCTTATTTTATTAACCATCATAATTATAGTCCTGAAGTATTTTCGATTGTTTGAGAATTTTGATTAGAAAAAATACAGAGAAAAATGTTCACATCTTAAAGATAAATGCAATAATTCTTTTAAAATTAAATTGCATCATATCAGATAAGAATCGGAGGTATGACTAGAGCCTAAAATGAGACTTGGACTGAGACCTTGATAAATGGTTGGGTGGGTGACTATGTACAGTGTGCAGTTTTAGACAATTTAAAAAATGTTATAAGATGAATTATGTACTCCAGACCTATATACACAAAGAAATGTAATAGTGCAGCTCAATTGAAAAAAAAAAACAAATTTTACCAATAAGTGTGTAACAAATTTTACCAATAAGTGTGTGTCAAATCAACCAGTAGTGGTCTCTGCTATATATTAAATGGCACTGCCGAAGAGGAAACATTTCAGAATTGGTATAGCTCCAATGTTTAAACATGGACATTAGCCATATAGAAAAGGGCGTGGCATTTTTTGGAGGACTAATTTCTAACCTTAATATTTCAAGAATAAATAAATAATAAAATTTGTTTGGTTACTAATGAATAAAAGAAGTGAAAACAGGCTAAAGCCCAAACAGATAGTAAAATGTATCATATATATATATAGTTTAAAATTGGGGCTTGGTTTGTCTGTTTAGCATCGGAGCAATTTGGAATGAATTTTACCTCTCATGGCAACGGCCATATTGTTAGATTCTGTCTGTCTTTATGTCAACTTAAATTTAACTTTTTGCATCTAAGCCCTCCCTCTGGAGAGCACGGGCTATTGTCGGTTTATACAGGTAAGCTAGGCACGAAATAAGACTAATTCTCATTAAAATGTAATGATTAAGGTCAAAGGTCAAAACACTTTCAATCGCATTTAGTAAATTATTTCTATAAGAGTAAACAGAAACATGGGTGTTTTGGAGTATTTTGACACCAAATTCCCTTATGTATTCCTATCGATCACCAAGATTTCTATACAATTTTGGTATAAAATATGACCAGATCAAGGGTTCAAAGGTCAAAATAGAAGGTTTCTAAAGGAATTTGGTTTTTTTCTTTCATTAAAGTGAATAGAAAGTTGGGCATTCCGAATAATTTGGGACAACTTTGAAGTCTCTATACGGCCAGTTGTTGAGATATTGAGATAATCCAAATTTAGGGTCAAAGTTCAAAACATGCATTTCCGGTCATTTTTTTAAAAACTTTTCCATTATAATGAATATAAATATGGGTCTTCTGAGTATTTTGACAGCAATTTCGCTTGTGTACTCCTATCGATCACCAAGATGTCTATAAAATTAAAATATGTCTAGGTCAATAGTTCAAAGGTCAAAATAGAAGGTTTCTAAAGGAATTTGGTATTTTTCTTTCATTAAAGTGAATAGAAAGTTGGGCATTCTGAATAATTTGGGACAACTTTGAAGTCTCTACGGCCAGTCATTGATGAGATATTGAGATAATCCAAATTTAGGGTCAAAGTTCAAAACATGCATTTCCGGTCATTTTTTTAAAAACTTTTCCATTATAATGAATATAAATATGGGTCTTCTGAGTATTTTGACACCAAGATTGTTTACTTACACCTACTGGTTGTCAGCATATGGTAAATAATTTTAAGATGGCCGCCATTTTGAAAAATGGCCCAATCGGGTTGAAGCACAACGGGGAAACCCGGGGACTTTTAGTATGTTGTTTCAGACAACATTAGGGACCTATCCTGAAAAATTAAGCTTTAGCATATTTATTTCTACCTCAAAGTCTAATACTCCTGGACTAATATCATACCAAACTAGGCCAATGTTAATGAAGTCAGGCAATATGCCTGAATGAATGAATGAATGATTGTGTTTGATTATTCCGAAGTTGGTGATTGCTTTTTTTCAAAATTTGCTTTCCTTTTTTTGAATTATCATTTGATGGGCAATAAGAAGGATAGAAAGTATTTTTTGACGATAAACTAATCTTTAAAATGTATAGGCACTATTCAATATGTCAGTTAATGCAATAAATTGTTTTAATTTGTAATAAATTGTTAATTTCTTTAATTATTCAGGAGGAGATTGGTATAGAAACAGATGAAGAATGCAATGTTCAGTTACCTCCACGATAATACAATATTCTGTAAGATACTCTGCCTACTGTACTACTACAGATTCAGTTTGTGGCACTACTGTACATGTGATGTTGGTAAAGTAAATGTCATCTCTTTTAAAGATTTGGATTGGATTTTTGACATGGAATGTATAATGATTATAAAATGGCTATGATTGAGCTCTGGACCATGTTACCTGATTGTCAAAGTAAATAAATCACAACTGCAACCATGACTCAGGATCAAGAGTAACATCATCATGACATCACAGCCCCAAGTGATCTAAGAGATTTCGCTATTGGAGTAGTTTAATTATTGATTTAAAAGAGTAATGTTCTGAAATCTATACTGTAGTCTACTTGGAAAAACTACATGAAATTGATTTTTTTCAAATTTAAAACAGTACAGTAGGAACGAATTTTGACTAGTAACTCTGGTGAAAAAAGGTGTTGAAAATAAACAAATTAAAATATGTACAGAATATCAAAGGAAATGTATATTTAGGGCCTGTACAGACCTACGGAGTTATGCTTTTATATTGTACATGGCGTACAACTCCATTAGTGTTAATTCAATGCAAGTTGCGAGTCAGAAAATGCGAGTTACGAGTCGAAAAATGCGAGTTGGCTGTTACACATAATACTGTGTATATCTTCTCTTTTGTATTTATATGTCTATGGACAATTTGTCTGAAATAAAAGTTAAAAAAAAATGATTATAAACATAAATAATTGACTATTATTGTAACAAAATTATATAGCTTTGAAAATTTGACCATTATCTGTAGGTATGGTATGTGTTTCCTTGCCCTATTTATGGGATCTGCTTTTTAAATCATGCCTGTTTATAATCATCATTAACCATCTTGCCTTCTTGACTAAATACTGTAAACAATACTAACTGTACAATTAATGTGAGTTTTTCTTACCAATCTATTATTATTTTCTCATTTAACAAGGCAAAAAGTTTAAATAATAACTTTAATCTACTATATTTACAATTATATTATTTCAAAATATAAACATTATTTTTTTGTGTTGAAATACAAAATAAGTTCATTTCAACAATTCTTAAACATCCATGTTATTGTTAAATAAAACAATCACTAGTCAGTAATTGTTAAACACGTGCTTAAACTGGTCATATATGAAAAAAACACTCTAATAATACCCTTAATAAATCATTAAAAACTAAATTTAAATTGTAATTTAATTACTAATTGTTTGGTTCCTGTATCTATTTTTTGGGTGTACCTGTATAGTATATAATGGTTTTTTAATGATACGACCTCCTTGAAAAATGATTTTTAGTGAACAAGTTTTTGCATTTTCCGACCCGCAACTCGCATTTTCCGACTCGCAACTCGCATTTTCCCACTCGCATTTTCTGACTCGCAACTTGCACTTTCCGACTCGCAACTCGCACTTTCCGACTCGCAACTCGCACTTTCCGACCCGCAACTCGCACTTTCAGACTCGCAACTCGCATTTTCCGACTCGCAACTCGCATTTTTCTACTCGCAACTCACACAAAAGAAACCCTCCAACTCCATAGGTCTGAACCAGGAAAAATGAGTTGAAGCCACCTCTTACGTCACTAATCTTTCGTTTGTTGCGATAGTTCAAGGTGATTAGATGAGTATTTTGACACCAATTTTGCTTATGTATTCCTAGTGATCACTAAGATGTCTATAAAATTAAAATATGCTTAGGTCAATAGTTCAAAGGTCAAAATAAAAGGTTTCTAAGGGAATTTAGCATTTTTCTTATGAATAGAAAGTTGGGCATTCTGAATAATTTGGGACAATTTTGAAGTCTCTACGGCCAGTCGTTGATGAGATATTTAGATAATCCAAATTTATGGTCAAAGGTCAAAACAGGCATTTCCGGTCATTTTTTTAAAAACTTCTCCATTACAGTGAATATAAATATTGGTCTTCTGAGTATTTTGACACCAAAATTGTTTACTTGCACCTACTGGTTGTCAAAATATGGTAAATAATGTTAAAAGGTGGCCGCCATTTTGAAAAATGGCCTAATCTGGTTGAAGCACAACGGGGAAACCCGGGGACTTTTAGTATGTTGTTCCAGACAACATTAGGGACCTATCGTGAAAAATTCAGCTTTAGCATATTTATTTCTACCTTGGCCCTTTTTTTGTCTAATAACTCCTAGACTACTGTATATAGAGAATACTAATAATGAAATTGTTATATACCCCCAGTACAGTAGTAATGCATTGGCTGACTCAAAGAAACATGTACTGATAACAAATGTATCATCTTGCCTACTGGCACCATAGCTAGACAACATCTCTCCCCTCCTAATTTTAAATTAGGGAGTGTAATCAATTAACCAAGGGTAGTAACAAAATGCAAGGCAAGCGCGGCAAGTCACAAATTTATGCGAGGCATCATTTCTCAAAATTGCCAGGCAGGAAATCACCGAAATTGAAGTAGCCTAGGCTAGTTCCCTTTTGCACCTGCCTTGTATTTTAACTCGAAATTTGTTAACCATGCTTTATCCTGAATACCACACCTTAGAATTAGTAGGCCTACTTTAATGAAGAATAAATCCGTTAAATTGGTGATTTTACGGACGTTTTTTACTGTTCGCGAATTTCGCACACTCAGTGTTCAATATTTTGGTTTCTATGAAACGCCAAAAGAGCAAAATTAATTAGAGGGCTAAAAACTCTGGAATCTTTATATTTAACGCATTATTTGGTGAAGATTATGTCAGTAAGGAAAAATGTTACTGTTGATACTGTACACGGTTTCGTTAACCTTTTAAAGAATAAAATAGAAAAATTCATCATAATATCCTTAGTAGGATGTCCTAGGTCTAGGCTAGGTAGTGATGTTGATTTTCTTTGAAAACAGAACAGTATCAGCAGTAACATTATTACAGTATTTTTATTGACAGATTAACAAATATATTGAAATAAAACGTGTTTTTCACAAATAAATGCATGAAAAATTAACAGATTCCACTAAGTTTTAGTCCTCTATTATCGTAGAAACAAAAATATTGAACATGCGTGAAATTCGCGAACAGTGTGCGAGAAACACGCCTGTAATTTAAGGATTTATTTGTTACTTTTTATGTGATTCTTTCATTAGAGTACTCATGAGTGTGGTATTCACACGATAAAGCTAGTAATCAAATTTGGAGTAAAAATACAAGCGAAGGAAACTAGCGCCAGGTTTATTAGTATGTACATGGACAACAATAAATAAAAATCGTAATATACCTATAGCCTACAGCCTACTAAAACAGGAATAGTGTATCATTATTAAAAATATTACACCAATTATTATAATATAAAAATTATTAAAGATTATTTATTTTCTGCATAGGCCTCTAGGTTAGGGCTAAGCATATTAGCTAAAGTTTAATTTTAGGCCTAGTATTACGATTGTCGGACGTAAGTCTTTTTCACACGCGCTTCAGAACTAAGGGGACTTTTTCATAGACTACCTTATACATTTAATAATCTAAATAGCAATCATATCGATATTTTTAATGATAGACTTGGTTATTTTAAGAGGACAATTATGTGTTCACTTCTTTATAACCTGTTTGATTAATTGAAATTGTTTATGGCATGCCGATCTATGTTATATATATATATATATATATATATTTTATCTGTATTTTATTGTTAACCGTTTTTGATGTTGTATTGTTTTATGTTTCAAACCTGTTAGTGGCGGTATTTATCGCTGTTGGTTTTGACTGAATAAAATAAAATTAAAATAAAAATTCTCTCGCAATTTTTTTTCTTTGCGGCATGTTATTTGATCGGCATATCAGTTACCTTTTATTCACCGCCAGTTATTGAACTTGTCCTGGCCATCGCTGTTCAAGAGAGGTACACATGTTGGTTTCCTAGAGAATGGAATGTCAAAAATGTCTTTGGCACGCCGCTCAGAGAGAAGTCTGTTGCTGCTGAAACCACGTGCTATATAGGAGGGGAATCGCCACAAGGCCCCTCTCATTTAAATAAACGTTTTGACACAATGTGCAATATGTCTCATTATTTTTACTGTAATTGGCAAACCTGCTCTTCAACTAGCAAAACTACTCCTAGCAACCACTAACAAAGTCATTGCTGGATGAGTATTTGTTAATAACAAATCGAAACGCTGCACACATATATATTAATCACTGGTTTAAAGTAAAGAAGTACAGGTATTTATAAAACATGAGGAAAACATTTTAGAACATCAGTTCTAAAATCTAATACTGTCATATTTCAGTTATTGACAAAATGAGTCCTAACAATAACATTTTCTCAGAGTATCCCAAATCCCAATTTAGAAATGGAAATAATTATGAGTTCAATTATAATTCATAAGGTCTCCAAACAAAACAATGCAAAAATGGAAAATATTCCAAAAATAGTGCTTTTGTCATAAAATGAGTTCCAGACACGTACAAGTCTATGGCAGTGTCTCAAGAGTTTCAAGTTCATCTGTAAGTGTGTATTCTCTGCCAATTTTTTTCTGCTGATCTTCTGACAATTCCTTAATCTCACCAGACACTAACTTTTGCTTTAACTCTTCAATTTGCCTTAACTTTTTCTTCACATTCTTTACTCTTTTTTCTGAATTTAATGATCCATCTTTTGGCTTATCTTCTATACTTGTTCTATCTAGACAAGTTGTTACATCTTTTACACAAGTTTCTCTTTCTTTCTTCTCTTTTCGTTTTTGTTTTCTTTTTTCATTTTTTTTTGCAGATTTTGATAAAGATTCATTTTTCTCTATTTCAGGTTCCTTATAGACACCAGGTGGGAAACTTGGTTTGCTTTTTAACCACTGTGTTCCAACACTTTCATATCTATAACAAAAATAAATATTGAAATAAATATTTAATGTCCAGCAATTCCCCGAAACAACAGTTACAAATAAACACCAGCAATGTACCATAAATGATAACTAAATTGCAATTTTTGTTGTAAATCACAACACAATATTTGTACCAATGGTTCTTATTCAACCAAGCATCAATTAATTATTTTTACTGATAGCAGTATTTTTTTGGATTCAGAGAAAAACCACATTTGCAATCATAATTTAATTAAATAAGAGGCTGAATATAAAATAATTTTTTTCATATATAGATTTAGTGGAATATAGTTAGTAGTATTATAATTATTATTCATTCATTTATTCATGGTCAAACACAGCAAAGTACATGGTTTGAAGCCTCTGTTTGCACCTATTGGAAACATATGTTGAATGTTCTTTCCAGTTAAGTTTATGATCAATTATTGTACCTATATATATTTATGATGTTTTACAATCTTAACCTTATCATTCATAATTATCAGCTCACTGTGTTTTTTATCAAGTTTCCTATAATCAATAAATAATCTTTTGTTTTCTTGATATTCAACTTCAATTAATTATCAGCACACTAAGAGTATAACTGAGTAGAATCATCTTTTACAAGACCAACAAGACAGGTATCATCTGCAGATTTTACAGTAAAACACTTTGTTAAACTTGGTCACCTATATTACAGTTAAAATCATCATTAGTATATAATATAAAGAGAAAGAAAGAAATTGGTGAAAGGACACAGCCGTGGGGTGTTCCGGTATTGCATGTGCAGATTTCAGATTTACACTCATTAAAACAGACAAATTGTTCCCTATCCTTTAAAAAATTATTGATCCATGAAATGATAGACTGGTTTACACCTAAAATATTCATTTTCTTCATTACAATATGTGGTTGTATAGTATTAAAAGCGGACAAAAAATCTAGAAATAAAACCCTAGCATAAGTATTAGCACAATCGAGATGTCGAGCAAGCAAGTTATTTATTGAAGTACTTAGTAGTAGCGGCATCATCTACACACCTATGTGAACGATATGCAAATTGATAAGAATCTAATTTATCACCAACATCATTAAGGATTTTACTTTTAACAATTTATTCAAGAAATTTCATAGGCTAGGTCTAGTCATTTAGCGTTTAGGGTTACTACTTTTTTCCAGTGAACGTATCATATCGATATTTTTAATGATAGACTTGGTTATTTTAAGAGGACGATTATGTGTTCACTTCTTGAACAGCCTGCATAACCTGTTTTAATTGAAATTGTTTATGGCATGCCAATCTATGTTTTATATATATATATATATATTTTATCTGTATTTTATTGTTAACCGTTTTTGATGTTGTATTGTTTTATGTTTCAAACCTGTTAGTGGCGGTATTTATCGCTGTTGGTTTTGATTGAATAAAATAAAATAAAATAAAATAAATAAAATAAAATCAGTGAGCGTTTCCAAATAGTAGGTACCTCATGTAATCTAAGCATGGAGTCTCCATGATCTAAGTGACCAGTTATATAAAATAGCAAAAACATGGGATAATTGCACATTACATTCCTTAATTACTTTACCACTGACGCCACCTGGGCCTTTTGCTTTTCTTAGATTTACTTTTACCCGATATACTTTCTTTAATATTACAGTAGAACCTGAATTTTACGTACCCTGATTTTACGTTCCTGTGATTTTACGTACGCTTACAGTGTGGCCAGCGAGCGAAATGAAAAAAGCTCTTCGGGTTTTCAGCCAAATTATGCTAGATTGTGTACAAATTATGCCAGATTTTTTCGCAATTATGCCAGATAATATGCTAAATCGTGGTGAATATGTTGTATGTTTGCGTTTTTCAAATTATGCCAGATTATGCCAGATTTCCTAAAATTATGCCTAGCATAAATGCCAGATGGGTCAAAATTATGCCAGACGGCATAATTATGCCAGATTTGGCCACTATGTACGCTTAAAATAACCGATGACGTCATCATTTTCTTACATTGAGGGCGCAATTTAACAACAACAAACAAAGCCATGGCTGTGTGAAAAATTCTGCTGTGTGTGAGACAAGCTACACACGTGCATTCCCCCTACAGCAGCGACTGTTTTTATTGATAGAAAATACAAGAACATTGATATTTTATTTATAACACTTTATTTAAACGCACAGGCTGTATATACTGTACTTTTCTAGTTAGGCCTCACATCTTGCTAGGCCTGCTAGCCTGGCCTGAATAGTCTAGTAGGAAAGGCCTAGCTAGTGACCACCTGGAAGCTGTACAGTAAAGTAGGCAAACACGGTAGCCTTTATAGCTACGATCTCTACGTATTTGGGGTCCCGCACCGTACGTAAAATGAAGGTTCTACTGTATTTTCAATTTGACACACCTATCGTTATTAAAATCTTGACCATCAAAACGTAAATAAAATGAATTAAGATCACAGGCCATTTCTTTGTCATCATCTGCAGTTTTCGTAACTGCATGTGGCACACTTTTTACCATAACCTGTCATTTTCTTCATACTGTCCCATACTTCTTTGCTATTACCAGATCGGAACTTGTCTTCAATCTTTCTTCCAAACTTTCTCTTGCATTGCAACAATTCCATCTTTAACTCTTTCTGTATTTGCTTCCTATCCATATTCTCGATGCTTTCTTTTAATTAATTTCTTTAACCTTTCATTAAGCCATGGGTTTGTTGTTAGGGTACACTTTGACGTGCCTCTCCTTGACACAGAAATCAATATAGCTTGAAATTGCCTCTGTTGCTTCATCTAATGTACATGTAATACATGTGAATCTGTCAATATGGCTAAAACTTTCAGTGTCAACATCAGTTGTCATTACACATGCATCTCTAAAATATTGCAATGAAGAAGTATTTACCTTCAGTTCATCAAGTTTTCCTCTTGACAGAACGAGCGTTAAACATTATTACAGATGGAAGTGGTGGTTTGTAGGCTATTCGTTTAAGTCGTAGCCTAACGCCACCACGCTTCATTTGTTTCATATCATGCGGGAAATCATTATTATACGCCATATGTGCCAAATGATTTATCTTTTGCTAATATTAATTCGAAACAGGGTCTAGACTCTAGAACCTAGACTAGTTTCAGGCACAAAAGTGATTTTTATCAGGGAAATGTAGAAGTATTAGGTACATTGAAACTTTAAGAACAATGCAATCAATGAAATAGTACAATATGTTATATATTCCTACACATTATTTTAATCAATTGCCTATTAGTACATACTAGGCACACACTTTCGACCCTTGTTTACTAAAAACAATAATAATTTCGACAGAACGTTAACATAGCTGTTCCACATGTTCTAGTAACCATCATCATTAATGTTAAAGACATGTTAAAGAAACCCGTTTGTAGAAATACAATTAAAGAGCTTGAGGATGAGTGCAGAAAATTATGCCAATCTATACAATTACATATAATTGAACGTGTATATGACAACGACTTTGACGACTACATAGACAACGTGGACCACATTCCATCAGATTGAGACAAAATGATAATTCGGTTTGTCTCCCTCTTACCACCATCGCCGAGCCTGGACCACCCACCTCCTAGCACTGCATTTCAAGAGACCACTCGCCAGTCAACTCTGCAATTTGTGGCAGGAAACATAAAGTCAGCCATAAAGCCCCAGTATCGCCAGTTACGAAGACGAAATTCAATGCAAATTGAAGATATTTGGTAAAGGCAAAAAAAAGGTTAAACAGATATCAAGAAAAGATCAACGAGGCTGCATTCGCGTTAGCAAAAGGTTTTCTTTTAGAACAGGCAAGGAAAGTGGAAAGGGCAAGTCCAAAAAGAACACCTACTCGAAGGATCGTACCAGCAAAGAACAATTAGAAGTCTTACAGGAACAGATTAACGGCATTACAATGCAAGCTGATTATATGGAAAAAGGGAAAATCAAAGCGGTCGGTTTGAGCAAATTTGGTCAAGCTCTCAATTTTGAGCAGCAAGCAGCAGCCTTATTTGAAATTAAAATTAAGAAGACTTGTCTGCGAGAAGGCTGGCATTGAACGGTGTGCAGCAAAGTTAAAGAAGAGACTAAACAAAAAGTCCTATGGGAATATCAACAGCCAAACAAACCAAATAGACGTTTACTCCGACCAACATAAGTGATGTTCAACCAACCGTCAGCGAAATAAGCTTCAGAAGATGACATAGATCTAACAGTAATACCACCACCACTAGTAGAAGAAGATAATAAAACAGGCTTACCCGTGCACCATTAGATGAAAGAAAACAGTACAAGCATCAATTAAGCAACAGCAACAAATACGAGAAGACTTGTGGGAGCTTGCATCAATGCAGTCCTCAGCAGAACAAAGTAGTACACCAAGAACATAAAACTGAAGGAACTTGTTTCACAGAAAGTAAATCGGAGAGTGACAAGATAAGATAAGATAAGATAACTTTTATTGATCCTCAAAAAGGAAATTCATTGCTCGTCATAATAACAAAGAAAACACTATAAAAACAAATAAAGCATAAAACCATTCATTTAAAACATCTAAAAAATTACAATATAAAATTATCTTCTTGACTTCCTGTTGTACTGGATGATACCGGAGGGAATAAAGGATTTAGCAAATCGATTTGTTTTCACACTGAGGAGCCTCAATCTACCACTTGGATTAAGTTGGTCTATGATCACTTTGTGGAGAGGATGAGAGGCATCCGACTCAATGCGTTCGAAATCTTTCTGGAGGTGTTCTAGGTGCACATCGGTAAAGGAAGGCAGTTCCAGACCAATCATTTTACCAGCCCAACGGATGAAAGTTTCAAGGCGTCCTTTATTCCCTCCGGTAACAATACCAGCCCAACAGGAGAGGCAATACGTCCAAACACTACATATAACGGATCTATAGAACGAAAGTAACATCAAATCACAGGAGTTAAATTTATATAAAGTTCTCATACAATACATTCTGGGACTTAATTTTTTACTGATGAAGTCTATATGGTCTCCCCAACTCAGTTTATCATTGAAAACAATTCCTAGATACTTGTACTGGTCAACAATTTCAATTTCTTTACCTTTGATAGTGATTGGTTGAAAATTAAATTTATGTTTAGTCCTAAAATCAATGATCATCTCCTTTGTTTTTGATGCATTTATTTGGAGATAATTATCGTCACAAAATTTAACAAATCTTTGTATTTCGCTACGATAATTTTCATCATTGTTTGAAACTATGAGACCAATAGTACTAGTGTCATCAGTGAATTTAACAACGGGGCAAAGCTCATCATTTAAAGATCTGTAATCCGCCGTATACAAGGAATATAATTTAGGTGCGTTGACAGTACCCTGAGGAACACCGGTGTCAGAGGTTACGATTTCTGACTTAACACCATTAATATTAACAAATTGTTTTCTATCACAAATGAAATTTAAAACTAAACGAACAATCGGACGGGGAAACTCCATATTCAAAATTTTGTCTGCTAAGATATGGGGTTGTATGGTATTAAACGCAGATTGAAAATCAAAATACATAATACGTGCCGAGTGGCCTTTCTTTACATTATCTAGATGTGAATACAATTTATGTAATTTAAAATAAATCGCATCACTGGTACTACGGAGTGATCAGTAAGCAAATTGCAACGGGTCTAACACTTTTTCAGCATAAGGTTGCATAATTTTTTAAATAATACGTTCCAATATTTTCATCGCGACAGACGTGAGTCTCAAATCATTCATGCTGTTAATCTTAGGTTTCTTAGGTACCGGTATTATGCATGAAAGTTTCCAAATATCCGGGAACGCATGATAAGAAAGACACATATTGAAAATAAATGTAAATATACAAGGTGAGGAGAGCAGACCTTAAGTACTCGTGGTGGGATTCTATCCGGCCCAGCAGCCTTCGATGAATTGAGTTTCATGAATTCGTTATGTACATCAGAAATGCTTATACTAAATTTGGGATCATCTTCAGTCACCCGACAAGCTAAATAGAGCCTCTCTTTCTTTTTTAAAATCATGAACATTAAAACGGTTATAAAATTCATTTAACTCATTAACATATTGCACAGTAACATTCGGAATCGAGGTGGGTGTATTACCACCGTTTGTGTAACCACTCATAAGTTTCATACCCTGCCAAACTTGTTTCATATTATTAGACCTGAAGTTATGTTCAACTTTTTTCCTATAAATGTTCTTCTGTTTCATTATTTCAGATTTAATCTCTCTAGTCAATATTTTCGACCTAGAAGACTATGTCATCTTACAAAAAAAAACAGAAAAGGCAACACAAAAGGTGAAGGAACTATCTCTTCTCGTATACTGAGCGCAATTTAGCTAAAAAAGTTGCCAAAGAGTCATTGTTGAAAAGAAAATTGCCCGTGGCTGTCAGTCGGACAATGATTAAGTATTCGGATATTGGAAAAGTCATGGAAGAATTTGTTCATGATAATTTGGTTGGCACCGATGCCTGGCGACGAACTTGTGTGTTCACGCTCGATGGAAATTTAAAGCTAGGAAAGAAAGGTACTTATAAACGGTTAATGGAATTTCTAAAAGAAAAGTACCAAGATATGGCACTGTAGTACAATTGTGTGCCTGTCATAACCGACGTAGGCTATCTGCCAAACTGTACAAAGGTGCTGCACAGATTACCTCCAGAAGAGCCAGGAAAGGGTGGAATGTTTGCCTAAACCATAGCCATTGGAGTAATTTTGGATGGCAGCAATAAATTTATATTAAACCGAGATGATGTCCCCGGTTACCGTCTGGACACAACATATACTCACAAACAATACAAATCAATTTCATTAAAGAATAAACCAGAACTAACTACACACACACAGACTATGTGAACAAATCAGTGATCTGTAAGCCGAAGGCTTCGGCTATTACAAATCACTGGAACAAATACAAATAAGTTCTACAAACGTCAATGCACCTTGTAATGGAAACGGGAAATACAAACCAAAGTTCTTGGAGTTGTCAAAGCTCATCACTTGTACCCAAAAAATGCGACACAGCTCATGGCTAACCTCTACATGATGAGTGAAATGAATGAGTTTAAGGATGATACGCACAAGCCCATCGACTGTATTCGTGTCGACGGAACATCGGATGAAGGCCTATCGTATGCAGGAGTACAACTCTTATGGAGCGAATGGCATTTAAAAATGAAGTAATTTTGTACACTGGTAACAGTTCGGTATGCTGGTGGAAGCTACCTTAACAGAGTTGAACAAATAAATGGATGTCTTTCAAGAACACAAGCTAATATGTTTATACCATCAACGATTCATGGGTCAAATTTTAGCAATGACGGTATAGACGAGGAAGTTTTGGAAAAGAACTTTGAAACTGCATCTGATGTTTATATATCGCTGTAATGGAGCACCAGCAGGACGTTCGCAAATACAACTCGTTAAAGGAAGTAAGAGTGAACAAACGTACTTAAAAGGATCACAAACAGCCAAACAGAAACTTAAAGAAGATAAGCCTGAATTAGTCACACATTTCTCAAAAATATGGGACTTGGGTAACAGACACATGTAAAGAGGACTACTATCTTATGTTTTAATATAAAATAGTTCATTTGTACCCAGATCCCAAATGACTATGCAGCGGTGATTGTGGTACTTTCAGTGGTAACTGCAATGGTCATTTTTTAATTTTCCTGATAATATGAAGGGATCGTATGTGGCACATGCAAGGGAAACCAGACAAATTTGAGATTTCCACAAATACTGAAACTACATAATCCAAGATTTAAAATGCTGAAAAAAATATCTTGATACCATGTCTACTTCTAAAGTTTTGGCTGTTACAATTAGTGTTTTGAGAAAAGTGCTTTTCAAGTTAAGTAACAGGAAATGACAAATACAAAAAAATAAACAGGGCCTTTACGCCTTAGCAAAAGGGTATTCTAATTGTTTTATTTCAATGAAACTTCGCACCTTCGTTAAATAACTATTGTTCTATTATTATGCAAAATTTTCATTAAAATCAACCCAAAGGAACACTTTTAATTTAAGCATAATACATGATGGGTTTTATGAAAATCATACATAATTACACCATCTTTTTAACCAACATACCTCACAAAATGTTAAAATAGAAAAACTGAAAAACACCAATGTAATTGTAATGGTTATACAGATATTGCCTGCTTAGAGGTGAAATATAAGATTTGACATCCCCAAGGGAATGATATTATGTTCGAGGGAATATATAATTCCCCGAGAACATAATATCATCCCGAGGGGATGTTAAATCTTATATTTTAGCGATATAAAAGGCGATATCTGTTATATTACATCAACAACAAGTAGAATATCTGCTGGGTCGTCGGGTAGCTAGGCTAGGCCTCCTTTTTGTATTTTGTATGTAAACAAGCTGCCTAGACACCTTACCTTGCGAAGAATAATATACAGATTACTAATTAATGATTCCTTGGCAATCAAATATACTAGCCTAGGTCGTTTAAATAATAACAGAAGAATTTCCATCAATAAGCCTACATTAATAATAATAATATTATCAGGTAGGCTGAATAAATAATAATTCGTCCTCTTCGAGCCGCGCCGAATCACCGGATGTTCAGTGCGTCGCGCGCGTACCGGTTACTACTGTGAGTATTAACCAATCACAAACGGTCTTTCATCACATCTAGGGAGGACTAATAACAAATGAGGGTGCTATGTATGCATAGTTTAAATAGTTTAGTTGATTAATTTCTTCCCGCTCCGTTCCGTGGCGCAGCGCATGAAGCGTTGTCTTGTGATGGAGAGACAATTTCATCGCGAGTTCAAGACTCAGTAGATGACTTTTGTTTATTTATCGGCACAAATATTGCCACACGAAAATTACACAGTCAATATCATCGTACTCGAGAATTTGCTGGATTTTATATGTTTAATGACGGACACGATAATTACGCGAAAATTACTCAGTCAACATCATCGTACTTGAGGATGTATACGATTTACGATCCTCGCAGCGGTAGTCATGTGATGCAGTTTCAACCAATCACGTACACATAGGCTATGTAATATAAATAAATATTGTTTCAGCTATCATTTTCTTTAAAAATAACAAAATTGTAAAAAAAAAATGTTTCAGCCTTTTTGTTTTTGCTCTTTCTACAAATCTACATACACATGCAACTTATGTCCGATTTCACTTGCATAGGCTATGTAATATAAATAAATACTGTTTCAGCTATCATTTTCTTTAAAAATAAAAAAATTGAAAAAAAAAAATTTTTCAGCCTTTTAGTCCGGTGGCAGGAGGGGGAATCACAAGCCGAAAGGGGACAAATTGCCATCCAACTTTTCTAGACTAGAATTTTCCGTAGATTACGAATATGGAAGGTAATCGATCAGGATAGGAAGCGTTTTAGAGATATAAGGGGTCAAAGTTCAAAATTGACCAATTACAACAATGTATTATGTATATGTATTATAACAAATTTATTGAAGCACAATTTGGTCTTTTATTACATTTTTATGATTATAGGCGTCTATTCAATCACTTTATGAAAAAAAATCCTTTGTGATTAAGGGTCAAATGTCAATATTGACCAATCATAGAACGTACCTATAAAACCAAATAAAAACTAATATTTAATAAAAAATTGGATGTTTTCTCATCCTGTTAATCAATCATACGCAATGTAAAAAAGCGAATACATCATTTCATCAGTTGACATAAGGTCAAAGGTCAACATTTTAATACGTGTATTAGTTAACAAATAAATGCAAAGTTGTCCAAACTATGATATTGATGGTTTTACAAGTAATCAAATTATTTGATTAGTAAAGTTATGTTATTTCATTATAATTTTGATTAATATAATTATAATACTGTATTTAATCAAATCAGACTTCGATCAGGATAGGAAGCGAATAAGAAAAGATAAGGGGTCAAAGTTTAAAATTGACCAATTATAACAATGTATTATATACATATGTATTAAAACCAGTTTATTAAAGTTCAATTTGGTCTTTTAATATATTTGTATGGTTATAGGTATTGTATGGTGTTATTCAGTCGCCTTATAAAACAAATACTTTGCAATTAAAGGTCAATTTCAATATTGACCAATCACACAATTTGCATTTAAAACCAAATAAAAACTAAAATTTAAGACAAAATGTTATGTTTTATCATTCTGTTAAGACATCTATCAATCATACACAATCCAAAGAGCACATTTATCATTACACAAGTTGACATGGGTCAAAGGTCAACATTTGAACAAATGATATACTAAATAATGCAAAGTTATTCAAACTATGAGATCGATGTTCATAAATGTAATCACGTTATTTGATCAGTGAAGTTATGGTATTTTTATATTTTTTCTAGTGCGCATTATTTTAAACTAGATGGCACGCTCGCTTCGCTCGCGTACCATCTAGGGGTGCTCACAGATGGTTCTCGAATAAAGTAGAATCCACGGACGGGGACTTTTTTGGGACACTAAACAAAAACGGAAGTGTCCCCCTAATTGGGGTATTCAGAAATAGAGACAACAAAACCAATACTGGATTCCATAAAGGACAATTAATTTATGTGGATTAAAGAAATTAGGGAGAAATGGAAATGTATGTACGGGAATTGGGCGGCGGCACGTGGTGGTGGTGATGGAACCGCAGTAATAAAGTTGATTGTATTTATATATTATAAGAACCAAACTAAATAAATAGACCTAGACATTCTGCGAAATGGAAATCGGAAATTCAAGCTCCTATTCAGTGAAAAATTAAACTGTAGTCTACCTAAATATTTAGGGCAAATCATTGGTTGTGGTGTTGAACTTCCTGTAAACATTTGTGTGAACCAAACTGGGTCGAATTTCTGTCATGAGTACTGATTTGTTGGCCTGTGATTTATGACGCCTAAGGGATCTATCTAGACTTATTTTTTAGAATAATGTACGTACCTGTCAGATACAATTGTCTTGTGTCGTATAATAAATAAGTACTGTAATAGTTACTGAAGTTACTATTACAATCTCGTCAATGAAAACACGAAAATGTATATGCACTTACTTATGAAAACGTATACAGTATTATACTCAGTTATTGAAACAGTAGGTTTAAAAAAGTTTTGTTTGTCTGTAAAATGATGTAATCAAGCTGTTTACATGAGTCTTAATTTATAAGCACATCAATAATAAAATAGTTTATCTATCCTGTAATTGGCGAGATTATGGTCGCTGTTGAATGAAATAAAGCCAATCGGTATCATATTTGTACAGAAACGTTTTCGCGGCCGAAGGGTGTAACCTAAATTCGTTGTATTATCGTCAAGAACTAACTGTAACTAAACTTACATAGAAAGTAGGGTATCATAAATTTGGCCTTAGCACTCGGGGGAGTGGCTAAGATGAAGTCCGTGGGACTACTAAATATAAATTGTAATGAACCTCGAGGGACATAAATAGGAATATTTCATGTTTCATTATCAATGTATAATAAATGGAAACTGTTTACCGATTCAAATAATAGAAATTGGTTTTTAACATTTTCCGAACCTATTGCAAGTTTATTCTCAAAGGGCCCATATATTTACCTACCGTATGTGTTAAACCAAGGGCTCATAAATTTACCTACAGTACTTGTGTTAAACCAAACTGGATGTTCCATTCATCGCAAATCAATACATTTGTATAATCGTATATTAAATCTATCAAAATAGTATTTTTTAAAGAAAATCGGCCTGTCTTCAACATTATGATGGTGTACTCTAGCAATCTATCAAAATAGTATTTTTAAAAGAAAATCGGCCTGTCTTCAACATTATGATGGTGTACTCTAGCTGTTCAACCGGTTTTCAGCTATTAAAAACAATTATCGTAGGAGGAGATAGGAAAATGTGAAGCCTCCTCGCTATGTAACATTAGGGTTGAGGGATGGGAAAGCGGATAGGTACAAAGAGGAACAATTTTTAAATATATTCTTTATCCACTGAGTAACGAAATATTTTGTTCATGTTTTATAGGCCTATAAATAATATACCTCTAAATACAGTAGGCCTAAAACATTTGCGATTTAATACTTTGTTAAAACTGTCACTGTCATAATCGATTGAAATATTAAAGTACATGTCACGATACACCACTACGACGTTTATATTTTTGGTAATTATTAATTAATACAAACGTTGAGAAGGAACTGTCAGTATAAAGTTTATTTGTATATCTAACAGTAGAGCCTATCCACAGTCTCAGTAATAAAGTTTATTTGTATATATTTTTATATTACATCTAACAGTACGAACATTCACAGTAAGAAATGTTCGATTCAAATGAAAAATAGTTTTGCAAGTTTATTCTCAAAGGGCCCATATATTTACCTACCGTATGTGTTAAACCAAGGGCTCATAAATTTACCTACAGTACTTGTGTTAAACCAAACTCTGGCAGACTGAGAGATTGGGATGTTCCATTCATCGCAAATCAATACATTTGTATAATCGTATATTAAATCTATCAAAATAGTATTTTTTAAAGAAAATCGGCCTGTCTTCAACATTATGATGGTGTACTCTAGCTGTTCAACCGGTTTTCAGCTATTAAAAACAATTATCGTAGGAGGAGATAGAAAAATGCGAAGCCTCCTCGCATTTTTTTGGCGGGTATTTTTCAAGATGGACATCCATTAGACAGTGTATACCACGATCGGAAAACACCCCTATTTGGGGCAAATCTTTTTTGAACCTAAATTCGTTTTAATCGTCAATAACTAATTATCTAACTCAATTTAATTAGTAAACAGGGTTACATCAGGCGGTTAAAATCAGTACCGAAAGTACGAACCAACTTTACATACCATCGAGTGAAAATTCTAGAAGTAAGGCGCGATTTACCGAATTTTGCCCTTACGTAAATTTATATATAGATGTATTAATATAATACTGTAAAATAAATAATAAAATTAATATTATGACGATTAAAATGTTATGATGTTAAAATGTTGCACTGACCTTCAATGATTTGCCACTATACAGTTGTATTTATTAGGGCTTTAATATTCGTCTTTGGAAAATAAACTACTATTCATCAGAACCAGAGAATACAAATTCGTACAGGATAGGGCATAGGCAGATCCAGGTGGCCAAACTCAATCCACAACTCACTACACAGACAGACCACAATTTTTATATAGTTTGGCCCATACAGGAAAGAGTTTCCTGTATACAAAGGATTCTAAAATAACCCATGTGGATTTGCCCGAATGAACCCTCTAAGGACCCTTTTGGGATCTCTATGTGGTGTGCTACATAAGGCCCTGTATTATAAATTAGTATGGGGTAAATAGTTCATAGATGAACTATGGAATAAAACTAAATGTGCACCCTCAATCTTTAAATAACATTTATGGATTTCGATCCTTAAGAAAAATTTATGGATTTGCCCAAATTAACCCAAGGGCCGGTCCTCCATGGACATTAAGCCCCATAATGGAAATATAATGGATGACACTGTGGCTTTATATAGACAGGCACAACCATGGAATAAAGCTGCCTGTGCACTCTCGATCCTTAAGGAACACTTATGGATTTGCCCAAATTAACCCAAGGGCGGTCCTCCATGGATGGACATTAAGCCCCATAATGGAAATATAATGGGTGACACTGTGGGTTTATATAGACAGGCACATGGAATAAAGCTGCCTGTGCACTCTCGATCCTTAAGGAACACTTATGGATTTGCCCAAATTAACCCCCAAAGGCCGGTCCTCCATGGATGGACATTAAGCCCCATAATGGACATATAAGGGGTGACAATGTGGGTTTATATAGACGTCAGGCACATGGAATAAAGCTGCCTGTGCACTTTCGATCGGGCCTTAAGGAACCGATTTGGATTTTGCCTAAAATGAAACAACAGCAGGTCATCTATTTAGACCCTTCTGTGGTTCTTTACTGTATGTTCAGTTCTACATTTGGCTCCTGTATCGGATCAATGCATTTGGCTACATAAGTTACTGTGTTAGAAATATATCGAGTAACTAAAACTGTAGGTTACAATATTAAGCCATGGGAAAAGCCTGTCTGTGCACTCTCAATCCTTTTAAAAGGAACCCATATGGATTTGCCAAAATAAACCAAGTGTAACTTCTGAATTCTCTATAGCCCCTTTCTCACAGAGCTGAGTGCCAGGAATATTGCGGGAATATACCATTACCATGCCGGTATGGTTTTCTGTGAGAACGGGTCGTCTTGGCATCATGCCGGCACCATGCCGGCATCGACATGACCTGCTTTAGACCTAGTAATATTCTAAGGATGTTCCCCGCAATGCCAGACGGGCATTCTGTGAGAACGTAACGCCGTTATATTCCGGGGTTCCCTGTCGAGGCTTCAGACACCTTGCGCGGTCAAGTGTATCACTTTGGCGCCGATTCAATTCAATTAATAACAATAATAATGTCGAACTGGAGGGATAATGAGATAAGAGAGCTGCTTAAAATAAGGGGACAAGAAGAAATTTGTAGCATAATCTATAGCAGGCCTAGGCCATACAGCTCTTTGTTGGTGCCCAACTAGCCTGACCCTTCGTCGCCTTGTAAATTGTACAGCCTTCTAAGGTGTTTTACAGATTGCCGATGACGGCTAATTAATTGCTGTACCTGTATAATATATGCACAATAAACTGTACATAGCATGTATTGCATAAATATGCTATAAAGGAAGATAATAATCTGTAACCTAACATTCGCCGCCATATATCCCTAGACAAAAATAATAACAATAAAGGACGCCCTCAATAATTATTTTGTCAGAGACTTTTTATTGGCCGAATATGCCCGACTCCTTTCTTACAGAAAGCCGGTATATACCGGTTATATTTCCGGCACGATAGATGAGAATGGGTATATGCCGGTAACGATACCAGCACGACGCCAGCACTGTACCGGTATATTGCAGACACATCTGTGAGAAAGGGGCTCAAGAGCCGTACATTCCGTTTATTGGAGATTCATGGATACCTGATTGAAATTGCACAAATATTTCTGAAAGACATTGTACTGTATAGTATAGTAATAGTATTATTCCCCTTCCACACCTCTTTGAATTAAATCCGCCCTGATAGGCTCTTATGTACAGGATTTAAAGGCAATAATCACACTTGTATTTTTCAAACAGTATAATCTATTAGATTGAATAAAAATATCTATTATAAACAATTTGCCGTTAGAAATCTCTATGCCATGTCGTTATTTCGATGAGAAAAACAGGTCAAAGGTTAAAATTACAGAAAAACAGGTGTTTCAGTCACTTTTTGAAAAAAAGTTGCATTATGGCAAGTATAAACATATATATTGTGAACAATTTGACACCACAATTGGCTTCTTACGACAAATATTTATTAATTTATGTTTTTATAACCTTATTCAATTATGTCAAAGGTTAATAACCACACTTCCGGTCATTTTCAAGCAATATCATCTGTTATACTGAATATAAATGTATATCTTGGGAACAATTTGCTCCTATTTTTAATTCTCTCCGACCTGCCGTTACTTAGATATAGCAAAAAGAGGTCAAAGGTCAAAATTGCTAACAATGGGGTTTCCGGTCAATTTTTCAAAGAAATTTCTGTTAGAGCTAATATAAACATATACATTGTGAACAATTTGACACCAAAATTATCTCACTACGTTCAGAATTTCCAGAGATATAGCATGTTTTTATATTGGCCAATTTTGAACTTTGACCCCTTATATCTCGAAAACGCTTCCTATCCTGATTGATTACCTTCCATATTCGTAATCTACGGAAAATTCTGGTCTAGAAAAGTAGGATGGCAATTTGTCCCCTTTCAGGTGGTGATATCCCCCTCCTGCCACCGGACTATTTTATTGTTTTTGCTCTTTCTACAAATCTACATACACATGCAACTATGTCCGATTTCACTCGCATGTCCCACATATTGTAAGCCTCCTCGTGATGTTATTGGTGGTTTAAACAATTACCTAGACCCAATGGAGAAATTTTGCCATAACCGACTTGTCAAAGCAATGTTAGTTGCCTATTCAAGAAGTCAAGATGTAGAACATCTGGAAAGCGTTAAGCAGAGAAGGTTAAGTGGAGTAGAGAAAGCCAGGAACACCAGATTAAATTCTAAGGAGAAGGAAGATATTAAAGAGAATGCGGACGAAGAAGATTTCTGTTTGTGCCATTGGTAAAACATTCTTTTAATTCATTTTACTCTTATGTGTTCGGATTAGACCAATAATAATATTACAAAAAATAGGCCTAAATACTAATAAAATGAACGCTATTGCATCTGGGTGCAAATACATTGATGTTAAAATGATTAAACTACCAAATTACCTTTAGTTGACAGTTTACCATTAGATAAACACCACTTGATAAAACAAAAATTGCTATGTCGATATTTAGACCGATGAATGACTATACATAATACATCTCACTTATTGCACCGGTAATGAAAACTGTAATCCAATTATTTTTTTATTTTATTTCAACAATATTTTACGAGGGTGGTCCATCCAGCCGAAGCTGATCATTAGGGACCCTCACAGAAATACATCATGACAAGATATAAACATGTAACAATAAAAATTAAATTAAAATAAATATAATTTATAAAGATAAAATAAAGCACAAACAATTTAGAATCAAAAATTAAATACATTAAATTAAATTGGCCCTCTCATTGCCTAATATGGTAGGTGCTGCACTGCTGGCTGCCGTGGGTCCGTGGAGGGCCTAATCCGAATTTCCTCACTGAGGACAAATATTAATACAAAATACAAAAAAGGAAGTAACTAAACAAGAAGATGGTTCTTGAGCAGAAATTTGAAGGAACAGTAAGATGAAGCAAGTGGGATATAAGGAAGAGAATTAAAAAAGTAGGAGCATTGACCTAAAAGACTGTTTGAAAAGGTCTGGGTATAAGGAGATCACTGTTAGTGATCGGCCGTGTGGCCATGCGCCAATGACACATTGTATGAATATCCCGCCATAAAATCATTTGTTATTAATTCATTATTTTACAGTCGAAAATTTGGGAAAATGGTCATGTTACATGCATTCAACGTTGGTTCCACTACGAGTGTGTAGGAGTTAAACGGAAACCAAGGGAAACCTGGTACTACAGTTGCAGTTTCTTACGTCTAGTCTATTATTTTTTTACCAATCAATGCCCATTATTATGTTTATATCAGTAATAATGGATAATAAATTTAAATATTGTAATGTGTGTTTAATTACGAGGTAGGTGTACAGAGCTTGAAATTATCAATCTGTGTCCATCAGGTCCTTTCAACGTAAATCTGACGAAATTTGTTTTAATGCCACATTTAGGCTAATACCTAAACAACGAGTGTTATAAAAACGTTGACGTTACTGTATATATAATTGAAGTTAACGATGTGGTATATTTGGATTTTCATGTTATGTTATAAGCTTTGTTGAAGATTAAGCTGAATTATCGTAATGGCTCCTTGAAATAGAAAATTTATAATTATTAATTGTAAACCGAAAAAAGGTACAGGTAGGTTAAGGCCATAACTAGTGTAGGCCTATTTTGTTAAAAAATGTTAATTGCTTTTTTTTTTTATCTTTTATGGGTCTCTCCCATCTTTATTCATTCAATAATGTATACAAAAATTCATTATTATATAATATAATAAAATAATATTATAGAACAAGTTGTTAATATAAGACAGCACACAAACCATCTTTTTATAGTACTGTATACAAATATTGCACATACATTAAAATAAACTTTATAATATTATACCTTACTGGGGTACAACCGCAGATTCCTGTACTAAACTTCAAAGAACACAAAATAAAGTAATTAGATTCATCTTAGGGAAACATAATAGATACCATATCACCAAAGACGATTATACTTTTCTTGGTTTATTAGATGTTAAAACCAGGGCCGAACAAACGACACTACAACACGTACAGACAATATATACAAAAAGTTGTCCAGACTTCAGCCCGCGAAATTCACCTCAGCATTCGGCAATGCCGAGGTAAATGCCGAGGTCCTGCTAGCTTACCACGGCATTGATTTGCCGAGGCTTTTTAAATTTATTTAGGCCTTGGATTGGAGTACAACCAAGGCTACCACATACACAGCAAATAAATAGTTTTACAGTTTTTCAAATTTACCTTCGTTACAAGTGAATTAAATATATCTTAAAATATTTGTACGTCGGAGTTATTATTAGGCCTACACTGGTTTTATTTTACACACAAGATAGGGCCGGAGAGAGAAGAGGCGAGGCCAGCGACCGCTTCGCCGTTTACAACAACAACGAACGTAACCACGCTCAGCTAGCTCTCTCTATCGTCGCGTGTGATGTGAGTTTAGTGAGGCATGACAAATCACCTGACCAACTGTTACTTGGTAGATTCCGGTTTTTCTGCTGCGATCATTTTATTTCTTAAGAAGTCATACTACAATTGTTGATTACTTTTATCAATTTTTATAGGAACATGTAGCGTTTGAAGTTGTAATATGAATTAACAGTCAATAAATATTTAAAAACATTATAGTTGTATTGTCAGTTTATTTCTTATTTCATCTCGTAATACGTGGTTACGAGATTATTGTGAGATACGAGCCTAGCGCATGCGTAGAGCAGTAAGCAAGTACATGCAGTTTTCTTGAACGTTTCTTGCACTCCAAAGAGGAAGAAACTTACAAAATATACATAATTAGCGTAGGAAATCAACGAAGTTGCGGACCAATCACAAATTTAAACTTTTGGGGTTGTTTGCTGAAGTCTGTTTAAAAATTTTACGCTCAATTAGCTGACATAAATCCAAAACAATTTGTCGATACCCAGGTTGGTTTTTACACAGTGTGGCAGGCAATTCGCGCCATTCGACATCATCCGTGTGTGGCCTGTCATCGTCTGGGGAAGGAATTGTGTTCCGCGGAGCACCCCAACCAAGGCCGTTGTTGGCGTACACGTAAGTACAGTCAGTATCAAAAATGTCGGCAGACGATAGACAAGAGTCTGTATTGACAGATGCATTAGACCTTGGCTTAGACCTAGGTGCACCTATAGAGGTGGAACAATATAATCATGCTTGCATGAAAGAGTTTTTGTCTGAAGAAAAGTCAAATACAAAACGCAATGCCAGCAGTAGTGGCAGTGTGTCTAAAATGAAAAAAAGTGAAACGGTCGAATAATGAGGTGGCCGGGTTGGAAAGCAGAATGACTGCTATTGAAAAATCGTTGGAAAAACAAGAATATTCAAATGCGAATCTATGTCACATGTTACAGGAAATAGCCTATAACACTGGCAGTACACAGTACTATGATTATGATGATGATGAGAGTCCTCCCACAGGGAGTGAATTCAATTCTGACCCTAAAGATAAAGATGGTGACCAGCACCTGTCTCCCACAGGGAGTGAAAGCAACAAGGCCACTGGCCCAATATTTGCAAGCCGATTTAAGGCGACCAGACCCACAGGGTCAAATATTAATGAAGGATTGGCTCAAAGTGTTAGTTTACTGATTTCTGAAAAATTGGAAGATGATAAAATTAATGATACAATCTATAAATACCCACGACCAGCCAACCTAGAAAACCTGGTAGTACCAAAGGTTAACCCTATTATATGGGATAATATTTCAGCTGCATCAAAGTCATCGGACTTGAAAATACAACGGGTGCAGAGAAGCATGGTTGGGGCTATTTCAGCCATGGTGAATCAACAAGAAAGCGAACCTTCCTCAACAAAGGAAGATATAATAGCATTGATGGCACATGCCAACTTTGAACTAAGTCTAATCAGACGTGAGAATTTAAAACCTGAATTGGATGAAAAATACAAGCAGGCGCTGTGTAAGGCGTCCATTCCGGTCTCCACATTGTTATTTGGAGATGATTTGGCAAAAAGAGTCAAAGACATGAAAGACAAAATCCAAACTGTAACTAAAAGACAACCCTATAATGTGTACCGGGGTTCCCAATTCAGAGGAAGAGTCATGAACAGGGGTAGAGGAACTTGGCGGTTTAACCCTTATGAAGGAACTAGAGGCCGTGGATACTCTAGGGGTCCTTTTTTAGGACAACCTCTCAGGAGAGGACAGTGGTCAAGCCACAAGAAACCATTCACAAAATCCAAAGCCCCGTTGAAAACACAAGAAAAGAAATAACTAATGAGGTAAGTATATACTTAAATCCCAATCAGTTTATTGGGGGACAGATAAGAAAATATGAATCAGAGTGGAATAAATACACTTCTGATCAGATTGTGCTTAATATTATCAAGGGATACCAGTTGGAATTTTGTAACTCTCCACCAATTCAGGAGAGGATTCCATATCCCTATAAGTTAAACTACCATGAGGTTAGTGCTGTGGATAATGAGATATTATCCCTAATCAAAAAACAGGTGATTGAAAGGGCCACTCCTGAGGACCACGAATTCATTTCTAACATAAGAAATATGGGGGAATCCAAATGATCCTAGATCTATCAAAACTAAATGAGTACATTGTTTACCATCATTTTAAGATGGATTCCTTGGAACAAGCTATTAACCTTGTTACAAAAAATTGCTTTTTTGCCTCCTTGGATTTAAAAGATGCTTATTATTCAATACCAATTCACCAATCATTTAGGAAATACCTTCGCTTTCTCTGGAAGGGAGAGAAATGGCAATTTAAAGCATTGCCAAATGGCTTAACATCAGGTCCAAGGATCTTTACTAAAATTCTTAAAGTGCCAATGTCCATCATCAGGAGTATCGGTCACGAGATAGTAGCATATATTGATGATACACTCGTCATTGCAGAAACGCAATCTACTGCTAAACAAGCAGTATCAGATACTGTTCGGATGCTACAACAATTGGGTTTTGTAATTCATCCTACCAAGTCTGTTCTAATTCCTACTCATAAAATTGAATTTCTTGGGTTTGTCATTGACTCCAGTCTCATGACAATTACATTAACTCAACGCAAAATTGAACAAATTACTGAATTTTCCAAACAAATAATGACGTCAAAGAGAATAACAATTCGACAATTGGCATGTTATATTGGGAAAGTAGTAGCATCATTTCCTGGGGCAGAGTATGGGAAGTTACATTATAGAGAATTAGAAAGAGAGAAAATTAAATATCTTGCCATAAATAGAGGTAATTTTGAAGCAAAAATAAAGATCAGTATATGTGCCAGAGAAGAAGCTAGATGGTGGTATATGAATGTCGGCCAGGTAGTTAGAAATATTCATAGACAAAATCCAGGTTTAACACTAGAGTCCGATGCTAGTGGATTAGGATGGGGTGGTTCTAATGGAATTACTCATATTGGAGGTCGTTGGGGACCAGTTGACATTGACCAGGACTCTATATTTAATATAAATCAATTGGAACTAAAAGCAGCGTTCTTAATGCTACAATCATTTTGTAATTCAAAAAGAGATATTCATGTAAGACTAAAACTAGATAACACTACAGCAATTGCATATATTAATAATATGGGAGGCACTAAATCGAAAAAATGTAATGATTTAGCAAAAAATCTATGGGAATGGTGTATTCAACGTAACATATGGGTAACTGCTGTGCACTTACCTGGCCTGCAGAATATTGTGGCAGATAAAATGTCCCGACAGTTTGAAGATGAATTGGAGTGGAAACTTGATCCAAAAATATTCCTGAAACTGAATGAATTACAGGGACAGGCTGATATTGACCTGTTTGCCTCTCGCTTGAATACACAATTACCAAAATATGTGTCTTGGTACCCTGACCCAGGGGCAATAGATGTGGATGCATTCTCATTGAATTGGAATAGACTTAACTTTTATGCCTTTCCTCCATTTTGTGTCGTAGGAAGGTGTATTCAAAAAATTATCAAAGATAAAGCAGAGGGAATTTTAATTGTCCCTAACTGGCCAACCCAGGCATGGTTTGCTAAACTACTAAAGATTTTAATTGATAATCCTATTGTGGTACCAAAAGCAAAAAACCTCCTTACATTTAATAGTTGGTGTGAACAAAACCCATCCTTTATCACACAAATTACAACTATTATCTTGTAGATTATCAGGGGATCATTCAAAAGCAGAGGTGTACCGGATGCAGCAGTCAACATCTTACTGGCATCTTGGCTGACAGCAACCAAATCACAATATGGATCCTACATTAATAGATGGTGTGACTTTTGTAGTGAACAACAGAGTAATCCGTTGCAACCAGATTTAAATAATGTATTACTATTTCTCACAAATCTTTTTGAAAGTGGGATAGGTTAGTGCACTCAATACAGCAAGGAGTGCATTATCATCTTTTGTTACTCTTGAGGGGAATATCCCAATTAGTAATCATCCATTAGTGTCTCGATTCATGAAAGGCGTATTTAATCTTAAACCACCTCAACCAAGATATAATGATATATGGAATGCAGGTGATTTGCTGAAATATCTTCGAACATTACAGCCTACTTGTGAGCTCAGGTTACGGGACTTAACTTATAAACTTGTAGCATTAATAACACTGATTACAGCTAGCCGAATCCAGACAGTTCATTTACTACGTATAGATAATATGATTATTGAGAATGATTATGTTGAATTTAGAATAAATGAGTTAATCAAACAAAGTAGACCAGGCTACCATGGCCAAAGGATTCGTTTAGATGCCTATCAGGCTGAGGATAATTTGTGCATAGTAAATGTGTTAAAGTGTTATTTAGCAAAGACCGCATTGTTACGCAAAGATGAACAGCAGTTACTTATTAGTTATAGAAAACCTCATGATAAGGTTTCAAAAGATACCATAGCAAGGTGGATAAAAACAATTTTATTAAACTCTGGAATTGATAGTAAATACAAACCACATTCAGTGAGGGCAGCGGCGGCGTCCGCTGCTAATACTAAGAGTGTGCCAGTTACCCAAATTATGCTAAATGCGGGCTGGACGAGTGAACACACGTTTCGAAAATTTTATAATAAACCAGTTTTGGTAGAAAATTCAGAGTTTCAGGAGGCTATTCTTAAGATGTAGTTTAGATACTTGGTTTTGCATACAGATTTCTGTTGAAGCATGTTTTAGTGTTGTTTTGAATTGGTTGATCTTTGATGAATAAATTGAAATGGACATTCATTAAAAAATGAAAAGTTGTATATAGTGCTTTTCTATTACGGTTTATTGTTGGTGAGATGACCACAGAGTAGCTTTCAATATCTCACAATAATCTCGTAACCACGTATTACGAGATGAAATGGAAAGATTAAACGAGTACTTACCTAAGTATGAAGTTTGGTCTTCATTTCATGAAGTAATGGTAGTGGGTAGAGATTATGTGCCCGTCCTCGCCCACCCTTTACTTTCGCATAAAATATTTTATTAAATTTCATCGTTTAATTGGTGTTTATTACTCTGTGGTAATCTCAAGTTCAAGTCTGCTCTACGCATGCCCTAGGCTCGTATCTCACATAATCTTATATTCTTATATTTATTTGCTCAATTCATTATCTTTCGAAATTGTCATCTTTGAGTTTATTTTGATAATTCCATCATACCAAAAAATTAGAACATGATGTATGTCCCGTAATTCCACCTATGCTACACTGTATATATATACAGTATATACTGTACATATTGTATATGGCATTATAATAGGCACAACTCAGCACTATAAGCGTATGCATCATGTCATAGGATGGCGTACATCAACTTTTTACGATCGTATGTTAACGTACATGCATGTTTAAAAAGTGTTAATTTCATTAAAATGATAAAAATGATCACCTATAATTCGTCAAAGTGACGAATTAAATTCTAGTTTTCTTGTTTAGTCTTGTATTTTTATATTTAATGTTTCTCTTTTTATTTCATTTACATTATACTGTTTTATAAATTTGTACTGTATTTGGAAAGCAATAAATATTACTTACTTACTTACTTACTTATGGATAGTGTTTCAAAAAACATACATTTTTTTTTATTTATACAGTTTTTCAGGTAAGTAATACGTTTCATTATTTTTATACATAATTATTGTTTATAGCATTGATAATGTATTTTCTTATATTTTTTTCATTTATAAAGAGATGATGAAGAGAGGCATATTCCATTTATTTAGTTGTTTTAATACATTAGCTTTGTATATGCTAACTGTAGCAAACCAATTGAAAACACATGATCTACATATGGATTTCCAGTGCCAAGTATTATATTTTTTAAATTTGCCTCGATATCGAATTTAGTTAGTGTATGCTCATTTATGTAAAGCCACAAATTATTTGCTTCCGCGCATTAAAAAAATAAATGTGCATCATCTTCAACACAGTTGCATTGTGGACATTTGTTTATGTTTACAATTTTCCATATACATAACCTCTTTCTAGTTGGAATAATCCTATGTAGTAACTTAGGTCGTGTTTATACAACACCCTAAATTTGAACACGGCTTTAATTTTTAGCGTGTTGTTCGCACCGAGGTCAACCCACCTTAACGTTTGCTGTTATACTAGAAATCACGATACCATGTTGTACCGGAAGTTTCATCAACACGCAGTGCATGCTAGGATAAAAGGTCAAATTGTTGATCGCTTGAATTGGCTGGGTTGTCAACAATCATCGTCGCCTCCTCGCTGTCCGGTGTATTCGCGCGGTTCTTACCATTTTCATTATTGTATTCGTTCACGTTTGCATTGTTGTTTATTTTGTTCTCGGTTCATTTAAATTAATAAAAGTTATTTTAAGGGTTTCATTGTTTCATCTATACACTATGGAAGAAGATGCCATTTTTGCGATGTTATTTTTTATTCTGTTTGGAGTGGGAAACGATAGAGGCCTACTACCACTACGAGTTGGCCCCACTAGGCTAGGCGTAAAGCTTGGTTCCCACTAGAACGTAATGCAAGGACGTAAACGCAACGCAAGCGTTTTAACCAATGACAAGCGAAGTTATAGACAGTTAGCAATCACAAGCGAATAAGCCATCGATTGTGATTGGTCAATTCACTTGCGTTGCGTTACGTCCTTGTGTTGCGTCGCTAGTGGGAACCACGCTTAAGACGTGGTAGGAGGATGATTGCTGGCAGTGAAGCAGCAATAAATGGGCCCAATCTTGTTAGCAACGTCGCATGACATGATTGATATTACGACCTGTTTTAACGAGAGGTCAAAATATACCCTGAGGACACTTCCAACACGGTAATGGCGACCAGGAATCCACCAAATTTTAGGATTCAGCCAAGTAGCCTTTTTTGCAATTAAAATCTCATTACACGGAATCTCTTTGTTGTTATACAACACACTTTTAAAGTTAATTTGTTTAAGCTTGTTTTCCTTTATTAATTTTATTTTACGCTCCCAGGTTAATTTCCAATCAATTGTAGTATTAAAGTACAACTGCCATTTTATTTGACATTTTGGTTCTATACCTTTTTTTCTAATAAAACAGTTATATATTTGCTTACTTGTTATTTTACATAATTTAGTAGTAGGCTGAACCTTGTCCTGTATTGTATTTTCATTTTTTGACTTAATAACGTCTTTCCATTCCATGGCTTGTAGTAAGTAATAAAATTCTGCTATCCAATTTGATTTTGAAATTAGAATTTCAAGTAACATATTCGAATTAATGAATCTATTACCTAAAACAATATCTTTTATTTTTCTAATACCGGATCTTATCCAGTTTCTATACAGTAGTGATAGGCTGTAACTTATAAATTTATTTCCCCAAATGTTTTGTTCTAATATTTCATCATAGCCTGATGGCCATTTTAATACAATTTCATTATATTTAGTTAATGCATTTAATACATCTAGATAAAAACTAGGTATACCTTTATAACATTTTATATCATAGTGAGACATATTTTCAAGGACATCTAGAGGTCCGATATTATTTAAATACATAGTCGGTAAGTATTTCCACTTTGAAGTGCTTGCATCTGCAATTTTAGATCCGGTGCCTTTATTCCACCATGACAATATTCATTTATAAGTGTTGACCTTTTTATTTTTTCTCCTTTTTTATCCCATAGAAAATCATATACTATGTTATCAACTTGTTTTATGACATATTCAAATACTTGCCATGTGAATCAGTTTTTCTAAAGCTAGTTGTTTCAAGATTACAACTTTTTCGCCAAGAATTGAGTATATGTTTCAGTGATTCCATTTTTTCGGTCCAGTTTTTTGTATAACACAAAGCTTTATCATGGCCTACGAATACAAAAAGTATTTTAAAACCACAAGATGTCCGGTTGATATTGAAAAGATTAAATTTCCTCATTTTCCATCTTCCTAGCCACATGGCAATTGTTTTTCCTTTATTTAGTTGTATACCTGAGATTTTGCCAAAATCTATTATTGTATCTAAGCTTCTTTTAATACTATATTCATCTTTAATAATAATCGGCTAGCTGAGATATTTTCAATTCATTTATATGATTCTCTTTATTTGGTATCACAGTACCTTTTATAAAAATTATCATTCCTTATTTCTAAGGCCATGATTTCCGTTACCATGACAAAAAGTAGAGCTGATAGTGGGCAGCCCTGTCTAATGCCTCTATCGGCCGTATCCTTAAACCAGACTTTAGTCGTAGTTCGAGCTAAAACTTAAAAAATGACGTCATTTTAATTCATAAACCTAACTTCAACTAAATCGCCGACTAATTCAGGCCAACCCTGACTAAATCGAGACGGATTTTGATCGATTTTTTTAGTCCTGGAGGGGGCAGGCTAAATGGTCGACTAAATGGTTTTTAAACGATGTTTATGGAAAACGTAACAGTCATTGAGTTGTTATATTGGTCAGATATTGAAGAATGAAATATCTATTTTTATATTAGTTTAATTAAATATACATTGGTATAAGTTATAATAATGAAAATCATCTTTATTTACAACCGTATACAAATTACATTATTTTCTTCGCGCAAGTCCGACTTGAACTACGTCACGCCATAGCGACAATGGCAGATGCGGGAATTCACCACGCGATGGAATGTTTAGGGGGCCTAGCGCTTTCTTGTCACGCTATGAAGTGTGTGGTTCGTCGCGATCATACTTTGTTGGAGCCCTAGAAAATATGAAAGTTACGGTACCGCCATGGTTCCTAATTATATTTCGAAGATTTTGTTTGTTGTTAATCAAAAGTACTTCACTGTTAAATTAATACTGATCTTGTTCTAATAATTAACGATTCAAATTATTTTTCATGTATATAGTCCTGATGCGTAAAAAGTGTTGTAAGAAAATGGAAAGTGATATCAATGCGCAAAATTTCGTCTGCTCCTCAAATACTCTGTTGTCATTGGCCAATGTATAGCCTTTGTTACCCAGACGTGTGCAACTCGACTAAAAGCTCGACTTCATTAAGTCGAACTGCAAACTTCGACTACTTCGTTTTTTAATCGAATTTAAAGTAATAGCTCGAACTACGACTTTTTCAAGTCGAACTTCGAACTACAACTAAAGTCCGGTTTAAGAATATGGGCGTATGTGTAATGAAGCTGTTTGAAACCCATCCATTGTTTACTACAATACATTCTGAGTGGTAATATAGGACATTTACCCATTTTTTAAATGATGGACCAAAGTTGAAGTGACGTAATGTACTAAATAACAAATCTCTACTTACAGTATCGAAAGCTTTGCTAAAATCTAGGCTTTTAAATGGCTCCTGATAAATTTTCAGAATCAGAATATTCAAGTAAATCTTCTATTAGCCTGATATTTTCGCCGCCAAAGATTAGATTATCATGCTCTCCTTTTTTATAGATAAGGTTAATCACACCTCTTCTCTGGGTATATGATAGATTGCCTATCTCGAAGCATTGGTTTGTTACATACGAGAAAACCAATTTTTGGCAAAAAAAATTTATAAAATTCTACAGTTAGGCCATCTGTACCGGGTGCTTTATTAATTTTCATTTTACGTAGTGCTTTTTCACATTCTTGAATGGATATTGCACATTCGCAGGACAGTTGTTCAGGGATTGAAAGTTTGGGTGATTTGTTTGATTTTAAATAATTATCAATTTTAAGTTGTTCAACGTTTTGATTGGAATACAACTTTTCAAAGTGGCTAACTTCTTCAGCTAGTATATCTTTAGTAGTTAAAGCATATGTATCATTTGCTCCTTTAATTTTTTTAATTTGTCTTTTTCTACTCCTTCTTCTATCCATTTTGTTCTTGACCGGATTTGAGCACCTTTGGCTTCATAAGTATATATTTTTTCTAATTTTTGTGTTTTTGTTTTTAATTCTAATTCGATTTTTTCGTCATTTTGACCGGTTACCAGATCAATATTTAGTTGATTGATTTCTTTTTGTAATTTTTCTTTTTCACTCTTTTTACTCGGGGTACCCGAGTCTAGGACTTACTCATTTTCTCCTCCTCTTCCTCCATCTGAACACTATTGAGTAAAAAGTGCGTTTTTTAAAGTACTACTCCTCCCTTATTAGTTGTAGTATTGAGCTGGGATTTGGCATGAATATACTACAGGGACATGTCCTCAAATCTATAGAGCCGGATTTTTTAATTTCAAACCGGATGCAGCCATATGACGTCTCGAAGATGGTACCATATAGCCGTATTTGGTAGGTTATTGATGTGTATGTGACGTCACATCCCGTCTTAAGACGTCATTACAGCTTAATTTGCTGTACCCCGAGTATCGCACATTCGTGCTTTTTTGTTAATTAATTTGTTTAATTAAGAAGCCACAATGTGTGACACACCACACAGCGTAATGTAGTTATATGCGGCTTCTTGGCGTAGTGGTTATCACGTTTGCTTAACACGTAGAAGGTACCTGGTTCGAGCCCGGGTGAAACCTTTTTTTTTAACTTTATGGTGAAAAGTACTGTATACGCAATATGATAATTATACACAGTATATCTTATTTTTATTATTTTTTTAAATAACTATTTTGTGTAATCGGTAATTATCACTTTTACACATGTTTATTTTGCTTTGTGCTTATTACCATATTTATTCTGTAATGTAAATGGATTAAAAAACTTTGTGTAACCCACATTTTTAGTGCAAGAGGTTTCGTAGTGTAGTGGTTGTCAAGTCTGCTTAACAACACGCAGAAGGTCCCGGTTCGAGCCCTGGCGAAACCTATTTTTCTTTAACTTTATGGTGAAATATACTGTACGTAATATGATAGAGTATATCTCGTTTTATTACTTGGGGTACCTGAGTCTATAGGACTCTCTCATCTTTTCCTCTTCTTCTACCATCCAGACACTATTGAGCAAAAAGTGCGATTTATAAAGTACCACTCCTCCCTTATTCGTTGTAGTATTGAGCTCGGATTTAGCATGAATATACTACAGGGACATGTCCTCAAAGCTATAGAGCCGGATTTTTTAATTTCAAACCGGATGCAGCCATATCACGTCTCGAAGATGGTACCGTATAGCCGTATTTGGTAGCGCGGTTATTGATGTGTATGTGACGTTACATCCGGTCTTATGATGTCATTACAGCTTCTTTCGCTGTACCCCGAGTATTGCACATTCGTGCTTTTTTGTTAATTAATTTGTTTAATTAAGAAGCCACAATGTGTGACACACCACACAGCGTAATGTAGTTATATGCTGCTTCTTGGCGTAGTGGTTATCACGTTTGCTTAACACGCAGAAGGTACCTGGTTCGAGCCCGGGCGAAACCTTTTTTTTTTAACTTTATGGTGAAAAGTACTGTATACGCAATATGATAATTATACACAGTATATCTTATTTTTATTATTTTTTTAAATAACTATTTTGTGTAATCGGTAATTATCACTTTTACACATGTTTATTTTGCTTTGTGCTTATTACCATATTTATTCTGTAATGTAAATGGATTAAAAAACTTTGTGTAACCCACATTTTTAGTGCAAGAGGTTTCGTAGTGTAGTGGTTGTCAAGTCTGCTTAACAACACGCAGAAGGTCCCGGTTCGAGCCCTGGCGAAATCTATTTTTCTTTAACTTTATGGTGAAATATACTGTACGTAATATGATATAGAGTATCTCGTTTTATTACTCGGGGTACCTGAGTCTATGACTCTCTCATCTTTTCCTCTTCTTCTACCATCCAGACACTATTGAGCAAAAAGTGCTATTTATAAAGTACTACTCCTCCCTTATTCGTTGTAGTATTGAGCTCGGATTTAGCATGAATATACTACAGGGACATGTCCTCAAAGCTATAGAGCCGGATTTTTTAATTTCAAACCGGATGCAGCCATATCACGTCTCGAAGATGGTACCGTATAGCCGTATTTGGTAGCGCGGTTATTGATGTGTATGTGACGTTACATCCGGTCTTATGACGTCATTACAGCTTCATTTGCTGTACCCCGAGTATCGCACATTCGTGCTTTTTACTCGGGGTACCCGAGTCTAGGACTTACTCATTTTCTCCTCCTCTTCCTCCATCTGGACACTATTGAGTAAAAAGTGCGATTTTTAAAGTACTACTCCTCCCTTATTAGTTGTAGTATTGAGCTGGGATTTGGCATGAATATACTACAGGGACATGTCCTCAAATCTATAGAGCCGGATTTTTAAATTTCAAATCGGATGCAGCCATATGACGTCTAGAAGATGGTACCATATAGCCGTATTTGGTAGGTTATTGATGTGTATGTGACGTCACATCCCGTCTTAAGACGTCATTACAGCTTCATTTGCTGTACCCCGAGTATCGCACATTCATGCTTTTTTGTTAATTAATTTGTTTAATTAGGAAGCCACAATGTGTGACACACCACACAGCGTAATGTAGTTATATGCGGCTTCTTGGCGTAGTGGTTATCACGTTTGCTTAACACGTAGAAGGTACCTGGTTCGAGCCCAGGCGAAACTTTTTTTTTTAACTTTATGGTGAAAAGTACTGTATACGCAATATGATAATTATACACAGTATATCTTATTTTTATTATTTTTTTAAATAACTATTTTGTGTAATCGGTAATTATTATTATTACTTTTACACATGTTTATTTTGCTTTGTGCTTATTACCATATTTATTCTGTAATGTAAATGGATTAAAAAACTTTGTGTAACCCACATTTTTAGTGCAAGAGGTTTCGTAGTGTAGTGGTTGTCAAGTCTGCTTAACACGAAGAAGGTCCACGGTTCGAGCCCTGGCGAAACCTATTTTTCTTTAACTTTATGGTGAAATATACTGTACGTAATATGATATAGAGTATATCTCGTTTTATTACTCGGGGTACCTGAGTCTAGGACTCTCTCATCTTTTCCTCTTCTTCTACCATCCAGACACTATTGAGCAAAAAGTGCGATTTATAAAGTTTTCCTCTTCGGCATTGCCGAATTATTGTTACTCCATCTCCATTGCTACAACACACGTCGCGGAATAATATCGCTTAACTTAACGATGTAATTTGACCACCCAAAGCTCGCACGTGGCGTGACGAATTGAGAACGACGAACCCGATGATATGCATGATTGGCCACCAGGGAGCCGAGTCGACCACGAGTTGGAACTGTAGGCAACCGAGCGACGCTCGGTCGTCGTCGGCGGCTGCACTTACTGAACTCTGTCATATTTTATAAAGGAAAACTGTAAACAACATCGTCGATTTGTGAAAATGGCCCCTTGTTTTTTCTAGGCCTACCTAGTAGTAGTATACCTGTTTAGCGTACTTTATTTACTTGCGAAAAACGTTGTTTGAATTTTATCGGTAGCCTAGGCTATCTAATAAATATAGAAATAAATATGATCTTATGTTCTAGCTCCTACTACTTATTAATAATTATTACTACTAGACTAGGCCTATCTAATGGCTGGTGCTAGCTAGAGGCCTAGCCCTAGGCCAGAGCCTACGTACGTATTTGTTGTAATGACAATTTAAATGTTTTATTTAGCTCTATTCTACTCATTACTGCTATTATAATTTATAAAATGGCCTAGTTTGTTCGTATATGATTCGTATACGATATTCTTATCATGAATAAACAACGTATACGTTACGTATGCTAAACGTATACGACGCCAACTCTTTGTGGAGCAACAGAGTGGAAATAATGTAAACAGTGAAATCGTATACGATCCGTATACGTCGTATACGTTTTCAGCGTATACGGATCGTATACGGCTTTTTTGCAAAGGGTTATGCCGCTTTCTTTTACAAGGACCATGTCGCCAACTTCAATTTTTTTCTTTCGAGGTTTCTTTCGTCTCTCTGCGTAGTCCTTCATTTTTTATTTTTGTGCGTTATCTTTGTCCCTGACTGCATTCTGATTGATACTTGATTGTTTGATTGTTTCTGGGAGTCTTACTTTGAAGGTATGTCTAAAAATCAGAGATGCTGGAGGTTTGCCTGAGGTATTGGTTGAGTGATTGTTTATAGTTAACACCTTCGGCCACTGCGGTTTTGTAGACCTTTTTCAGATTACGCATTACTCTTTACACCTCTCCGTTTGCTTGCGGCCATAGTGGAGTTATTTTGCGGTGATGAGTGCCAAGGTACTTTGTGAATTGAGAAAACTTGTGACTGTTGAATGGTGGTCCATTGTCGGTGCGAATTATACTGGGTATTCCAAAATTAGCGAATACTGTGTCTATCTTGGGAATAACTGTCTTCGCTGATGTTGATTTAACAACTTCCACTGTGATGAATCTGCTATAGTCATCGAGAATCACTAGAAGATGCTCGCCGGTAGGGAGGTCTTTAAAGTCAATACTAATTTCCTCCCATGGTCCGTTAGGAAGTTTCGACATCTGAAGCGGTTCATTGTGGTTCTTTTCAGTCACCGTCGCTTGACATGGTATGCAGTGTTTTACTTTTGATTCGACCAAGCGGTCTATTCCGGGAAACCATATTTTTTTCTCGGAGGAGTTGCTTTGTCTTTACTATGCCCTGATGTCCTTCGTGGGCGATGTCTATTACTGTGTTTCTAAGTGCCTTGGGTATGACTATGCGGTGATCGCGTAGGAGTATGTTGTTTTTTTTTGGTCGAATGTTAGCTGATTGCGAACTTTGTGCATGCACTGGAGATCGGAATGGAGGTCATCTTGAACTTTTAGAGCCTCGTGCCATTTGTTGCGACTGATGGCCTTAATGCATGTTTGTATGAGACCATCGTTTGCCGTTTCACGTCGAACTTGTTCCAGAGTAAGTGATTTAGGGATTGCGTTGTTTGTTACAAGATTGACGTGTTCTTCTGCTATGATGTCCAGTTTTGTCTTGTCGCTCATTGTAAGGCTGTGTCTTGACATAGTCAGCTGGATTTGTATTGCCTGGTTGGTACTTCAGGGTGTAGTCGTAGGCTTGGATTTTTAATATCCATCTTTCGATACGTGGTGTGGGTTTCGATGCGGGATTATTGAATAGCGTAAGAAGCGGTTTGTGATCTGTCACTACATCGAACTCGCTGCCACATAAGTACAAGTGAAAGTGTTGGATTCCCCATATGACTCCTAGTGCTTCACGCTCTATTTGAGAGTACCTAGTTTCGCCATTTTTAAGCGCGCGACTCGCGTATGCTAGCGGTTGACCGTTTTGGCTCAGTATGGCCCCGAGTCCACTTGGACTCGCATCGGTTATGATCGTTGATTTCTTTTCTGGATCAAAGTAGGCCATGACGTGCGAGCTGGTTAGCGTTTTCTTTAGTTTGTCGAATGCCTGCTGTTCTTCTTCACCCCAGAACCATGGTGTGTTTTTGTGAGTGAGTTTTCTGAGCGGTGTTATGGTAGCATAGTTTGGAATGAATCTAGCAACGTATTGTGTCATGCCTAGGAGCGATCGCGTTTGTTCTTTAGAAGTCGGTGCTGCAGCCTTTTGGAGTGAGACAATCTTTTTAGGATCTGGTGATACTCCGGTATCGCTAAATATGTGTCCGTAGAATTCAACGCTGCGTTTGAAGAATTCGCACTTAGCTTTATTTAAGGTAAGGTTTTTATCTCTTAGTCTTTCCATACAGGCTTTGAGATTGCTTGCATGTTCGGCTTCAGTGTTACCAAACACTAGTATGTCATCACTTATATTTATGACTCCTTTTAGTCCACCTAGTGCAGACTGAATGACGTTTTGAAATTTTTCTGCTGCTGAACAAACTCCAAAGCTTAGTCGTTTATACCTGAAAAGGCCAACGTGTGTTGAGAAGACAGTAATGTATCGCGACTTTGGCGCTAGCATTACCTGATGATAGCCTGCGTTCTTATCGATCTTTGAAAACATCATGGCTCCATTTAGTTTGCCGATTTTATGTCGTCGATTGTCGGTGTCACGTGTCTCTCTCTGCTTATAGCTTTGTTCGCAGCCCTCATATCAACGCAAATGCGAATTTCGTTAGGTTTCTTAGGCTTTGCTACAACAGTTATTGGTGAAATCCATGGAGTAGGTTCGTTGTCAACTGGTTCAATGATATCTATACTCCTGTATATCGTTTCAGTTCGCTTTCAACCTTCTTCCTTAAATGAAACGGTATCCTGCGATGCGATTGAGCCACAGGTTGTATTTCAGTATTTATGTGTAGATTGCACATAGTGTCGTTAAGCTTCACACTCACATCATATTGCGAATTTTGGACAAAAAGTGTTTTGAGAGCGCTTTTGATTTAAACATTAGCGCGAGCCTATCTAGCCGCTGAGAATAGTATTGAGAAACCCGAAGATTTCACGCGAGCGAGACGAACTGACTAAGAACATTATTACTAAAGATTTTCACTTCATACACGCTTATTATTGAACAATATTTGGTATAAATACTGCTAATTAATTTGAGACATTCGATGTTACTAAGAATACTGAAGAAAATACTTATAATAAAAATTTAAAAGATTTATAACGATTCTAGTTTAGGTAACATTCGCCCATTAACAATGAAAACAAACAAATCCTGCGTAGGAAATCGCGGAACTCTAAAACGTTTGTTTTAACATCAAGCTAAAATTGTTTCCGAATTTTTAAATACATATTTGTAAATATTATGTTAAATTTCAATATCTTTACTTTTAATCCTCAAAAAATCAAAATGTTGATATTTTTAAAAAGAATTTTATGATCATTTGAAGTCGGGTATATTTACTATCGATCGCGCTCCGCCGGTGCCCGAGTAGGTGTGTACGCGTTGCTTTTGCAGGCTCTATTCCCAGTAGTGAGTTTCGGTCGTGCTAAAATAAGCAATTGTTTCTACTTTTATATGCATTAGGGGTAAATTATGTTTTAATTGTATTTACCGCATAACAAAATTCCCAAATTTATTTCTTTTCTTGCCTAACCGTTTCTGTCACCCTAAAATCAAATACCTTAACTGCATAATTTTAAGTGACAATAACATACAAATACTATATATAATTTGATCACTTCTTCCAAATACTTTAACGTTTTTGTATACAATTATTTTAAGAATATAAATAAAAACACACAGAAACTAATAAAATGGCAACTAATTGAAGAGGCAAACCCATTTATTTCATCAATTAAACATTTGAAAAAAAATAAATAAAATATGGTACTGCTGTGTAGGCCTTAAACTATGATTACTGTATTTTTTTCAGTTTTAATTTGTACAATAGGCTAGGCCTATTAACAACATGCTTATTTCTAAAGTCAAGAATAATAAACAGCTTTTATTTATTTAAATTCAATATTAAATCTATGAGAAACCTCAATTATGAGAATCATTTAAATTTCTGTCACCGTACATTTCTTTAAATGAAAACCTTTAATTTAAAAGACATTTATTATTAAGAGCTGTTCACATTTTTTGAATGTCATCATGCTGTCGATAAATAGCCCACTTTCAATCAAGGGATGCAAATGTTTTCTGGAGTCAGATCCTATAACAAATATAGAAATATAAAAAGTATGTTAATTTTAATATGTATTTGAAAGATGGGCTAGAGGTATAATGCATGATAAATTAGGGTGAATAACCTGGCCTGTGGTCATAGACCTACTAGTACTACTAGGCCTAGCTAAAGGTTTTAAATCCCATAAAACGTTTGAATTTAAAATACGTATTACAAGTACTAAATCTAATTTATATAGAGTTGTAAAGTGTGGTACATTCAGTACATTATTTAAAATAAATTAGAATGTGGCCTAATATTAATAAATAAACACTTAAAAAATTGGCCTAAACGACTCTGAGTATATCTATACGCATTGATTAACAGGCAGTACGCGTTGGACCATCAAAGCTAGGCCCAGCTTCGCACAAACCACCCGTCATACATGTGATTTGTTTACCTATTTCAATCGCCATTTAAAAAAAACCTGAAAATATCAACATGCCCATTTTTTGTCAAACGAATATTTACATTACATAGTAACTTTTTATTTAGTCACTCGTTTCCTAAAAAATTGGGGAATTTTTTTATGGTCTCGCAAAAAACCGTATAAAATCTAACAAAAAGAAGAGCAAATTCAATGATTACCTGACCGATCATAAACTGCTATCATGTTTCAAAAACCAAGTCACGTGCTTCTTCAATCCTTGTTTTAATTATTCTCATGAATTATTCATAATAATCTATAAATTAAGGCTTTCAATTGGTTAAAAGAGTTTAACCCTATTAAAATTTTAAATTCACATCGTTTCCGGGTGATGTTGTCGCGCTTCGATGAATCTCAGAAATCACAAATTACCGCAAGAGGGCTCACTACTTGTTGTCCAGTCTAAATGAATGTGGCTTACCAATACCAGTAAACCTGTCTTTGTATGTCTCAGTTATTGTGCTTTTGTTTAATACCGTTGCATCTGCGTGTTTCAGGTTATACGTTACTTGAATTAGGTTGAGTGCTTTCGCTGTGTTAAAACTGAGTAGCGTTTCGACTCCTTTTTCGGCTACGCTGAATGATGCTGATATTGTGTTCGTTTTATAGGTTATGTTTGCCGTGAAAGTTCCAGCCAGGCACAGTGCTTGTCGGCTTCCATAACCGAACACCTTTGGTAGCTTTTCGGTATATAGCTGTGGTTTGTGTTGCAGGCGTTTGTATGTCGACATACTCATTATATTAATAGTCGCACCGGTATCGATAATTGCGTTGACAGTACTACCTTGAATGTTCAGATTAACTTTGGGTTGTTTTTCGGACTCGGTACCTGTAATATGGAATGAGTATTCGTCTTCGCTTGTTGTGCTATCATTGTCATCGTTAGACATGGTGTCAATAGCATGTGCGTTGTGTTTTTGTCTACATTGTTTAGCATAATGATTCATTTTACCACAATTGTTGCATTTTTTGCCGTATGCTGGACACATATTTTTGCTTTTGTGAGGGTACTCACCTCCGCAGTATACGCAGATTGTTGAACTTGTGCGTGATTTTCTTGGATTGCTTTCCTGTGGTGTGTTTTGGTATTTCTGTTTACCTTTTTTGTGTGAACGCACTGTTCTCGCGTGTTGAGTTGCTTCGGAAACATCACTCGCTTTGCTTTGTTTCATTTGTTCCATCTGTTCGGATGCTGCCGTTTCTGCTCGTATTTTGGATGTTGCTGTGTCTAATGTTAGATTTTCTGTACGCAGTAGGCGTTGTTTAAGGCTTGGCTTATTGATTCCTATTACAATCCTATCAAGAATGAGGCTATCTTTTAAGGTACCAAACTCACATGTCTCTGCTAGGCTTTTCAGCGAGGTAACAAAGGAATCAAATTTCTCACCTTCTTTTTGAATCCTGCAGTTAAAAATGTATCGTTCATACGTGATATTGCGCTTCCCATCACAGAATTTCTTGAACTGTGCTAAGACTGGGCCGATCTTTGTTTTGTCAGTTTCGGCGTCCCACGTAAACGTGTTGTATGTTTCCAGGGCTCGTTGTCCGATTACCGACAGGAGTGTGGCGACTCGTGTTGCCTCGGGCTTCGCGTTGACGCCTGTCGCTGTTTCGAAATTATCAAATCTTTGCGCAAATCGACGCCAGCTTTCAGCCATGTTGCCTGAATCCATATCTAGAGGCATTGGTGCGGGTATCGTGAACGTCGCCATCGTCGTCGCCAATGTAATGTTGAGTAATATGAATGAAATATAAGACACGATTCGATGATGGTTACTACTTCTTTTGCTTTATTACTAACAACTAACTATGGTGTCAAACACGACACTACAGTATTGAGCTCGGATTTAGCATGAATACACTACAGGGACATGTCCTCAAAGGTATAGAGCCGGATTTTTTAATTTCAAACCGGATGCAGCCATATCACGTCTCGAAGATGGTACCGTATAGCCGTATTTGGTAGCGCGGTTATTGATGTGTATGTGACGTTACATCCGGTCTTATGATGTCATTACAGCTTCTTTCGCTGTACCCCGAGTATGGCACATTCGTGCTTGTTATTTTTGTTTTTTAATTTTCCAAAATTTATTGCAAATTCTTTAACTTTAATTTTGATTAATTCCAATTTATCCACTGAGGAAATAAGTTCTATGTGATTACATTAGTCAATAATTTCGTTTACTTTTTTTATGAACACCATGTCGTTTAAAAAATTTGAATTAAATTTCCATAACCCCGGACCTCGTTTTTCGTCTACTTGGTTAATTTTGATTGATACCCCTTGATGGTCAGTAAAAACCGCCGGTCTAATGTCACAAGAATTCACATATCCTAGATCATATAAATTTGTTGAGATAAACCAATAATCTAGGTTAGCCGCTTTTCTACGCCAGGTGAACTGCAGTTTGCTTTTGTTTAAAACTCTCCATATGTCTATTAAATTCATTTTTTTCATGAAGTTTTTGATCGTAAAAACAGATCTATCTTTTTTCATTTTGGTTCCTTTTTGATCGTATAACTCATTTTGTATGCAGTTCATGTCACTGCCAATGATTATATTTTGTGCCTCACAGAAATCATCTATATATTTCTGGAGGTGTCTAAAGAAAGAACTTCTACATTTACTAATATTCGGTGCATATATACATTTACAATGACATAATGCAAACCACCAAATTCGATATTTAGGAGGATAAATCTACCTTCCTTGTCAATTTGTATTTTTTTTAATCTATAATCAAGATTTTGTTTTATTAAAATAGATACTCCTCTACTAAAAGGTGTACCAAAACTGTGGTACGTATCTCCTTCCCAAAGGAAGTTGAACTCATTTATATATTCCTTTGTGAGGTGGGATTTTTGGACCAGAAAAATGTCTACTTTGTTATCTTTTACCCAATTAAAAATTTTTCTTTGCTTCTGTTTTTCCCTTAAACCTCTAACGTTTAAAGATAAGCAGTGTAGGCCTACATTATTGTTGTTTTTACCCATATTGTATAAACTATAATGCTAAAACTACCTAAATATGATAGTGTACAAACAAGATTGTAAGTAGGCAACAGTACAGTACTTATCATTTCACGTTGATTTGCTTCTCATTCGTCTTCTCTTTTTATTTCTTGTTTTTGAAGGGCTCCTTGAGACCGCATCATCTTTATTCGACTTATGCATGTTGTAGTCTTTTCTTGATTCTGTTTCAATTTCATTCTTGGGTTCTATGGAATTAGCTGCTCGGGAATCCGCAGGCCTAATGAAAGTGTTAATGCTTGACTGTATTTTATCTTTTGTCGGGTCACTGCATTTGTTGGATATACTACCTTTTTCGACTACAGCCTCTTCTCTACGCACCCCATCTCTAATATCTTCTTTGTCACTAGCATTGGTTTCGTTATCACTTTCATCGCTATCGCCAAGGCTCCATCCTAGATCTTTATTCTTGTCTTGGTCAACGAGGTCCTTCCACATTTTTTGTATGAACTTTTCACCAGTTATTGGTCGAAAGATCGCTGTTGTTTCATCTTCACTTTCGTTGTTGCTCAAAAATTAAGATTTCTTGTCTGAAATTTCTGTCTCTTGACAATATTTAGCAATGTGGCCTTCCTTCCCGCATCTGTGACAAGTGTATGGCATGGTATTAGGGCAGGAGCTTACTTTATGCCCAATTTCCTTACATTTGAAGCATCTGTTTACACCAACGCCAAACTGGTCTTTGTGAAAGAGCCTTGCAGCAAAGCCATTGATTTTAGTGAAGCATGGCAGGCTTCCTTTAAAGCTTTCAACTATCACGGATCTGTCTCCATTTATGAATCTAGATAGTTTTCCATTTATACGGAATTTCACATACTGAATTTTTCCAATTATTTTGCATCCTAATTTTTGAAGGCAGATTCTGATTTCGTCGTTGTGCACAGAAATTGGTACGTCTTTCACAAGAACACGCACGCCGTTGTACACTGGTAGATACGGATTTACGTCGTAAACCAGCACATTTCTGCCATTCATGTTAAGTCCAGTTGAGAGGATCTTTACTCTGTCGGAACGATTGTTGATATAAATTCTCCATAAGTTCTTAATTTTCTGTATTCCTACTAGATTATCTCCATGTATTACTTCACATAAAGCAAAATATATTTTTTCTTCACTCAAATAGTCATCATTTCTTTCACATGCATCGCTATCTTTAAAGAATATTGGTTTCACGCTTGAGAAGATTTGGTCTTTTTGTTTAGTTGCTAATACGTCATTTTCTGTGTGGATATCGATTTCGATTACGTCACCATGTGTGTTTTTCCTAGCTTGGTTGTGTATATTTTTGGCTTTGTTAGTCCCGTTGTTATGGTCTTCATTCGCCATGTCAGTAGGGGTAACAATTTCAGCTGGCTTAGACATGTAGGTCTTCGATTTCAGATGTTTTCCAGCAGAAAAACCTCGATATTTCACAAGTAGCTTAATTTTAACTCTTTCAGAAACTGTTGTACTTACTTGATCTTGTTGTTTATTTTCAGAATTCAGATTTATAAATCAATTTAATAGAGCTGAAGAAGATTATACCTTGGTTAAGTCATACCACAGCGCCAAATGTTAATTGCTAATGATTTGGCCACGTGAATGAAAAAAAAATGGATTTTTGTCTGTTTCGTCATAGCTTATCACATTTAATAGAACACATCTCGCTTATCCGTAAATTCCTTTCCCTCAAAGTTTAATATTGTCTAGGTCAATCAATTATCTTTCGAATGAGTTACAAAAATTATGACGTCATCATGTCAACAAATTTGAATAACATGGGCCACTTACTTTCATCTTTACAGTAAATTTTAATATGTTACAGCTCGTCAGAATAAAAAGTGATAGGTTTTCTGGAAGCTGTTCAATTTTAGATACGAATTCATGTAAACATTGGATAATGTCATCATATGGCAAGTTGAATTTTTTTAAAAGTCATAATGGTGTAATATGCATTTTCTAACGTACTGTATGTGCAGGTGGCGTTGTGGTTGTGGAAAACTATACTTGTCAAAGTGACAAGTTCAAATCTAGTTAGATTAAAGGATTGTAATGTCTGTAGGCCTAGCCCCTAGTAGAAACTTTCATTACACCAGCTGACATTTTTCAAAATGTTCTCAGCTCAGTCCCAACCATGGTAGGGCTGGTCCTGGAGACTTATACTGTATATGTTGTTCGTATTTCGAAGTATAATGTCTTTTTTCCGGGGACATAGCAGCTGTATTTTACAAAATGTTCTTAGCTCCACCCGAACCATGATGGACTGGTCCTGTAGACTTCCATATTTCAATATCATATAAGTGCAATTTTTGGGAACCAAGCACCTCTATTTTTAAAAATTTTCCGAGTTCAGTCCTCATGGTGGAGTTGAGGTCCTGGTGAGACTTACATATTATATACAGTATTACAATTATTAAATTGAAGGCATGGTGAAGGGATTTCAATGTACTGTTTTGATGTTGCACATACTTTTGTGTCATGTTCCTGTGCTTGGAGGATGACTGAGAGGATGCATTACCCATATGGAGAATGCATCCTAACCTACTGATGTTGATGTTGGAAGTGAATGTTGGGATAGTGTCTGTACTCGCATTGGTCATGTATGTGGCATCGTTGTTTTGTTGTTGCTTTTCTATCCATCATCTTCATAATCATTTTGAACTAATTGTTGGTGACATTTCAGAGCATCCCAATGCTTCCGAAGACGTTGCTTCCGAAGACATGCCGAAGATACCTGTAATGTTCTTTCCGACATCACAGGTTTTTTTAAATAAAATCATAACATTTACTTTTTGGCTCAGACATATACTGTTTCGTATGTTTTTCAGCGTTTCCACCCTCTTAAAACCATTCTAAGGCGTTCCATGCGATACAATGTCAAAATGTTGGCTACAACATACATTTCTGGGGCATTTTAGGTCATTATCTGTTTTTTCACTACAAAAGTAATTGAAAGTGTCCCTTGAAAGCCCTAGTTGTACACTGTACCTACCAGAGTTCCAGGAACATTGCATCGAGACAAAATATTTCCATAAAAATTAATGGTATAAAAAGCTACACAGATTGAAAAATATTACTTTCTTCTTTAAATATTTATGGTTTATATGAAAAGAATATTTTAACATTTATGTTTGATTATCACAAAGGTAATTTAATACCAGACTCTTTTGATGATTTGTTTCCATACGTTAGAATAACAACATACTATAATTCACCAAATCTCTGTCTGTCCAGGTTTATTCAGACACTAGGGGTCGCACGGTCTTCAAACTTGCTGGATGGAGCTCAGTAAGGGGAAGTTTGCATTCATTAGGTTGTCGGGGTCAATGGTCATTCCATCGATAAAGCTGAAACTTGGGGAAAACAATCCTGTGGATATGGTGAGTATGAATTTGATATTGAGGAGGGCACCACCCAAGGTCATGTGATGTCAAAGGTCAAGGTAAATTTTCAAAATTACTCCGATCTCTGTTTGCAATTTGTTTCACTCAAAATGCTAGATTGCCTAGCCTAATATGATTATTTAAAAAAAATAAAATGCCTCTGCATTGAAATGAATAAATAAATGAAATTAATCAATTTGATTGACTATTTGACTGAGAATTTAATGTGTATGTCTATGAATTTATCTTTGAAAAGATGAAAAAATTTTTTTTCCATTTATTGTGTTAATAATTTCAATTTCTGAATACAAACTTACGTAGGTACTTCTTCTTGTGGTACATAGCCTGGCTTTACTTTACGAGGTTTACGCCACGATCCATCAGGTCTCTGACTTGCTGCAATGTATGTACCTAAAAGAATCCCATATCTTGGTGTCAAAGAAAATGTTCTACCCTATATAGTCTAATAAACGCCCTGGTGGTATTGCATTTTTTTCACAAAAGAAGGGGGAAGGGGTTGAGAAGATTTAAATATGTGGAGTATTTATAGACCGGGCACCCAGATCGTTTATTCATGTGAAAGCCACAAAAGTTTTGATGGGCTGATTATGTAGATAATGGCTAAGATTCAATAATCAATATTGCTGTCGGGTCTTATCCTGTAAATTTACCATGGGGACACCAAATGGTAGGGGTAAAAAATGGATTTAATCATGTGAAAAGCGACACAAATAAAAGTTGTTGGACATGTTAAATGTCCCCATATGTGTATACAATGTTAAAGAAAGCAACGACAGCAACTTTATTTTGTAAGTTGCTCGAGACAGTAGCCCTAAGTTACCACTCAAAAATGATGTTAATCATGTCAAACAGTCAAACAGGTAATTCTTGTAATTTTTGGTTACGACCACTACAGGATTTATTAACACAAACAGCCTCACGGCACAAGACCTATTGTTATAACTTCCCATTGGGATATATTGAAATACCAACTTATTCTGAAAGTTTTTAGGTAAATGGCACCCTTAGATGGCCGGAAATGGTACTCTTTTACATAAATTCATGATAAAATGGCATCTCTCATTTAATAGAGAATAAGCAGGACTAGGCCTAGTGAGGTTGTTGGTGTACTGCGCTACCGTGCACTCGAATTGCTCCTCCAAAAACGTTTTAAAGATGTTTTAACTGTGTTTTATTATATGTATGCTGATTATTGACTTGTTTTTGATGTAATTTTTTACGATGTGTGCAGGTGCATCGCGACCACCAATGGTTCTCTACAACGACCGCGATTTTCGCGCGAAATGTACCTTGACGATTCCTACAGTAGGCCTGAGAGCCTAGGCCAATACGATTCTCCTTGAAATTGATTTAGTATTACCGAACATGAGCTTTTAAGGCTGGTTTCCTGTCGACGTAAGAGGCAGTTTTTCTAACGTCAGTTACGATTGTTACATCGTTTTTACGTAAGAAACCAACATTTGACAGGAAACCGCTTACGACAATATTTTGGTGAAAAATAGACGCAACGCAATGAACGACAGGAAACCGGCGTATCAAATCTCTGTCTGATACGTTGATTTATCGCGAATTTACAGGAACCGAACACCTTAATAAAACCAATTTCCATTGGCTAGATTTAAAAAAATCCCTTAGGTTGTTAAAAATTATGGTAGCTGATATAATTTCTAACAGATAGATACCAAACATGACGTGAATCGGGTTAGCGGTTTGTTTACAAAAGCGCCGTAAAGAAAGTTGATTTTTGAGTGAACAAAAATACAATTTCCTAATGATTTTCAATGGAAACGACTTATATAATTGCAAAATACACATACTTGTGATATTTTTTTATGAACAAGAGTTTGATATGTTAAAGATAAGTGTTTATAGTATCGTTTTTTATTGAAATTTTAAAATGAATAGGTTAGGCCGTTTTTCACATTCTGAACTTCAAGGCTAAATATCTCAAAAGTTCGGGTTGCGACTCTGCGCCGCTTTTGTGATGCCAGGGCTCATTTGGTGAAGTTATGCACCTCCTATTTTTGAATGACATCAGAGTTGCGCAACATGACGCGGTTTTATGAATTTTTATGATTGATCATAGATTAAAAACCAAGCGTAATTTAAGTAATATCAAGGGCAAAACTTTTTTTTTAATGTATTATGGAAGCTGATGAGTTGTAGATATCAATTCATGTAAAATTTTGGAACTTTTCCAGAAATTAAACATTTATCTGAAGATGTCGTAATAAGGTTTTCATTAGCGCCAGACTTGCGCAGCGAAACATTTTTTTTTTAAACTTCATAAAGTCATAATTTATATAAGGGGTCAACTTTGTATGGAATAAAAATGGTTTATTGCGCAACAAATTACGCGAACATTCGCAATAAAAATGTTGTATTGCGAAAAAATGTTTTTCTGTTGCATGCGCATATTTGCGCAAGCAGATCGTAAGCACCATAGAAAGGCTGTTTTGCAATTGATTTTTGCTTTTCATATCTTTTGTAGTAGACTGCATTCATTTTGATGAACTTTAACTGCAAAATAACACGCATGTGCACGTTAAACTTCAATAATTGTGTGCTAAAAAATGGGTAATTGAATGAAAATTTGTGAAGAAATGTACCTATTTTTATCCAGTTGTAGTTCCTCAGGATGGCTGGTTACCGTAAATCTTCTAATAGTAACCCACACTCTAATAGTAACCCCCTTCTAATAGTAACCCACCTTACTGTATAAGTCAATCTATAATAATAACCCACTACTCTAATAGTAGTTACTATTAGAGTCACAAAAACTATTGACAAAATGACTAGTCGTTTATGATGCAGCCGTATTTTTAAAATAAAGAGATAATGCATGTTGATCTCAGGAGTGGGGAAGGATTGAGTGTTTTTGAGTTTGTAAGTTAAGGTTACAGTTCAACCAAATGTGTTTATTCGTACTATTTTCATGTGCCTAATTTAAGATTAGTAATAGTAACTCACTACTTTAATAGTAACCCCCCTTCTAATAGTAACCCAACCTTAAAAAACAATCAAAGAATAATAACCCAGGGTTACAAATAGAAGATTTACGGTACCCTTATTTTTTTTTTTATATATTATGGAAGCTGATGAGTAGATATCAATTCATGTAAAATTTGTTCAAATCTAGTTCATCTTTATTAGTTATCCACACTCGGCGAATAACTCCTTGTAATCATCCTGTTTCTTTTTTTTCTTTCTCCTTCATTTTTGTTTTTCAAATATCTCAAAAACTTTTTGTGTATGATGTGCACATGGATTGTCGTGTGGCTAACTATACTTGTCAAAGTAACGATGTCGGATCTTCCATCCTTCTCCTCCAATTTTTGTGTCTCGTGTATATCTCTAAAATATATCTCTAAGTATATCTCATAACATTTCATAACTCTGCCAACATATGGAAATTTACATGAAGTTGTGCAACATTTATTTTTTTAAGACGTCAGAGTTGCACAATGTGACTTATGCACGAATTTATGAATTTCAATTTCATAGATAAAAAACCAAACATTATTTTTTATTGACACTTTGCGAAAATTTAAGTCATATCAAGGGAAAATTTTTTGTGGATTAAAAATGAAAAATTAAATGTTTCACAAAAAGTTAGGGCGCCCGCGCATTTAAAATTTAAAAATGCTAAAAATTAATTTCTAATCATTACATTTTGCAACATGCAAACTATTTTACGCGTGCGGTGCGCATGGAGTATGAAAAACATGTTTTTTCCCTTTAATTATATTGAGTATTTTTACAAAAAATCAGATCTTTTCCACTTTAAATAGTTGGATTAGTCAATTTGCATGCGTTTTAGTTGAAAAAGTTACAAAATAATGTAAAAAAAAATCATGCCTATTTTGAATCTATTATAGCTCCTCGGGATCAACCGTGACCCCCATTTTTTTTTTTTCATAATATGAAAGTGGATAAATTGTTGATTTGAATTTAGATAAAAACTAAATTTTGCATTAATAGTTCATCACATTTAACCCATTGACTGCCAACTTCGCATTTATGCGAACAGGCTAGTTGTACTGGCTGTGCCAACTTCGCATTAATGCGAAACAATTAACGTCTCAATAAAATAGCCTACATAACGTCTTCATTGACTCTAATTTTATTGGCATGCATTATTAATGAAAGCCAATGAACCATTCTATATTGTGACGCAAAAATTTGTAGGGCTTACTATAATAAAAATTTGAGTATTTTGCGGTTTAAAATGTCGGTTTGAAATGAAAATGAAGCGCTATTCTACCGCGAGAAGTTGTCGCTACTGGGCTTGATCATGATGGCTCGGATATTGACGTCAATTACGATGAAGGCCTAGCTAGCTAGGCCTAGAAATATATTGATAAAGGCCAAGGCAGGCAATGTGGTATGGACGTGGACTGCAAATTATCTAGTAGGCCTAGGCCTAGTAGGTCAGCGCTAGGCTACTACTATATTATTAACTAGCTTGGTCTAGATCTAGCTAGCTGTACAAATATTGCTAAAAACCTTATAATAAAAATACATTTGCATGTAGAAATGTCTGTTGAATATTTGTTTTATTATTTATTTTTTCAAATTATCAATAGTTAATTAACAGTTATTTGCAAATTAATACTACCCTGTCAAAAAGTTTGTTTAATCTCGCGTTGGTAAAAAAATGAGCTGGAAAGCAGGAAATACCTCACTGAAATGTACTGGCAGTACAGCTATGGGCTAATAAACATCCGGTAGTCAATGGGTTAAAAGAGCGCGCATCTCGATTCTACATTTCAGAATTTCTTCAATATTTTAATGTGTTGTTGCTAAAACAATTATCTTCAGAAACTGTTATCTTCATGTTTCATATTGATGACGTCATCATGTTAAAAATTTAAATAAAATGTGGGTCCCGTAATTTCACCTATGCTACACTGTATGTAGTATGTATACAGTATTAAATACTGTGTATACTGTATATATTCTGGGCACAAAATTTAGCACTAACAACCAGCCCTCGAAATTGGGACGAAATGACCTCGGCAAAAAAATGCCGACATAAACGAAGCCCACCTCGGCAACACGTCGGCATTTTTTTTGTTCAGCCCCCAAAGCTATTTTTAGTAATAAGTATTCAATCACACACACATTAACTGTACTGTACCTAAAAATAGCTGTGTTGATATTGTACAGCGCATTTGCGGCGCGGCTTGCTCTCTAAATAATATTAATAACCACGCAAACAAACCACACGGTTTTCAATCCCCAATACAAGTTGGACTCTTCTCTCAGCCAAGTAACAATAAGTCATGTGATTTGTCATGCCTCACTAAACTCACATCACACGACGATAGAGCTGAGCGTGGTTCGTTGTTGTTGTAAACGCCGGAGCGGTCGCTGGCCTCGCCTCTCTCTGTCCGGCCCTATCTTGTGTGTAGGTGTAGGTCTAATAATAACTCCAACGTACAAATATTTTAAGATATATTTAATTCACTTGTAACGAAGGTAAATTTGAAAAAAACTGTAATAGGCATAAAATTAATTATTTGCTGTGTATGTGGTAGCCTTGATTTTAATCCAAGGCCTAAATCAATAAAAAGAGCCTCGGCAAATCAATGCCGTGGTAAGCTAGCAGGACCTCGGCATTTACCTCGGCGTTGACGAATGCCGAGGTAAATTTCGCGGGCTGAACAACATATTATTTTCTTCAGGTTATAATGGCATAATCTTTTTCTGTTTCGCATTTTCTAGCGTACGTTTGTCGTGCAGATAATAAACTCGTCAAAGTGACGGTACGCAATCAATATCTTCACAAGCATGTATCATAATTAAACCAAATTTGGTACTCACAAATTTCAGGTCATATTTCATCATAATGGCAATACAATTACGTGCGTAGAGCATATTACATATGCGTCCGCTGGCTTAAAATTTTCAAAATTTATTTTCAATGAAATTAGAGTACGTTTCAGGTAATTTTAAGCGTTTAAGAAATTGCCATGAGTACACAGATTTTTGCACATGCACAACGTGTTAAACGTTAATATGCACTCTTTTTGGCCGATTTCTGTTTTACAACCTTTCTTTAGCAATTTCATCATATTTTATTCACTTTCAATTCAACTCTAAATTGTGTTATACGAGCACGTCAAAAGTGCAATTTGAAATTGAATTAAATGTAATAAAGGAAAGTGGGTGAAATCATTCTTATTTTTTGTGAAAAATTAGATTTTGGCCAAGTTGACGTGAGGCTGAGTTGACTTGGGGCCGAGACAGTTTAGGATCGAAATAAACCAATAAGAGACCAACAAAGCAATTTGACCTTCTGTCCCGATAGATCACAAAATGAAACAGTATCAGTCCATGCTCTGCCCCATAGTCTAAATGGTGTGTAATTATTACTGTTGGATATATACTGTATTATATTTATAGTTAGTATATTACATACCTGTCTCATCTGAAACCACATTCATTCCCATATCAGGCACTGCCATTTTGGATTAAAATTCCTAGAAAAAAAAATGATACAAAACAAATCATTTATTATTGTTATTATTTATTCTTTATACTGGGTAGCCTCTTCTCCCAGAGGGCCCAGTTATGAAGAGTGCTGCGTGTGTACTACTAGTACACCGGGGTAACCCCCTACTTGTCACGAAAGATGTAGTAGTAGGTTCTTTAAAGTGAACATAAGTTAATTGTGTACACAGGACCTACGGTTTATAGTCCTTATCCGAGAAGATTCGTTCTACTTTACCACCATAACCATGGGGCAGTGAGCTTTGAACCCTTGCCGGTGTTATGGCTAAACCACTCAGCCACTCACTTGCTACTATCCACTACTACTTAGCACTGTTACTGACTTTTTTGTTTATAGTCCGGTGGCAGGAGGGGGACAAATTGCCATCCAACTTTTCTAGACCAGAATTTTCCATAGATTACGAATATGGAAGGTAATCGATCAGGTAGGAAGCATTTTCGATTTATATATGGAGTCAAAGTTCAAAATTGACCAATTACAACAATGTATGTATTATAACAAATTTATTGAAGCACAATTTGGTCTTTTATTACATTTTTATGATTATAGGCGTCTATTCAATCACCTTATGAAAACAAATCCTTTGTGATTAAGGGTCAAATGTCAATATTGTCCAATCATACAGTAGAATTAACCGACCTATAAATTCTCATCCTAAGCATACAATGTAAAAGAGTGAATACATCATTTCATCGGTTGACATAAGGTAAATTTCATCAGTTAACATAAGGTCAAAGGTCAACATTTTAATGCGTATTAGTTAGTTACCAAATAAATGCAAAGTTGTCAAAACTATGATATCGATGATTTTACAAGTAATCAAATTATTTGATCAGTAAAGTTATGTTATCTCATATAATTATAATACTGTATTAACTATTAATCAAATCAGAATTCGATCCTTTGCCTGTTGTGTTTATATACAGGTATATATATATATGTATTATAACGGGTGTCTAGAAAACTCAGATCTCAGATATATCTAAGTTTTCTAGATCTAGAAAACTCAGATCTGACTTTTCTAGATCTTGAAAAACTCGGATATCTATATCTGAGTTTTCTAGTTCAGGAATGGAACTAGAAAACTCAGATCATCAAGTGATTGGTTGGTAGGTCATTTGGATTAAGTATTATAAAAACTGATTACTGTGTACGTTTTCTTACTAATGTAAGTCAAAAATTTAATTATGACAATGTAGACTTAAAAATTAGGTATGTACGAGTTGGTACGAGTTTGTACGATTTATTTTGGCGATACATCAGGATAGCGCCCACACGTTGAGCCTTGAATTGAGTTTGCTTAGCTAGGCCTAAATGATAAGCCTACATTTTAAAAGGTGTATACTGTATTTCTTTATGATTTAATTTGTAGGCCGCTACTACAAGATACAATAATTATTATTATTAGTAAGAAAATGTATAATACTGTAGTATTTCAAACAAGCTACAGTACCCTCTGATTAATAATGGAACGATCCATTTGATATCTTAGTTTTCTAGTTCCATTCTGGAACTAGAAGGGTAGATCTTGATATGGTTTTCTAGATCTAGAAAAGTCAGTCTAGATCTAGAAAACTCAGATATATCTGAGATCTGAGTTTTCTAGGATCTGAGTTTTCTAGACACCCATATTATAACCAATTTATTGAAGTTCAATTTAGTCTTTTAATACATTTGTACGGTTATAGGTATCCATTCAGTCACCTTATAATACAAATACTTTGAAATTAAAGGTCAAATGTCCATATTGACCAATCACAAAATTTGCCTATAAAAACTAACATTTTAGACAAAATGTTATGTTTTATAAATTATACACAATCAAAAGAGCACATTCATCATTACACCAGTTGACATAGGTCAAAGGTCAACATTTTTACAAGTTTACTAAATAATGCAAAGATATTCAAACTATGAGATCGATGTCATGTAATCACGTTGTTTGAAGTTATGGTATTTGGATATTTTTTCTAGTGCGCATTATTTTAAATGTATTATAATACTGTAAATTAAATAATAACATTAATATTATGACTGTTAAAATGTTATGATGTTAAAATGTTACGCTGACCTTCAATGATTTGCCACTACACAGTTGCATTTATTAGGGCTACAATATTCATAAACTACTATTCATCAGAATCAATTCAACCACAGGATAGGGAATAGGCAGATCCATGTGGCCCAGCCCACCCCCATCCTCTCACCTTTAATTTCAATTCACAATTTCTAGGACTCTTTCTTGACTGATCCTCATCTTTTTCTATTTAATGATTTTGTATTCGTCACAAATTTTCATTGTCAAGTTATGCAAATACTGTATGTTTCAAATATTTCAATGATTACCTTTCATAAGAGACCATCAGGATTTCTTTCCCTTTTGAAAATATTAAGAGAATATTGCCTGTTTCCATAGTTGACGACACATTTACTCAGATCTATAATCTTGGTCAATAATGCTTTAGATTTTAGCATAACTTTCTGTTAGCCCAAGATTTAAATTACACTTTTGCTAAGTTTCAATTTAAATTGTTATATTGTTTTCGATCTATGTTAAATACGCAAAATTCATAAAATCGCGAATAAGTCATGTTGCACAACTCTGACGTCATTCAAAAATAGGAGGTGCACATACTTCACGTAAATGCCCATATGTTGACAAAGTTATAAAATGTTATGTTTACACGTTTTAGAAATACAAGACACAAAATTGACAGAAAGAATAATACAGAACTAGATTTGAACTCGTTATCAAGAAAAAGATTATACCATTATGAACTGAACTGAAGAATATGATATGTTGTTAGTGCTGAATTCTGTCTATTTTGTGTCATATACTATATACACAGGGTTTCGATCCAAGTCGGCCCTAAACCGTCTCGGCCAAAGTCAAGTCGGCCTCAAGTCAACTCGGCCTCAAGTCAACTCGGCCTCAAGTCAACTCGGCCTCAAGTCAACTCGGCCTCACGTCAACTCGGCTAAAAAATAATCGGTAAACTCGGCCCCGTTAAAGTATGGAACGCAAAAAGTGCAAATGAAGGGGATTGATAAAATAATATTTCATCACAATTTTTTAACTATAAATAATTCTGACTTTTAATGAATATTAATATTTAGACAATAATATATTTAGCAAAAAAATAGGAATGATTTCACCAACTTTCCTTTATTAATACGTTTAATAAAATTTCAAATTGCACAATTGAAAACAATTCGTAGCTGCGCCTCCCTGCGCCTTTGGCAGCTTTTTCGATATCTACAACTGCTACGTGTTTTCACTGACCGGGGTATTCCCCTTTTTTTTAAACGCAAATCATGGACAAAAACGATGTACAATCATTTTTTCTATGGCCAAATGGTGGAACGTAGGCCTCCGTCTTCGATTTACTAAAATGCGGTACCTGCACGTGGGTACTTATATTCATATTGGCAATGAGTTCATTTTTTTATATGATATTATTTAATTATATTTTTTTTTTTATTCATTTTTTTTAAAGCGTGGATAGTAAGAATCATAATAATATTAAGCACTTTTTGCATTCCATACTTTATTGTGGCCAAGTTGACCGATTAGTTTTTGGCCGAGTTGACGTGAGGCCGAGTTGACTTGAGGCCGAGTTGACTTGGGGCCGAGTTGACTTGGGGCCGACTTGACGTGGGGCCGACTTGACTTTGGCCGAGACGGTTTAGGGCCGACTTGACCTGCTCCCTATACACAGTATAATCTGTAGACATATTACATACAGTGTAGAATAGGTGAAATTACGGGACCTGCCATTTATTCCTAATTTTAACATGGCGACGGTATCAAAATGAAACACGAAGATATCTCAGCAACAACATACTAACGTGTAGAAGAAATTTGAATACGTAAAATATAGATGCACGCTTTTTTAAATGTGATGGACTATGACGCAAAATATGAAAATACTGATCTTTTGCCATCTGATTGGCAAAATGTTCACATGAATTCGCTAAATTCCAATAGCTTCCATAAAACGTTTTAATCATGATTATCACTTTTTATTCTGACGAGCTATAACAGATTGAAATTTACTGTAAAGATGAAAATAAGTGACCCACGTTATTAAATTTTTAGACATTATGACGAAAAATAGCTGATTGACCTAGACAACATTAAAATCTCGGGGGAAATGGAATAAGGATAAGCAAGATGCGCTCTATTGAATGTGATGAGCAATAACGAAAGAGACAAAAATCCTATATTTTACATTCGTGTGGCCATACAATGATGTCACAACCTCCGAGAGGTAAAGATTCTGAATGAATTCATATCTACAACATACTGTATCTGCTTACATATTAAGTTAAAAAAAATTGGGGGTCACCGTTGAGCTATAATATAATAGATTCAAAAGAGGCATAATTTTGACGATATTTTGTAACTTTCGCAACCAAAACATATGCAAGTGGTTTAAATCAACGTGTTCGTATGACATCATTTTAATTTGAAATGATGTCAATCTTGTTAAAAATGACTAGGAAAGGCTGGAAAATAACAATTCATGAAAAAAAACATGATTGTCATGCTCCGTGCGCACCGTACGCGTAAAATTGTTTTCGCGCGCGGGAATTTTTGACATGTGCAAAATGTCATGAATCGCGTAGATTAGAAATT